>NC_058080.1:353358776-353663270 GCF_014858855.1 Bufo gargarizans | reverse complement strand
CCACGTATCTGTGTTAGGTGGACCTTGCTACAGATGGCGTTGCGCAGTGCACACTTGATTTATCGGATACTTGGTTGTGCAGGGAAGGCACGGCTCTCTTGGAGAAGTAGTGCCGGCTGGGAACAACATACTGTGGGACAGCAAGCGACATGAGCTGTTTGAAGCTGTCTGTGTCCACCAGCCTAAATGACAGCATTTCATAGGCCAGTAGTTTAGAAATGCTGGCATTCAGGGCCAGGGATCGAGGGTGGCTAGGTGGGAATTTACGCTTTCTATCAAATGTTTGTGAGATGGAGAGCTGAACGCTGGCGTGTGACATGGTTGAGACGCTTGGTGACGGAGGTGGTGGTGGTGGTGTTGGTGGTACATCCCCTGTTTGCTGGGCGGCAGGTGCCAACGTTCCTCCAGAGGCGGAGGAAGAGGCCGAGGCGGCAGCAGCAGAATAGGCCGAGGCGGCAGCAGCAGAAGAGGTAGCAGGGGGAGCCTGAGTGACTTCCTTGGTTTTAAGGTGTTTACTCCACTGCAGTTCATGCTTTGCATGCAGGTGCCTGGTCATGCAGGTTGTGCTCAGGTTCAGAACGTTAATGCCTCGCTTCAGGCTCTGATGGCACAGCGTGCAAACCACTCGGGTCTTGTCGTCAGCACATTGTTTGAAGAAGTGCCATGCCAGGGAACTCCTTGAAGCTGCCTTTGGGGTGCTCGGTCCCAGATGGCGGCGGTCAGTAGCAGGCGGAGTCTCTTGGCGGCGGGTGTTCTGCTTTTGCCCACTGCTCCCTCTTTTGCTACGCTGTTGGCTCGGTCTCACCACTGCCTCTTCCTCCGAACTGTGAAAGTCAGTGGCACGACCTTCATTCCATGTGGGGTCTAGGACCTCATCGTCCCCTGCATCGTCTTCCACCCAGTCTTGATCCCTGACCTCCTGTTCAGTCTGCACACTGCAGAAAGACGCAGCAGTTGGCACCTGTGTTTCGTCATCATCAGAGACATGCTGAGGTGGTATTCCCATGTCCTCATCATCAGGAAACATAAGTGGTTGTGCGTCAGTGCATTCTATGTCTTTCACCGCTGGGGAAGGGCTAGGTGGATGCCCTTGGGAAACCCTGCCAGCGGAGTCTTCAAACAGCATAAGAGACTGCTGCATAACTTGAGGCTGAGACAGTTTCCCTGGTATGCATGGGGGTGATGTGACAGACTGATGGGGTTGGTTTTCAGGCGCCATCTGTGCGCTTTCTGCAGAAGACTGGGTGGGAGATAATGTGAACGTGCTGGATCCACTGTCGGCCACCCAATTGACTAATGCCTGTACCTGCTCAGGCCTTACCATCCTTAGAACGGCATTGGGCCCCACCATATATCGCTGTAAATTCTGGCGGCTACTGGGACCTGAGGTAGTTGGTACACTAGGACGTGTGGATGTGGCAGAACGGCCACGTCCTCTCCCAGCACCAGAGGGTCCACTAACACCACCACGACCATGTCCACGTCCGCGTCCCTTACTAGATGTTTTTCTCATTGTTATGGTTCACCACAACAACAAATATATTATTTGGCCCAATGTATTGTATTCAAATTCAGCGGGATATAAATTTGAGGCCTAGTATTTAGGCGCTGGGTGACCGGTATGGATTTAGTGACAGAATTAGACTTGGAAATGCACAGAAGCGTGTGTGTGAAGTTATTCTGAATGACCCTATGTGCACCTTGAATATTATATACCCTTTTGGGATAGATTTCAAATAGCTCTGATATAGCAGGAACCACTAAATTATGAAATTGCTAAATTGGGAATTGTATTTCAACCCAGAACAAAAAATGTGCTTTGACGGACACTAAATATCTTGCCCAGCAACAACAGTACAGCGGTAACGAGAGATTTAGCAGGATATAAATTTGAGGCCTAGTATTTAGGCGCTGGGTGACAGGTATGGGTTTAGTGACAGAATTAGACTTGGAAATACACAGTAGCGGGTGTGTGTGAAGTTATTCTGAATGACCCAATGTGCACCTTGAATATTATATACCCTTTTAGGGATAGATTTCAAATAGCTCTGATATAGCAGAAACCACTAAATTATGAAATTGCTAAATTGGGAATTGTATTTCAACCCAGAACAAAAAATGTGCTTTGACGGACACTAAATATCTTGCCCAGCAACAACAGTACAGCGGTAACGAGAGATTTAGCAGGATATAAATTTGAGGCCTAGTATTTAGGCGCTGGGTGACAGGTATGGGTTTAGTGACAGAATTAGACTTGGAAATACACAGTAGCGGGTGTGTGTGAAGTTATTCTGAATGACCCAATGTGCACCTTGAATATTATATACCCTTTTAGGGATAGATTTCAAATAGCTCTGATATAGCAGAAACCACTAAATTATGAAATTGCTAAATTGGGAATTGTATTTCAACCCAGAACAAAAAATGTGCTTTGACGGACACTAAATATCTTGCCCAGCAACAACAGTACAGCGGTAACGAGAGATTTAGCAGGATATAAATTTGAGGCCTAGTATTTAGGCGCTGGGTGACAGGTATGGGTTTAGTGACAGAATTAGACTTGAAAATACACAGTAGCGGGTGTGTGTGAAGTTATTCTGAATGACCCAATGTGCACCTTGAATATTATATACCCTTTTAGGGATAGATTTCAAATAGCTCTGATATAGCAGAAACCACTAAATTATGAAATTGCTAAATTGGGAATTGTACTTCAACCCAGAACAAAAAATGTGCTTTGACGGACACTAAATATCTTTCCAAGCAACAACAGTACAGCGGTAACGAGAGATTTAGCAGGATATAAATTTGAGGCCTAGTATTTAGGCGCTGGGTGACAGGTATGGGTTTAGTGACAGAATTAGACTTGGAAATACACAGTAGCGGGTGTGTGTGAAGTTATTCTGAATGACCCAATGTGCACCTTGAATATTATATACCCTTTTAGGGATAGATTTCAAATAGCTCTGATATAGCAGAAACCACTAAATTATGAAATTGCTAAATTGGGAATTGTATTTCAACCCAGAACAAAAAATGTGCTTTGACGGACACTAAATATCTTGCCCAGCAACAACAGTACAGCGGTAACGAGAGATTTAGCAGGATATAAATTTGAGGCCTAGTATTTAGGCGCTGGGTGACAGGTATGGGTTTAGTGACAGAATTAGACTTGGAAATACACAGTAGCGGGTGTGTGTGAAGTTATTCTGAATGACCCAATGTGCACCTTGAATATTATATACCCTTTTAGGGATAGATTTCAAATAGCTCTGATATAGCAGAAACCACTAAATTATGAAATTGCTAAATTGGGAATTGTATTTCAACCCAGAACAAAAAATGTGCTTTGACGGACACTAAATATCTTGCCCAGCAACAACAGTACAGCGGTAACGAGAGATTTAGCAGGATATAAATTTGAGGCCTAGTATTTAGGCGCTGGGTGACAGGTATGGGTTTAGTGACAGAATTAGACTTGAAAATACACAGTAGCGGGTGTGTGTGAAGTTATTCTGAATGACCCAATGTGCACCTTGAATATTATATACCCTTTTAGGGATAGATTTCAAATAGCTCTGATATAGCAGAAACCACTAAATTATGAAATTGCTAAATTGGGAATTGTACTTCAACCCAGAACAAAAAATGTGCTTTGACGGACACTAAATATCTTTCCAAGCAACAACAGTACAGCGGTAACGAGAGATTTAGCAGGATATAAATTTGAGGCCTAGTATTTAGGCGCTGGGTGACAGGTATGGGTTTAGTGACAGAATTAGACTTGGAAATACACAGTAGCGGGTGTGTGTGAAGTTATTCTGAATGACCCAATGTGCACCTTGAATATTATATACCCTTTTAGGGATAGATTTCAAATAGCTCTGATATAGCAGAAACCACTATATTATGAAATTGCTAAATTGGGAATTGTACTTCAACCCAGAACAAAAAATGTGCTTTGACGGACACTAAATAACTTTCCCAGCTACAACAGGACAGCGGTAACGAGAGATTTAGCGGGATATAAATTTGAGGCCTAGTATTTAGGCGCTAGGTTACAGGTATGGGTTTAGTGACAGAATTAGACTTGGAAATACACAGTAGCGGGTGTGTGTGAAGTTATTCTGAATGACCCTATGTGCACCTTCAATATGATCTACCCTTTTAGGGATAGATTTCAAATAGCTCTGATATAGCAGAAACCACTAAATTATGAAATTGCTAAATTGGGAATTGTATTTCAACCCAGAAGAAAAAATGTGCTTTGACGGACACTAAATAACTTTCCCAGCTACAACAGGACAGCGGTAACGAGAGATTTAGCAGGATATAAATTTGAGGCCTAGTATTTAGGCGCTGGGTGACAGGTATGGGTTTAGTGACAGAATTAGACTTGAAAATACACAGTAGCGGGTGTGTGTGAAGTTATTCTGAATGACCCAATGTGCACCTTGAATATTATATACCCTTTTAGGGATAGATTTCAAATAGCTCTGATATAGCAGAAACCACTAAATTATGAAATTGCTAAATTGGGAATTGTACTTCAACCCAGAACAAAAAATGTGCTTTGACGGACACTAAATAACTTTCCCAGCTACAACAGGACAGCGGTAACGAGAGATTTAGCAGGATATAAATTTGAGGCCTAGTATTTAGGCGCTGGGTGACAGGTATGGGTTTAGTGACAGAATTAGACTTGAAAATACACAGTAGCGGGTGTGTGTGAAGTTATTCTGAATGACCCAATGTGCACCTTGAATATTATATACCCTTTTAGGGATAGATTTCAAATAGCTCTGATATAGCAGACACCACTAAATTATGAAATTGCTAAATTGGGAATTGTACTTCAACCCAGAACAAAAAATGTGCTTTGACGGACACTAAATAACTTTCCCAGCTACAACAGGACAGCGGTAACGAGAGATTTAGCGGGATATAAATTTGAGGCCTAGTATTTAGGCGCTGGGTGACCGGTATGGATTTAGTGACAGAATTAGACTGGGATATGGCCAAAAAATAACCACACTATTGCTGGTTAAATGCACTTGGTGACGGGCGCAGCTTGCCCCTGATGTAGTATATGGCCAAAAAATGAACAGACTATTGCTGGTTAAATGCACTTGGTGTCACAGCTTGACCAACCACACTACTGAGGGTTAAATGCACTTGGTGACGGGCGCAGCTTGCCCCTGATGTAGTATATGGCCAAAAAATAAACAGACTATTGCTGGTTAAATGCACTTGGTGTGACAGCTTCACCCTGATGTAGGCTTTAGCCAGAAAACAACCACACCATTGAGGGTTAAATGCACTTGGTGACAGGCGCAGCTTGCCCCTGATTTTGTATATGGCCAAAAAATGAACAGACTATTGCTGGTTAAATGCACTTGGTGTGACAGCTTCACCCTGATGTAGGCTTTAGCCAAAAAACAACCACACCATTGAGGGTTAAATGCACTTGGTGACAGGCGCAGCTTGCCCCTGATTTTGTATATGGCCAAAAAATGAACAGACTATTGCTGGTTAAATGCACTTGGTGTGACAGCTTCACCCTGATGTAGGCTTTAGCCAAAAAACAACCACACCATTGAGGGTTAAATGCACTTGGTGACAGGCGCAGCTTGCCCCTGATTTTGTATATGGCCAAAAAATGAACAGACTATTGCTGGTTAAATGCACTTGGTGTGACAGCTTCACCCTGATGTAGGCTTTAGCCAAAAAACAACCACACCATTGAGGGTTAAATGCACTTGGTGACAGGCGCAGCTTGCCCCTGATTTTGTATATGGCCAAAAAATGAACAGACTATTGCTGGTTAAATGCACTTGGTGTGACAGCTTCACCCTGATGTAGGCTTTAGCCAAAAAACAACCACACCATTGAGGGTTAGATGCACTTAGTCGCAGCTTGTGCTGGCGCACCACAAGACACAAAATGGCCGCCGATCACCCCAGAAAAATGTGACTGACAAACGGTCTGGGCAGCCTAAAAACAGTGAGCAATTGAGGATCAGCAGCTCAATGATCCACAGCTGCAGATCGATCAGTTAATCAAGTCCTTTGGAGGAGTTAATCTGCCTAATCTCGCCCTACTGTCGCAGCCGCAACCTCTCCCTACGCTAATCAGAGCAGAGTGACGGGCGGCGCTATGTGACTCCAGCTTAAATAGAGGCTGGGTCACATGGTGCTCTGGCCAATCACAGCCATGCCAATAGTAGGCATGGCTGTGATGGCCTCTTGGGGCAAGTAGTATGACGCTTGTTGATTGGCTGCTTTGCAGCCTTTCAAAAAGCGCCAAGAAAGCGTCACAAAAGCGCCAAGAAAGCGACGAACACCGAACCCGAACCCGGACTTTTACGAAAATGTCCGGGTTCGGGTCCGTGTCACGGACACCCCAAAATTCGGTACGAACCCGAACTATACAGTTCGAGTTCGCTCATCCCTAGTTTTGATCCATCATGAGCCTTGCAAAGGTAAAAAACTGGGGATAACCAATTTTTACAGTGAGCCATAATAATAACCAAGGAGTTGTCAGTGGTTATTGATACAATCAATAATGGAGGTGGTCGCGTTCCACCCAGGCTTACCACGCCGTCCCCATCTCGTGGGTAGGGAGGGCGGGCCGGGCCAAGTGCAACGCCCCACCCCTGCTTGGAAGGGAGGGAAGCCTTTGAGTTCAAGACATATTTGTGAACAACATGACTTACACCTAGAGTTGAGCGAACACCTGGATGTTCGGGTTCGAGAAGTTCGGCCGAACATCCCGGAAATGTTCGGGTTCGGGATCCGAACCCGATCCGAACTTCGTCCCGAACCCGAACCCCATTGAAGTCAATGGGGACCCGAACTTTTCGGCACTAAAACGGCTGTAAAACAGCCCAGGAAAGGGCTAGAGGGCTGCAAAAGGCAGCAACATGTAGGTAAATCCCCTGCAAACAAATGTGGATAGGGAAATTAATTAAAATAAAAATTAAATAAATAAAAATTAACCAAAATCAATTGGAGAGAGGTTCCATAGCAGAGAATCTGGCTTCCCGTCACCCACCACTGGAACAGTCCATTCTCAGATATTTAGGCCCCGGCACCCAGGCAGAGGAGAGAGGTCCCGTAACAGACAATCTGGCTTCATGTCAGCAGAGAATCAGTCTTCATGTCATAGCAGAGAATCAGGCTTCACGTCACCCACCACTGTAAGAGTCCATTTTCATAAATTTAGGCCCAGCACCCAGGCAGAGGAGAGAGGTCCCGTAACAGACAATCTGGCTTCATGTCAGCAGAGAATCAGTCTTCATATCATAGCAGAGAATCTGGCTTCCCGTTACCCACCACTGGAACAGTCCATTCTCAGATATTTAGGCCCCGGCACCCAGGCAGAGGAGAGAGGTCCCGTAACAGACAATCTGGCTTCATGTCAGCAGAGAATCAGTCTTCATATCATAGCAGAGAATCAGGCTTCACGTCAGCCACCACTGCAACAGTCCATTGTCATAAATTCAGGCCCAGCACCCAGGCAGAGGAGAGAGGTCCCGTAACAGACAATCTGGCTTCATGTCAGCAGAGAATCAGTCTGCATGTCATAGCAGAGAATCAGGCTTCACGTCACCCACCACTGTAAGAGTCCATTTTCATAAATTTAGGCCCAGCACCCAGGCAGAGGAGAGAGGTCCCGTAACAGACAATCTGGCTTCATGTCAGCAGAGAATCAGTCTTCATATCATAGCAGAGAATCTGGCTTCCCGTTACCCACCACTGGAACAGTCCATTCTCAGATATTTAGGCCCCGGCACCCAGGCAGAGGAGAGAGGTCCCGTAACAGACAATCTGGCTTCATGTCAGCAGAGAATCAGTCTTCATATCATAGCAGAGAATCAGGCTTCACGTCAGCCACCACTGCAACAGTCCATTGTCATAAATTCAGGCCCAGCACCCAGGCAGAGGAGAGAGGTCCCGTAACAGACAATCTGGCTTCATGTCAGCAGAGAATCAGTCTGCATGTCATAGCAGAGAATGAGGCTTCACGTCACCCACCACTGCAACAGTCCATTTTCATAAATTTAGGCCCAGCACCCAGGCAGAGGAGAGAGGTCCCGTAACAGAGGATCTGGCTTCATGTCACCAGAGAATCAGTCTGCATGTCATAGCAGAGAATCAGGCTTCACGTCACCCACCACTGCAACAGTCCATTTTCATAAATTTAGGCCCAGCACCCAGGCAGAGGAGAGAGGTCCCGTAACAGAGGATCTGGCTTCATGTCACCAGAGAATCAGTCTGCATGTCATAGCAGAGAATCAGGCTTCACGTCAGCCACCACTGCAACAATCCATTGGCATATATTTAGGCCTAGCACACAGGCAGAGGAGAGAGGTCCCGTAACAGACAATCTGGCTTCATGTCAGCAGAGAATCAGTCTTCATATCATAGCAGAGAATCAGGCTTCACGTCAGCCACCAATGCAACAGTCCATTGTCAGATATTTAGGCCCAGCACCCAGGCAGAGGAGAGAGGTCCCGTAACAGAGGATCTGGCTTCATGTCAGCAGAGAATCAGTCTTCATGTCATAGCAGAGAATCAGGCTTCACGTCACCCACCACTGTAAGAGTCCATTTTCATAAATTTAGGCCCAGCACCCAGGCAGAGGAGAGAGGTCCCGTAACAGACGATCTGGCTTCATGTCAGCAGAGAATCAGTCTGCATGTCATAGCAGAGAATGAGGCTTCACGTCACCCACCACTGCAACAGTCCATTTTCATAAATTTAGGCCCAGCACCCAGGCAGAGGAGAGAGGTCCCGCAACAGAGGATCTGGCTTCATGTCAGCAGAGAATCAGTCTGCATGTCATAGCAGAGAATCAGGCTTCACGTCAGCCACCACTGCAACAGTCCATTGTCATAAATTCAGGCCCAGCACCCAGGCAGAGGAGAGAGGTCCCGTAACAGACAATCTGGCTTCATGTCACCAGAGAATCAGTCTGCATGTCATAGCAGAGAATGAGGCTTCACGTCAGCCACCACTGCAACAATCCATTGGCATATATTTAGGCCTAGCACACAGGCAGAGGAGAGGTTCATTCAACTTTGGGTAGCCTTGCAATATAATGGTAAAATGAAAATAAAAATAGGATTGAATGAGGAAGTGCCCTGGAGTCCAATAATATATGGTTATGGGGAGGTAGTTAATGTCTAATCTGGACAAGGGACGGACAGGTCCTGTGGGATCCATGCCTGGTTCATTTTTATGAACGTCAGCTTGTCCACATTGGCTGTAGACAGGCGGCTGCGTTTGTCTGTAATGACGCCCCCTGCCGTGCTGAATACACGTTCAGACAAAACGCTGGCTGCCGGGCAGGCCAGCACCTCCAAGGCATAAAAGGCTAGCTCTGGCCACGTGGACAATTTAGAGACCCAGAAGTTGAATGGGGCCGAACCATCAGTCAGTACGTGGAGGGGTGTGCACACGTACTGTTCCACCATGTTAGTGAAATGTTGCCTCCTGCTAACACGTTGCGTATCAGGTGGTGGTGCAGTTAGCTGTGGCGTGTTGACAAAAGTTTTCCACATCTCTGCCATGCTAACCCTGCCCTCAGAGGAGCTGGCCGTGACACAGCTGCCTTGGCGACCTCTTGCTCCTCCTCTGCCTTGGCCTTGGGCTTCCACTTGTTCCCCTGTGACATTTGGGAATGCTCTCAGTAGCGCGTCTACCAACGTGCGCTTGTACTCGCGCATCTTCCTATCACGCTCCAGTGCAGGAAGTAAGGTGGGCACATTGTCTTTGTAGCGTGGATCCAGCAGGGTGGCAACCCAGTAGTCCGCACAGGTTAAAATGTGGGCAACTCTGCTGTCGTTGCGCAGGCACTGCAGCATGTAGTCGCTCATGTGTGCCAGGCTGCCCAGGGGTAAGGACAAGCTGTCCTCTGTGGGAGGCGTATCGTCATCGTCCTGCCTTTCCCCCCAGCCACGCACCAGTGATGGACCCGAGCTGCGTTGGGTGCCACCCCGCTGTGACCATGCTTCATCCTCATCCTCCTCCACCTCCTCCTCATCCTCGTCCTCCTCGTCCTCCAGTAGTGGGCCCTGGCTGGCCACATTTGTACCTGGCCTCTGCTGTTGCCAAAAACCTCCCTCTGAGTCACTTCGAAGAGACTGGCCTGAAAGTGCTAAAAATGACCCCTCTTCCTCCTCCTCCTCCTCCTCCTCCTGGGCCACCTCCTCTTCCATCATCGCCCTAAGTGTTTTCTCAAGGAGACATAGAAGTGGTATTGTAACGCTGATAACGGTGTCATCGCCACTGGCCATGTTGGTGGAGTACTCGAAACAGCGCAACAGGGCACACAGGTCTCGCATGGAGGCCCAGTCATTGGTGGTGAAGTGGTGCTGTTCTGTAGTGCGACTGACCCGTGCGTGCTGCAGCTGAAACTCCACTATGGCCTGCTGCTGCTCGCACAGTCTGTCCAGCATGTGCAAGGTGGAGTTCCACCTGGTGGGCACGTCGCATATGAGGCGGTGAGCGGGAAGGCCGAAGTTACGCTGTAGCGCAGACAGGCGAGCAGCGGCAGGATGTGAACGCCGGAAGCGCGAACAGACGGCCCGCACTTTATGCAGCAGCTCTGACATGTCGGGGTAGTTGTGAATGAACTTCTGCACCACCAAATTCAGCACATGCGCCAAGCAAGGGATGTGCGTCAAATTGGCTAGTCCCAGAGCTACAACGAGATTTCGCCCATTATCACACACCACCAGGCCGGGCTTGAGGCTCACCGGCAGCAACCACTCGTCGGTCTGTTGTTCAATACCCCGCCACAACTCCTGTGCGGTGTGGGGCCTGTCCCCCAAACATATGAGTTTCAGAATGGCCTGCTGACGTTTACCCCGGGCTGTGCTGAAGTTGGTGGTGAAGGTGTGTGGCTGACTGGATGAGCAGGTGGAAGAAGAGGAGGAGGAAGCCGAGAAGGAGGAGGTGGCAACAGGAGGCAAAGAATGTTGCCCTGCGATCCTTGGCGGCGGAAGGACGTGCGCCAAACAGCTCTCCGCCTGGGGCCCAGCTGCCACTACATTTACCCAGTGTGCAGTTAGGGAGATATAGCGTCCCTGGCCGTGCTTACTGGTCCACGTATCTGTGGTTAGGTGGACCTTGCTACAGATGGCGTTGCGCAGTGCACACTTGATTTTATCGGATACTTGGTTGTGCAGGGAAGGCACGGCTCTCTTGGAGAAGTAGTGCCGGCTGGGAACAACATACTGTGGGACAGCAAGCGACATGAGCTGTTTGAAGCTGTCTGTGTCCACCAGCCTAAATGACAGCATTTCATAGGCCAGTAGTTTAGAAATGCTGGCATTCAGGGCCAGGGATCGAGGGTGGCTAGGTGGGAATTTACGCTTTCTATCAAATGTTTGTGAGATGGAGAGCTGAACGCTGGCGTGTGACATGGTTGAGACGCTTGGTGACGGAGGTGGTGGTGGTGGTGTTGGTGGTACATCCCCTGTTTGCTGGGCGGCAGGTGCCAACGTTCCTCCAGAGGCGGAGGAAGAGGCCGAGGCGGCAGCAGCAGAATAGGCCGAGGCGGCAGCAGCAGAAGAGGTAGCAGGGGGAGCCTGAGTGACTTCCTTGGTTTTAAGGTGTTTACTCCACTGCAGTTCATGCTTTGCATGCAGGTGCCTGGTCATGCAGGTTGTGCTCAGGTTCAGAACGTTAATGCCTCGCTTCAGGCTCTGATGGCACAGCGTGCAAACCACTCGGGTCTTGTCGTCAGCACATTGTTTGAAGAAGTGCCATGCCAGGGAACTCCTTGAAGCTGCCTTTGGGGTGCTCGGTCCCAGATGGCGGCGGTCAGTAGCAGGCGGAGTCTCTTGGCGGCGGGTGTTCTGCTTTTGCCCACTGCTCCCTCTTTTGCTACGCTGTTGGCTCGGTCTCACCACTGCCTCTTCCTCCGAACTGTGAAAGTCAGTGGCACGACCTTCATTCCATGTGGGGTCTAGGACCTCATCGTCCCCTGCATCGTCTTCCACCCAGTCTTGATCCCTGACCTCCTGTTCAGTCTGCACACTGCAGAAAGACGCAGCAGTTGGCACCTGTGTTTCGTCATCATCAGAGACATGCTGAGGTGGTATTCCCATGTCCTCATCATCAGGAAACATAAGTGGTTGTGCGTCAGTGCATTCTATGTCTTTCACCGCTGGGGAAGGGCTAGGTGGATACCCTTGGGAAACCCTGCCAGCGGAGTCTTCAAACAGCATAAGAGACTGCTGCATAACTTGAGGCTGAGACAGTTTCCCTGGTATGCATGGGGGTGATGTGACAGACTGATGGGGTTGGTTTTCAGGCGCCATCTGTGCGCTTTCTGCAGAAGACTGGGTGGGAGATAATGTGAACGTGCTGGATCCACTGTCGGCCACCCAATTGACTAATGCCTGTACCTGCTCAGGCCTTACCATCCTTAGAACGGCATTGGGCCCCACCATATATCGCTGTAAATTCTGGCGGCTACTGGGACCTGAGGTAGTTGGTACACTAGGACGTGTGGATGTGGCAGAACGGCCACGTCCTCTCCCAGCACCAGAGGGTCCACTAACACCACCACGACCATGTCCACGTCCGCGTCCCTTACTAGATGTTTTTCTCATTGTTATGGTTCACCACAACAACAAATATATTATTTGGCCCAATGTATTGTATTCAAATTCAGCGGGATATAAATTTGAGGCCTAGTATTTAGGCGCTGGGTGACCGGTATGGATTTAGTGACAGAATTAGACTTGGAAATGCACAGAAGCGTGTGTGTGAAGTTATTCTGAATGACCCTATGTGCACCTTGAATATTATATACCCTTTTTGGGATAGATTTCAAATAGCTCTGATATAGCAGGAACCACTAAATTATGAAATTGCTAAATTGGGAATTGTATTTCAACCCAGAACAAAAAATGTGCTTTGACGGACACTAAATATCTTGCCCAGCAACAACAGTACAGCGGTAACGAGAGATTTAGCAGGATATAAATTTGAGGCCTAGTATTTAGGCGCTGGGTGACAGGTATGGGTTTAGTGACAGAATTAGACTTGGAAATACACAGTAGCGGGTGTGTGTGAAGTTATTCTGAATGACCCAATGTGCACCTTGAATATTATATACCCTTTTAGGGATAGATTTCAAATAGCTCTGATATAGCAGAAACCACTAAATTATGAAATTGCTAAATTGGGAATTGTATTTCAACCCAGAACAAAAAATGTGCTTTGACGGACACTAAATATCTTGCCCAGCAACAACAGTACAGCGGTAACGAGAGATTTAGCAGGATATAAATTTGAGGCCTAGTATTTAGGCGCTGGGTGACAGGTATGGGTTTAGTGACAGAATTAGACTTGGAAATACACAGTAGCGGGTGTGTGTGAAGTTATTCTGAATGACCCAATGTGCACCTTGAATATTATATACCCTTTTAGGGATAGATTTCAAATAGCTCTGATATAGCAGAAACCACTAAATTATGAAATTGCTAAATTGGGAATTGTATTTCAACCCAGAACAAAAAATGTGCTTTGACGGACACTAAATATCTTGCCCAGCAACAACAGTACAGCGGTAACGAGAGATTTAGCAGGATATAAATTTGAGGCCTAGTATTTAGGCGCTGGGTGACAGGTATGGGTTTAGTGACAGAATTAGACTTGAAAATACACAGTAGCGGGTGTGTGTGAAGTTATTCTGAATGACCCAATGTGCACCTTGAATATTATATACCCTTTTAGGGATAGATTTCAAATAGCTCTGATATAGCAGAAACCACTAAATTATGAAATTGCTAAATTGGGAATTGTACTTCAACCCAGAACAAAAAATGTGCTTTGACGGACACTAAATATCTTTCCAAGCAACAACAGTACAGCGGTAACGAGAGATTTAGCAGGATATAAATTTGAGGCCTAGTATTTAGGCGCTGGGTGACAGGTATGGGTTTAGTGACAGAATTAGACTTGGAAATACACAGTAGCGGGTGTGTGTGAAGTTATTCTGAATGACCCAATGTGCACCTTGAATATTATATACCCTTTTAGGGATAGATTTCAAATAGCTCTGATATAGCAGAAACCACTAAATTATGAAATTGCTAAATTGGGAATTGTATTTCAACCCAGAACAAAAAATGTGCTTTGACGGACACTAAATATCTTGCCCAGCAACAACAGTACAGCGGTAACGAGAGATTTAGCAGGATATAAATTTGAGGCCTAGTATTTAGGCGCTGGGTGACAGGTATGGGTTTAGTGACAGAATTAGACTTGGAAATACACAGTAGCGGGTGTGTGTGAAGTTATTCTGAATGACCCAATGTGCACCTTGAATATTATATACCCTTTTAGGGATAGATTTCAAATAGCTCTGATATAGCAGAAACCACTAAATTATGAAATTGCTAAATTGGGAATTGTATTTCAACCCAGAACAAAAAATGTGCTTTGACGGACACTAAATATCTTGCCCAGCAACAACAGTACAGCGGTAACGAGAGATTTAGCAGGATATAAATTTGAGGCCTAGTATTTAGGCGCTGGGTGACAGGTATGGGTTTAGTGACAGAATTAGACTTGAAAATACACAGTAGCGGGTGTGTGTGAAGTTATTCTGAATGACCCAATGTGCACCTTGAATATTATATACCCTTTTAGGGATAGATTTCAAATAGCTCTGATATAGCAGAAACCACTAAATTATGAAATTGCTAAATTGGGAATTGTACTTCAACCCAGAACAAAAAATGTGCTTTGACGGACACTAAATATCTTTCCAAGCAACAACAGTACAGCGGTAACGAGAGATTTAGCAGGATATAAATTTGAGGCCTAGTATTTAGGCGCTGGGTGACAGGTATGGGTTTAGTGACAGAATTAGACTTGGAAATACACAGTAGCGGGTGTGTGTGAAGTTATTCTGAATGACCCAATGTGCACCTTGAATATTATATACCCTTTTAGGGATAGATTTCAAATAGCTCTGATATAGCAGAAACCACTAAATTATGAAATTGCTAAATTGGGAATTGTACTTCAACCCAGAACAAAAAATGTGCTTTGACGGACACTAAATAACTTTCCCAGCTACAACAGGACAGCGGTAACGAGAGATTTAGCGGGATATAAATTTGAGGCCTAGTATTTAGGCGCTAGGTTACAGGTATGGGTTTAGTGACAGAATTAGACTTGGAAATACACAGTAGCGGGTGTGTGTGAAGTTATTCTGAATGACCCTATGTGCACCTTCAATATGATCTACCCTTTTAGGGATAGATTTCAAATAGCTCTGATATAGCAGAAACCACTAAATTATGAAATTGCTAAATTGGGAATTGTATTTCAACCCAGAAGAAAAAATGTGCTTTGACGGACACTAAATAACTTTCCCAGCTACAACAGGACAGCGGTAACGAGAGATTTAGCAGGATATAAATTTGAGGCCTAGTATTTAGGCGCTGGGTGACAGGTATGGGTTTAGTGACAGAATTAGACTTGAAAATACACAGTAGCGGGTGTGTGTGAAGTTATTCTGAATGACCCAATGTGCACCTTGAATATTATATACCCTTTTAGGGATAGATTTCAAATAGCTCTGATATAGCAGAAACCACTAAATTATGAAATTGCTAAATTGGGAATTGTACTTCAACCCAGAACAAAAAATGTGCTTTGACGGACACTAAATAACTTTCCCAGCTACAACAGGACAGCGGTAACGAGAGATTTAGCAGGATATAAATTTGAGGCCTAGTATTTAGGCGCTGGGTGACAGGTATGGGTTTAGTGACAGAATTAGACTTGAAAATACACAGTAGCGGGTGTGTGTGAAGTTATTCTGAATGACCCAATGTGCACCTTGAATATTATATACCCTTTTAGGGATAGATTTCAAATAGCTCTGATATAGCAGAAACCACTAAATTATGAAATTGCTAAATTGGGAATTGTACTTCAACCCAGAACAAAAAATGTGCTTTGACGGACACTAAATAACTTTCCCAGCTACAACAGGACAGCGGTAACGAGAGATTTAGCGGGATATAAATTTGAGGCCTAGTATTTAGGCGCTGGGTGACCGGTATGGATTTAGTGACAGAATTAGACTGGGATATGGCCAAAAAATAACCACACTATTGCTGGTTAAATGCACTTGGTGACGGGCGCAGCTTGCCCCTGATGTAGTATATGGCCAAAAAATGAACAGACTATTGCTGGTTAAATGCACTTGGTGTCACAGCTTGACCAACCACACTACTGAGGGTTAAATGCACTTGGTGACGGGCGCAGCTTGCCCCTGATGTAGTATATGGCCAAAAAATAAACAGACTATTGCTGGTTAAATGCACTTGGTGTGACAGCTTCACCCTGATGTAGGCTTTAGCCAGAAAACAACCACACCATTGAGGGTTAAATGCACTTGGTGACAGGCGCAGCTTGCCCCTGATTTTGTATATGGCCAAAAAATGAACAGACTATTGCTGGTTAAATGCACTTGGTGTGACAGCTTCACCCTGATGTAGGCTTTAGCCAAAAAACAACCACACCATTGAGGGTTAAATGCACTTGGTGACAGGCGCAGCTTGCCCCTGATTTTGTATATGGCCAAAAAATGAACAGACTATTGCTGGTTAAATGCACTTGGTGTGACAGCTTCACCCTGATGTAGGCTTTAGCCAAAAAACAACCACACCATTGAGGGTTAAATGCACTTGGTGACAGGCGCAGCTTGCCCCTGATTTTGTATATGGCCAAAAAATGAACAGACTATTGCTGGTTAAATGCACTTGGTGTGACAGCTTCACCCTGATGTAGGCTTTAGCCAAAAAACAACCACACCATTGAGGGTTAAATGCACTTGGTGACAGGCGCAGCTTGCCCCTGATTTTGTATATGGCCAAAAAATGAACAGACTATTGCTGGTTAAATGCACTTGGTGTGACAGCTTCACCCTGATGTAGGCTTTAGCCAAAAAACAACCACACCATTGAGGGTTAAATGCACTTGGTCGCAGCTTGTGCTGGCGCACCACAAGACACAAAATGGCCGCCGATCACCCCAGAAAAATGTGACTGACAAACGGTCTGGGCAGCCTAAAAACAGTGAGCAATTGAGGATCAGCAGCTCAATGATCCACAGCTGCAGATCGATCAGTTAATCAAGTCCTTTGGAGGAGTTAATCTGCCTAATCTCGCCCTACTGTCGCAGCCGCAACCTCTCCCTACGCTAATCAGAGCAGAGTGACGGGCGGCGCTATGTGACTCCAGCTTAAATAGAGGCTGGGTCACATGGTGCTCTGGCCAATCACAGCCATGCCAATAGTAGGCATGGCTGTGATGGCCTCTTGGGGCAAGTAGTATGACGCTTGTTGATTGGCTGCTTTGCAGCCTTTCAAAAAGCGCCAAGAAAGCGTCACAAAAGCGCCAAGAAAGCGACGAACACCGAACCCGAACCCGGACTTTTACGAAAATGTCCGGGTTCGGGTCCGTGTCACGGACACCCCAAAATTCGGTACGAACCCGAACTATACAGTTCGAGTTCGCTCATCCCTAACCTTAACCAAATTTAAGCAGAGATAAGAATGGACATATCAATATTTAGTAATATGATCTATTTATATAATTTCTTTAATATTCTGATATATTTTTTGGAATTCAAAGGCTTCATTAATTTCAACTTCCTCAAGGATTCCTACCCACATAAAAAATCTGCAAAAACTGGAGCAATAATGACATATTATCTATCCATCCTTGCTGGTTTTACATTAAAGGGGTTGTCAAGTTTTTTCCTCAGGTTAGGCCATAACTAGCTGACCAGTATGAGTCCCACAACACAGCACCATCAATGGTGTAGTGGATAGAGCTCGTTACTACACTTACTGCAGTGACAAGCTGTGTAGTTCTGGAGCTACAAGGTAACAACTGACGAGTGGTGGTATGAGGTGTCAGACCCTCACACGGGCGTGGCGGATTGGGGCCGGATGCATTCAGGGAAAATGATGCGATTTTGACACTAAAACAAGTCAGTTTTCACTGTGATTGCGTTCCATGTTTGCGTTTTTTCCGCGCGGGTGCAAAACATTGTAATGCGCTTTTGCACACGCGTGAGAAAAATTGGCATGTTTGGTATCCAGACCCGAACCCCGACTTCTTCACAGAAGTTCGGGTTGGTTTGGGTTAGGTGTTGTGTACATTTTATTATTTTCCCTTATAACATGGTTATAAGGGAAAATAGTAGCATTCTTAATACAGAATGCATAGTACAATAGGGCTGGAGGGGTTAAATTTTTTTTATAATAATTTAACTCACCTTAATCCACTTGATCGTGCAGCCCGGCTTCTCTTCTGTCTTCTTCTTTGAGGAATAGGACATTTGATGGCGTCACTGCGCTCATCTCATGGTCCATCACATGCTCTTTTAACATGGCGATGGATCATGTGACGGACCATGTGATGAGCGCAGTGACGTCATCAAAGGTTCTTTTCCTGTGCACAGCAAAGAAGAAGACAGAAGAGAAGTCGGGCTGGGCGATCAAGTGGATTAAGGCCAGTTATATTATTTTTTTATCTTTTTTAACCCCTCCAGCCCTATTGTACTATGCATTCTGTATTAAGAATGCTATTATTTTCCCTTATAACTATGTTATAAGGGAAAATAATAATGATTGGGTCCCCATCCCAATCATCTACTAGCAACCGTGCATGAAAATCGCACTGCATCCGCACTTGCTTGGGGCATTCACTTCTATGGGGCCTGCATTGCGTGAAAAATGCAGAATATAGAACATGCTGCGATTTTTATGCAACGCTCAAGTGATGCATGAAAATTACCGCTCGTGTGCACAGCCCCATAGAAATGAATGGGTCCGGATTCAGTGCGGGTGCAATGCGTTCACGTCGCACATTGCACCCGCGCAGAAAACTCACTCTTGTGAAAGGGGCCTTACTGATCAGCTAGTGATAACCTCTCCTTAGAATAGGCTATCATAAGTAAAAACTGGTCAACCCTTTTAAACTTTGTGAGAAAACACAAACATAACCAATTGCTAAATCAATATTTACTTACATTTAAGACCTTTACTTTGAAGTTAATATGTCTGATGCCATTAAAGTTGACTTTTTCATAAATTGCATTTACTGATCTCATGTATCCAGCGATCTACAAGATAGAAATGCATAGTACGGTAAAATATACATTTCTTACTTTGCAAAACAGAATGAAGTAGCCATCACTGGCAGCTGGGAACCCCCTCAAAGCCAAATATGCTATTAACAACATGGACACAAATGTTTAGAATCCATTTCTAGATTGCAACAATGAGAGGAATTTATCATAGAGCGGCACAGGACATAAATTAGGTTCATCATCTGGAAGTCTGTGCACCTGAGCAGAAAACTGGTGTAAATGAAGAAAAATCTGCCAGGCTCGCCGGCCCAGCCACACCTTTTATAAATGGCTGATTGCCAATTTCAAAACCAGCACTTTTCCCCTCATTTTCTGATATTTTTTCCATAGACATCCATTGCTTTTTTCACCCTGAAAAAAACACCAGGGCAGCGTGTGTGGCATTTTCAATTGTGTTTTTGCATAACATATTTTGTACCAATTGTAGGAAGGCCCAAGGGTCCATCATTGACAGAAGGTATGTGTCGCCGAGATTCCTGGCCTCGGTGAGGTAAGAGTCCGTCATTTCATGTATCAGCAGTAGCTAGTGCTGGCTGACATGGTTTTGCTATTTAGTATGGCTGTAAAGCCGATCTGGGCCGGCTCTTACTGGGAGCAGCCAAAGTGCAGGGTGGGTGGCTGCTCCCCACGTTCCAGGCCGGGTCTTGTTTTGGGCTATAAAACACAGGCAGCACTGTCAGGTGGTGGGAATTTACTCCTCTCTGACAGTGAAGCTCTGGCAGTCTCTGTGTTGGGACCTGGGAGTTTGGGCCTGCGTAAAGGCCTGCTACCTTGTTGGCTTGAGAGCAAGTGGTTTCTGCTATGTCCAAGGACTTCTGCATTTCTGCATGGTGTGAACAAACACCAGACTCAAGGTGACTGTTTTCCTTGAAACTGACTTTTTGTTTTGCTTATCCTTATGTGGGAATAAACTCTGAACTGTTTAACTTAAAGACGTTGTTGTTGCCTCTATACTGTGTCCGCAAGCCTGTCTACCAGAGCAAATTCCCACACGATACAATGTGTACCAGTTTTATTTTCTTATACCCTTTTTTTACCATAAAAAAATGCCAGGTGCTCAAACACACTATTTTGGGGAAAACACCACAAAAAAAATTGGGCCAAAAACTCCAGGTGTGGCAGCCCCTTTAAATAGCATCTGTAAACAGATTTGTACCTATGAAACTGACTGACCTGTTACATGAGCGCTTGGCAGCTGAAGGCATTTGTGTTGGTTCCATGTTCATACATGCCCGCATTGCTGAGAAAAATAATTTAATATATGCAAATGAGCCTCTAGGAGCTCTGCTCTCTTTGTAACTGCCACACCCTCTGCATTTTCATTGACAGGGCCAGGCAGAAGTGATAAGGTTTTTACCTGACCTTGTCAATCAAAGTGCAGAGGGCATAGCAGTTGCAGAGAGGTGTAACGCCAACGCCCCCGTTGATCATAGAAGGCTCATTTGCATCTATTAAAACATAATTTTTTTTAGAAATGAGGGCACATATGGACATGGGACCAACACAGATACCTTCAACTGCCAAGCGCATATGCTGACATACAAGTCTGCTGACATATACCCTTTAAGAAGCCTATGAAGAAAGACACCTGAGAAGACTTATGCTAAGTAAGTGCCCCTGACACAAGACAAATGAAATTCTATTTGTATGCATTTTCAATATTTTACTATACACTTTTAATTAACATCTGACTGTGGGGCTTTAACTCCCCTCCAAAACAAAAACACCACACAAAGCACCACAGGAGTTGGACCCCCACTGATCAGATATTTGATGACCTACAATTATTATTCGTGTTGAGCGAATTGACCTTCGGATTATAGATCCTAGGTCTATTCATTCTAATACTTTGTTTTGACCTGTCTCCATACAGCATTAAAATGTATTACCTCCGTGGAGGCGAAATTTGTTTTAGCCGAAGTTGTGTGAGACTTTGGTGATGTAATTCGGTAATCACTTCTGTGTCTTTAAAATCATTTTAAAATAGAAATCCAAAATCGGGTTTGGTGCAGAGGTACCAGCCGGTACCAAATCCACCTTCGGATTCCGGAATTTTTAATGTTTTTAAAAATGCAGAAATTAATACCAATTTCAAATACCTAAGGCTACTTTCACACTAGCGTTCGATCGGATCCGTTCTGAACGGATCCGATCATATTAATGCAGACGGAGGCTCCGTTCAGTACGGATCCGTCTGCATTAATAACTTAGAAGAAATTCTAAGTGTGAAAGTAGCCTGAGCGGATCCGTTCAGACTTTCAATGTAAAGTCAATGGGGGACGGATCCGCTTGAAGATTGAGCCATATGGTGACATCTTCAAGCAGATCCGTTCCCATTGACTTACATTGTAAGTCTGAACGGATCCGCTCGCCTCCAGCTGTCCGTGCGGAGGCGAGCGGAGCGGAGGCTGAACGCCGCCAGACTGATGCAGTCTGAGCGGATCCGCATCCATTCAGACTGCATCAAACGGAGCTCACGAACGGACCTATGAATGCTAGTGTGAAAGTAGCCTAAGTCTCACGCAACTTTGGGTGAGATTAATTTTGCCTCCACGGAGACAGGTCTCTGGAAAGCATTAAAACAAAGTGTTTGAATCAATCAACTTCGGATCTATGATCTGAAGCCAGATTCGCTCAAGTCTAATCTTATTATATACCCAAAAACCCCTTTAACATTTTAAAACTGGGATTTTTCTGCAATAAAGCACTATAGATAAGTCAGGCTATTTACATGTGCTATTTAATAACAAGCTATGGTTAGCCGCATTGGTATAAAGCTTGCCAAACATTTCATCCGAACGATCCCACCAACTAAACTGCCCGACCAGGGAGTCCGTTTTTTTAAATAAAAACAGACTCCCTGGTGCTTGAGCACAATGGCAAGTGATCGGCTGAATTCAGCCGATCAAGCCATCAACATCCAGTTTTGGCCGATGAACAGCCGACGTTTTCCAGCACGGCAGATTGCATTTTTGACAGACAAGAGTGTGCCATTGGCGATTGTAAACGCTCGTTTGCACTAGTTTTTCAAACGACAATTGGCCAGACTGGTCAAAAACTGCCATTCCGTCCGACTTTAGTCTTATGGGTATGGCCACCGTAAAGGGTTTGGGTCACTTCAGAAAGTGGCACTTATTTTGTTATTACCCATAATGCTTCATGTGCTGGCTTGATGGTTATGACCACCCTGCAATCCATCAGATTCAGTGGTGGTCCTGCTTGCACACTACGTCAAAAGTACCAACCTCTCTGGTGGCCAGGACCGTGGGAGCTCACGTAGGCTGGTGCTTTTTTCTATAGTGTACAAGCACAAGAAGTGTATAATGTGTCGAAAAAATGAACCTAGCCAGCAAAGGAGGCAATATGGACAATCACAGTACATTAGTCAGTGGTTTGTATTAAATTTCTCTACGTGATAAATGCTATTTGCTGAAGTGAGAAAACCCCTTTAAGACACACACACACATTTACCAAGGCATGCAGTGTCTATTATAGCTTCTTACTGAAGCAGCAATATTTTGTTTTTCTTTAGCAGCTGCTGATTTTATAAAATGGGTGTCAGTCTTCTCTGTTCACTGACACATGTAGCTAAACAAAAAAAAACTGGGCACATTCACTAAGACTAGCATTTTATATGCCAGTGTCAGTGAAAAGTTGGTAGATCTTCTGGCATTCAGAAAGTCAAATCTATAACCAGCTCTGAGCTGGTGAACTTCTGAACTACGATTTACATCACTTTCTGGCACAAATTATATTGAATCTGTTGGGCTATAGGAAACC
Organism: Bufo gargarizans; assembly: GCF_014858855.1. NCBI lineage: Eukaryota > Metazoa > Chordata > Amphibia > Anura > Bufonidae > Bufo > Bufo gargarizans. The sequence continues at coordinate 353,640,291 of NC_058080.1, read as the reverse complement.
CAAGCCCTACCTAATTTCTTAAAGGTTTAAAGGGTTTCCTGAGATTTTTCAACTGATGACCTATCCTCTGGATAGGTCATCAGTAGAGATGAGTGAATTGAAGTTGAAGGCACTGAAGCCGAATTTCCTCACGCTTTGTGGTAACAAATCACATTTTTTCCTAAAATGGCTACTGCATATGTTAGGACATGTAGCAAAGAACTCTGGGAACGAGGGATCACCCACAATGTCATGCATGTAACCAATCAGCAGACAGCCAGCCCTGTGATGTCACAGCTCTATAAATACCCTCAGCCATTTTGGATTCTGCCATTTTCCAGTGTGCTTAGTGTAGGGAGAGACGTTCGTAGGTGCTAGGGACAGTGTTAGAAAAGAGTTTATTGTGCTGAAAAAACTATTTACAAGTTCAGGGAAAGATTATTCAAGATGTAGGGAAAGCATAGGGAGACATCATCCACGGTATAAAAGGAAAACAGGGTGCAATAGGAGAGTGTACAGCCTGGGTAATAGGAGCGATTCTATTGCACCTTGCTGCACTTATTGGGGATCCAAATTGCTATTATACTGCTGCTTTTATGTTTGCACTAGATGATACCTCTGTAATTCCAGCAAGCCTTGTTTGTTATTGGGGTGCAAGTGCTGTGTTGCAGGGTGTATTTATATATACAGTATAAAATATAAATATATACGTACGTCATATTAACCGATCTGCGGTGCATTTAAATTGTTCTACAGTTTCTTTTGGGGTGTATTAGTGTAAAAAAAAGGACGTCTCATTTGCCGTTCTGCGGTGCAGTTACTTTGTACTACAGCCGTTTTTGGAGGGTAGAAGTGTAAAAAAAAGTACATATTATTTGCTGTTCTGCGGTGCAGTTACTTTGTACTACAGGCTTTATTTAGGGGTATTATTTTAATTTTAATTTAATTCTTTTATTATACAGTATGTCAGGCAGACAGGTGACAGGCCGTTCAAATGGAATGAGCAGTGGCCAAAATATTTTTGTCGCAGGCAGCAGAGGAAGGGGGGGTTGCATCAAAAGTCGCAGCGAGATGCCTGAGCTCCCGATGCCATCCAGCGTACATGTCTTGACCAGCAACCCAGTGGTGCTTGAATGGTCGACTCGGTCTTCTACTTCATTGCAAGTAACATCAGACACTATGGAGGAGAGATCCGCTGCTTCCTCCCATAAGCAGGCAAATAGTGATGATAAAAGTCACGCGGGAGCTTATGTTGTGAGCCGTCAGGCTCCTGGCCCTGACACCATTGAGGGGGACATCAGTGACGTGCAGACAGTAGCGGATGATGATGAAGCCGGGTAAAGAAGGGGCTTCATCATCATCAGCAGGGTGGCAGCTTCCGCGTGAGGCAACGGCTGAGCCAGCAAGGTGGTAGCATGGCCGGGAGTCAGCAGGGTGGCAGCAGTGGGAGGTTGGGAGCCAAATGTGCCTGGGGTAGACCGCCCGCTTTGCTGGAGAATACCTGCCTGGGAAGTAGAGGTGCAGGGGTTCACGGAGACAGCGGTAGCAGGCAGTCAGTATAGAGTGTTGGAGGAAAGTGCCATACTCGGATGTGTGGCAATTTTTTGTTAGGCTGCCGGTGGAGGTGAACATGGCCATTTGTCAACACATGCTGCGTCACCATAAAGTGGCCTGGAAGAACCGTGGCTCCAATGTGGTGGTCCAACCTGCCGCAGCAACACACACCCAATTTCATGCAATCAACACTTCACCACCTCAGCCGAAGGGAGCTTTCTGTCCTTCCTATCATCAGCTGGTCCTGATGCTACTGCTCTTCCTCCTACTACTCCTCATCAGTCATTCCGTCAGCAATCGATCACCGAATCAATTACAAAGAGACAACAGTATGTGTGCACTCATCCAATGGCACAGAAGCCGAACGTGTTCCTGGCCAAGTTGCTGGTGATGCAGTTCTCTGCACATTTCAGAGAACTGATGGCTTGTGCCGAGCCGAGGTGGAGTGCCCCAAGCCATCATTTCTTTGATATAAGGCAATACCAGCCATGCAAACATATGTAAACAGAAGGTGTTCCATGCAAACAGAAGGTGGGCCAGTCCTTGAGCCTGTGTCTGCCAAAGTGCATGGCAGCACCAACGTGTGGAGCTGTAACTACAGTCAAGGACAATATATGTCCTTTATGGCCCACTGGGTGACTGTGGTTCCTGCATAGCCTCTAACCAGCATCTTGGCCAGGTGAAGCCACTTCCGCCTCCACGTTCTCACGCCGTTGGTCCTGCGACAATGTCCGCCTCGGTCTCCTCATCCTCCAATGTGTCCTGACCCTCCACTGCAGTGACAAGTCACAGTGGCCCACCAGCATACTACATGTGCAGGGCACGCCGGTGTAACGCTGTTCTGCACCTAGTTTGCCTGGGCGAACGGTATCACACAAGGGAAGAACTGCTTCACGTCCTTCATCAATATATCGAACCATGGCTTTCTCCTCAACAACTCAAAATCGGAACCATGGTGACCGACAACGGGAAGAACATGGTGTTGGCTCTACGTCAAGGAGGACTGAGCCATGCACACTGCATGGCGCACGTGTTCAATCTGGTTGTAAAACGGTTCCTGAAGCCTTGTGCCCATCTGCAAGACATCCTGAAAATGGCCAGGAAACTTTTCATGCACTTCAGCCACTCCACAAAGCACACCCTCCTTGAGCTGCAGCAGCAGAACGGCATCCCCCAACATAGGCTGATATACGACATTTCCACTCGTTGGAATTCCACTCTCTATATGTTGGACCAATTATATAAACAGAGAAAGGCCATAAACGATTTCTTGATGATACAGGCGGACTGAGGTACTCCCCTGTGTAAGTTCGATGTTAGCCAGTGGCAGCTCATGCGCAACACCTGCCATTTGTTCGGACCATTTGAGGAGGCCACTTTATTTGTCAGTCGCCCGGACTACATGATGAACAACGTCATTCTACTGATTCATGTTCTGGAACAGATGCTGCTAAATCTGGCTGGCCAGGTGACAGGAGACGTGGTGACTACATCGGGGCTGAACTAGAGGAGGAGGAGGACATTCGAGCACAAGCAATGCGGAGAGAAATGGGTGTTTTTTTCTACACAGGTGAAAGGAGAGGAGGAGCAGGAGCAGCTGGAGGATCGACAGGGCAATGAGGAAGACAAGGCAGATGACCCAGACACACTGTGACAGTATGCAGTGGAGATGGAGGCAGGGAGTCCCTCCGAGTCACTTGCGCAAATGGCCCAATGCATGCTCAGTTGCTTGCATAGTGACAGCTGAATTGTCACCATTCAGCAGAGGGATGACTACTGGCTCTCCACCGTGTTAGACCCTCGCTACCGGTCCAAAATGGGCGACTTTTTTATACCCGCTGAGAGAGAGGACAAACTGAACTACTATTGAGACATCCTATGTAGTCAGTTGGCCGCAGCCTATGTGCACCATCGCCCATCCTCATGCAGGTCTGCCCGGGGGGCCCCTCTGCGCTCAAGTTCCACTGCCATGGCTGCTGGGGAAGGGCGGGGGGGGGGGGGGAGGAGCAGTACCAGCTCCATCAGCAGCAACATAAGTCTAGTGTCGCTGATAAGCAGTTTTCTTCACCACCTAATGAAGAAACTACTCACCAGCAGCAGCAGATAGACATAGAGCAGAACCTGAACCAGCAGGCTGTGGGATAGTTGGAGTGCACCCTGCCACCCCACATCGAAGATCTTCTGGACTACTGGGCAGCCAAACTCGATTTGTGGCTGCGACTTGTTGAGTTTGCCTTGGAGAAGCCTTACTGCCCGTCCAGCAGTGTGGCATCAGAGCGGGCATTTAGTGCCATAGTTGCCCTAAAGAGAACTCGTCTGTCCACCCAAAACATGGAGAAACTGACCTTTCTGCGGATGAATCAGGCATGGATCAGCCAGGATTTTCAAACACCAGTGCATGATGCATCAGACTAGATCACCCATGTGTCACGCCCTGCCTTGTGGGTGTTCTGAGGAGATCTGTCAGAGTTGCTGCATGTGACTCGATCTGACAGTTTGTTTTGTTATGGGTTTAAACAGAAACACAACTCCTCCAAGGTGTTGTTCATTAGGTAATTGGTGAGGCTATTTATTCCTCCCTCTCCCTATAGCCTTTGCAGGTTATAGTTCTTCTTTGTGTGAGCTCTGGAAGTTTGGTGTATCGTCTTCTCCAACACATCTCTAGATAAGGCCTTTTCCCTTTTTTCCTTCTGTGTTTGTTTTTACTAGGCATCTAGGGTGACGCTAGCTCCTTCGGTTGTTGAAGGAGCTGGTTATCTCTTCCCTCTTCTCTACAACTGAGGGTTTGGTTCAGTGTGTTGTAGCCTTAGGTACGTGGGGATGTGCATATCTACTATCGAGATATGCACATGGGCATAGCAGCTTAGGGAAAGTGTTTTAGGGATTGCTAGGAGGTGAGCCCTTTGTTCCCTAGCATTTGGGGCCTAGTCAGTTGTTTTGTTTGCTTTGCCGTGTTCTGTTTACTTCCCTTATCTTACCTACCAAGACATTATAACCTGCCATACCGTCATTTTTTTTCCATTGCTGTTTGCAAAATGGAAACTATTGATGCTTTGGTTGATCGCATGCAGGGATTGTCTTTGGAGGTAGCTGACCTCCGCAATTCGGTTGCACGGTGTCAGAGTACTTTGGAGTCTGGCGCCACCAGGGAAAATCAGGTCTGCCTGGAACCTAAGGTCGCTCTCCCTGATAGGTTTTCCGGGGAAAGTGATAACTTTGTTTGGTTCAGGGAGTCCTGTAAATTGTATTTTCGTCTGCGTCCGATTTCATCTGGAGCCGAAAACCAAAGAGTAGGTATTATTATTTCTCTGCTAAAAAGTGACGCTCAGTCTTGGGCTTTTTCTATGCTGACCGGTTCACAGTCCCTCCAGTCGGTGGATGAATTTTTCAGAGCCCTGGGCCTGATTCATAATGACCCAGACCGGGTCTCTATGGTAGGGATGAGCGAACTCGAACTGTATAGTTCGGGTTCGTACCGAATTTTGGGGTGTCCGTGACACGGACCCGAACCCGGACATTTTCGTAAAAGTCCGGGTTCGGGTTCGGTGTTCGTCGCTTTCTTGGCGCTTTTGTGACGCTTTCTTGGCGCTTTTTGAAAGGCTGCAAAGCAGCCAATCAACAAGCGTCATACTACTTGCCCCAAGAGGCCATCACAGCCATGCCTACTATTGGCATGGCTGTGATTGGCCAGAGCACCATGTGACCCAGCCTCTATTTAAGCTGGAGTCACATAGCGCCGCCCGTCACTCTGCTCTGATTAGCGTAGGGAGAGGTTGCGGCTGCGACAGTAGGGCGAGATTAGGCAGATTAACTCCTCCAAAGGACTTGATTAACTGATCGATCTGCAGCTGTGGATCATTGAGCTGCTGATCCTCAATTGCTCACTGTTTTTAGGCTGCCCAGACCGTTTGTCAGTCACATTTTTCTGGGGTGATCGGCGGCCATTTTGTGTCTTGTGGTGCGCCAGCACAAGCTGCGACCAAGTGCATTTAACCCTCAATGGTGTGGTTGTTTTTTGGCTAAAGCCTACATCAGGGTGAAGCTGTCACACCAAGTGCATTTAACCAGCAATAGTCTGTTCATTTTTTGGCCATATACAAAATCAGGGGCAAGCTGCGCCTGTCACCAAGTGCATTTAACCCTCAATGGTGTGGTTGTTTTTTGGCTAAAGCCTACATCAGGGTGAAGCTGTCACACCAAGTGCATTTAACCAGCAATAGTCTGTTCATTTTTTGGCCATATACAAAATCAGGGGCAAGCTGCGCCTGTCACCAAGTGCATTTAACCCTCAATGGTGTGGTTGTTTTTTGGCTAAAGCCTACATCAGGGTGAAGCTGTCACACCAAGTGCATTTAACCAGCAATAGTCTGTTCATTTTTTGGCCATATACAAAATCAGGGGCAAGCTGCGCCTGTCACCAAGTGCATTTAACCCTCAATGGTGTGGTTGTTTTTTGGCTAAAGCCTACATCAGGGTGAAGCTGTCACACCAAGTGCATTTAACCAGCAATAGTCTGTTCATTTTTTGGCCATATACAAAATCAGGGGCAAGCTGCGCCTGTCACCAAGTGCATTTAACCCTCAATGGTGTGGTTGTTTTCTGGCTAAAGCCTACATCAGGGTGAAGCTGTCACACCAAGTGCATTTAACCAGCAATAGTCTGTTTATTTTTTGGCCATATACTACATCAGGGGCAAGCTGCGCCCGTCACCAAGTGCATTTAACCCTCAGTAGTGTGGTTGGTCAAGCTGTGACACCAAGTGCATTTAACCAGCAATAGTCTGTTCATTTTTTGGCCATATACTACATCAGGGGCAAGCTGCGCCCGTCACCAAGTGCATTTAACCAGCAATAGTGTGGTTATTTTTTGGCCATATCCCAGTCTAATTCTGTCACTAAATCCATACCGGTCACCCAGCGCCTAAATACTAGGCCTCAAATTTATATCCCGCTAAATCTCTCGTTACCGCTGTCCTGTTGTAGCTGGGAAAGTTATTTAGTGTCCGTCAAAGCAAATTTTTTGTTCTGGGTTGAAGTACAATTCCCAATTTAGCAATTTCATAATTTAGTGGTTTCTGCTATATCAGAGCTATTTGAAATCTATCCCTAAAAGGGTATATAATATTCAAGGTGCACATTGGGTCATTCAGAATAACTTCACACACACCCGCTACTGTGTATTTCCAAGTCTAATTCTGTCACTAAACCCATACCTGTCACCCAGCGCCTAAATACTAGGCCTCAAATTTATATCCTGCTAAATCTCTCGTTACCGCTGTACTGTTGTTGCTTGGAAAGATATTTAGTGTCCGTCAAAGCACATTTTTTGTTCTGGGTTGAAGTACAATTCCCAATTTAGCAATTTCATAATTTAGTGGTTTCTGCTATATCAGAGCTATTTGAAATCTATCCCTAAAAGGGTATATAATATTCAAGGTGCACATTGGGTCATTCAGAATAACTTCACACACACCCGCTACTGTGTATTTTCAAGTCTAATTCTGTCACTAAACCCATACCTGTCACCCAGCGCCTAAATACTAGGCCTCAAATTTATATCCTGCTAAATCTCTCGTTACCGCTGTCCTGTTGTAGCTGGGAAAGTTATTTAGTGTCCGTCAAAGCACATTTTTTCTTCTGGGTTGAAATACAATTCCCAATTTAGCAATTTCATAATTTAGTGGTTTCTGCTATATCAGAGCTATTTGAAATCTATCCCTAAAAGGGTAGATCATATTGAAGGTGCACATAGGGTCATTCAGAATAACTTCACACACACCCGCTACTGTGTATTTCCAAGTCTAATTCTGTCACTAAACCCATACCTGTCACCCAGCGCCTAAATACTAGGCCTCAAATTTATATCCCGCTAAATCTCTCGTTACCGCTGTCCTGTTGTAGCTGGGAAAGTTATTTAGTGTCCGTCAAAGCACATTTTTTGTTCTGGGTTGAAGTACAATTCCCAATTTAGCAATTTCATAATTTAGTGGTTTCTGCTATATCAGAGCTATTTGAAATCTATCCCTAAAAGGGTATATAATATTCAAGGTGCACATTGGGTCATTCAGAATAACTTCACACACACCCGCTACTGTGTATTTCCAAGTCTAATTCTGTCACTAAACCCATACCTGTCACCCAGCGCCTAAATACTAGGCCTCAAATTTATATCCTGCTAAATCTCTCGTTACCGCTGTACTGTTGTTGCTTGGAAAGATATTTAGTGTCCGTCAAAGCACATTTTTTGTTCTGGGTTGAAGTACAATTCCCAATTTAGCAATTTCATAATTTAGTGGTTTCTGCTATATCAGAGCTATTTGAAATCTATCCCTAAAAGGGTATATAATATTCAAGGTGCACATTGGGTCATTCAGAATAACTTCACACACACCCGCTACTGTGTATTTTCAAGTCTAATTCTGTCACTAAACCCATACCTGTCACCCAGCGCCTAAATACTAGGCCTCAAATTTATATCCTGCTAAATCTCTCGTTACCGCTGTCCTGTTGTAGCTGGGAAAGTTATTTAGTGTCCGTCAAAGCACATTTTTTCTTCTGGGTTGAAATACAATTCCCAATTTAGCAATTTCATAATTTAGTGGTTTCTGCTATATCAGAGCTATTTGAAATCTATCCCTAAAAGGGTAGATCATATTGAAGGTGCACATAGGGTCATTCAGAATAACTTCACACACACCCGCTACTGTGTATTTCCAAGTCTAATTCTGTCACTAAACCCATACCTGTCACCCAGCGCCTAAATACTAGGCCTCAAATTTATATCCCGCTAAATCTCTCGTTACCGCTGTCCTGTTGTAGCTGGGAAAGTTATTTAGTGTCCGTCAAAGCACATTTTTTGTTCTGGGTTGAAGTACAATTCCCAATTTAGCAATTTCATAATTTAGTGGTTTCTGCTATATCAGAGCTATTTGAAATCTATCCCTAAAAGGGTATATAATATTCAAGGTGCACATTGGGTCATTCAGAATAACTTCACACACACCCGCTACTGTGTATTTCCAAGTCTAATTCTGTCACTAAACCCATACCTGTCACCCAGCGCCTAAATACTAGGCCTCAAATTTATATCCTGCTAAATCTCTCGTTACCGCTGTCCTGTTGTAGCTGGGAAAGTTATTTAGTGTCCGTCAAAGCACATTTTTTCTTCTGGGTTGAAATACAATTCCCAATTTAGCAATTTCATAATTTAGTGGTTTCTGCTATATCAGAGCTATTTGAAATCTATCCCTAAAAGGGTAGATCATATTGAAGGTGCACATAGGGTCATTCAGAATAACTTCACACACACCCGCTACTGTGTATTTCCAAGTCTAATTCTGTCACTAAACCCATACCTGTCACCCAGCGCCTAAATACTAGGCCTCAAATTTATATCCCGCTAAATCTCTCGTTACCACTGTCCTGTTGTAGCTGGGAAAGTTATTTAGTGTCCGTCAAAGCACATTTTTTGTTCTGGGTTGAAGTACAATTCCCAATTTAGCAATTTCATAATTTAGTGGTTTCTGCTATATCAGAGCTATTTGAAATCTATCCCTAAAAGGGTATATAATATTCAAGGTGCACATTGGGTCATTCAGAATAACTTCACACACACCCGCTACTGTGTATTTCCAAGTCTAATTCTGTCACTAAACCCATACCTGTCACCCAGCGCCTAAATACTAGGCCTCAAATTTATATCCTGCTAAATCTCTCGTTACCGCTGTACTGTTGTTGCTTGGAAAGATATTTAGTGTCCGTCAAAGCACATTTTTTGTTCTGGGTTGAAGTACAATTCCCAATTTAGCAATTTCATAATTTAGTGGTTTCTGCTATATCAGAGCTATTTGAAATCTATCCCTAAAAGGGTATATAATATTCAAGGTGCACATTGGGTCATTCAGAATAACTTCACACACACCCGCTACTGTGTATTTTCAAGTCTAATTCTGTCACTAAACCCATACCTGTCACCCAGCGCCTAAATACTAGGCCTCAAATTTATATCCTGCTAAATCTCTCGTTACCGCTGTCCTGTTGTAGCTGGGAAAGTTATTTAGTGTCCGTCAAAGCACATTTTTTCTTCTGGGTTGAAATACAATTCCCAATTTAGCAATTTCATAATTTAGTGGTTTCTGCTATATCAGAGCTATTTGAAATCTATCCCTAAAAGGGTAGATCATATTGAAGGTGCACATAGGGTCATTCAGAATAACTTCACACACACCCGCTACTGTGTATTTCCAAGTCTAATTCTGTCACTAAACCCATACCTGTCACCCAGCGCCTAAATACTAGGCCTCAAATTTATATCCCGCTAAATCTCTCGTTACCGCTGTCCTGTTGTAGCTGGGAAAGTTATTTAGTGTCCGTCAAAGCACATTTTTTGTTCTGGGTTGAAGTACAATTCCCAATTTAGCAATTTCATAATTTAGTGGTTTCTGCTATATCAGAGCTATTTGAAATCTATCCCTAAAAGGGTATATAATATTCAAGGTGCACATTGGGTCATTCAGAATAACTTCACACACACCCGCTACTGTGTATTTCCAAGTCTAATTCTGTCACTAAACCCATACCTGTCACCCAGCGCCTAAATACTAGGCCTCAAATTTATATCCTGCTAAATCTCTCGTTACCGCTGTACTGTTGTTGCTTGGAAAGATATTTAGTGTCCGTCAAAGCACATTTTTTGTTCTGGGTTGAAGTACAATTCCCAATTTAGCAATTTCATAATTTAGTGGTTTCTGCTATATCAGAGCTATTTGAAATCTATCCCTAAAAGGGTATATAATATTCAAGGTGCACATTGGGTCATTCAGAATAACTTCACACACACCCGCTACTGTGTATTTTCAAGTCTAATTCTGTCACTAAACCCATACCTGTCACCCAGCGCCTAAATACTAGGCCTCAAATTTATATCCTGCTAAATCTCTCGTTACCGCTGTCCTGTTGTAGCTGGGAAAGTTATTTAGTGTCCGTCAAAGCACATTTTTTCTTCTGGGTTGAAATACAATTCCCAATTTAGCAATTTCATAATTTAGTCGTTTCTGCTATATCAGAGCTATTTGAAATCTATCCCTAAAAGGGTAGATCATATTGAAGGTGCACATAGGGTCATTCAGAATAACTTCACACACACGCTTCTGTGCATTTCCAAGTCTAATTCTGTCACTAAATCCATACCGGTCACCCAGCGCCTAAATACTAGGCCTCAAATTTATATCCCGCTGAATTTGAATACAATACATTGGGCCAAATAATATATTTGTTGTTGTGGTGAACCATAACAATGAGAAAAACATCTAGTAAGGGACGCGGACGTGGACATGGTCGTGGTGGTGTTAGTGGACCCTCTGGTGCTGGGAGAGGACGTGGCCGTTCTGCCACATCCACACGTCCTAGTGTACCAACTACCTCAGGTCCCAGTAGCCGCCAGAATTTACAGCGATATATGGTGGGGCCCAATGCCGTTCTAAGGATGGTAAGGCCTGAGCAGGTACAGGCATTAGTCAATTGGGTGGCCGACAGTGGATCCAGCACGTTCACATTATCTCCCACCCAGTCTTCTGCAGAAAGCGCACAGATGGCGCCTGAAAACCAACCCCATCAGTCTGTCACATCACCCCCATGCATACCAGGGAAACTGTCTCAGCCTCAAGTTATGCAGCAGTCTCTTATGCTGTTTGAAGACTCCGCTGGCAGGGTTTCCCAAGGGCATCCACCTAGCCCTTCCCCAGCGGTGAAAGACATAGAATGCACTGACGCACAACCACTTATGTTTCCTGATGATGAGGACATGGGAATACCACCTCAGCATGTCTCTGATGATGACGAAACACAGGTGCCAACTGCTGCGTCTTTCTGCAGTGTGCAGACTGAACAGGAGGTCAGGGATCAAGACTGGGTGGAAGACGATGCAGGGGACGATGAGGTCCTAGACCCCACATGGAATGAAGGTCGTGCCACTGACTTTCACAGTTCGGAGGAAGAGGCAGTGGTGAGACCGAGCCAACAGCGTAGCAAAAGAGGGAGCAGTGGGCAAAAGCAGAACACCCGCCGCCAAGAGACTCCGCCTGCTACTGACCGCCGCCATCTGGGACCGAGCACCCCAAAGGCAGCTTCAAGGAGTTCCCTGGCATGGCACTTCTTCAAACAATGTGCTGACGACAAGACCCGAGTGGTTTGCACGCTGTGCCATCAGAGCCTGAAGCGAGGCATTAACGTTCTGAACCTGAGCACAACCTGCATGACCAGGCACCTGCATGCAAAGCATGAACTGCAGTGGAGTAAACACCTTAAAACCAAGGAAGTCACTCAGGCTCCCCCTGCTACCTCTTCTGCTGCTGCCGCCTCGGCCTCTTCCTCCGCCTCTGGAGGAACGTTGGCACCTGCCGCCCAGCAAACAGGGGATGTACCACCAACACCACCACCACCACCTCCGTCACCAAGCGTCTCAACCATGTCACACGCCAGCGTTCAGCTCTCCATCTCACAAACATTTGATAGAAAGCGTAAATTCCCACCTAGCCACCCTCGATCCCTGGCCCTGAATGCCAGCATTTCTAAACTACTGGCCTATGAAATGCTGTCATTTAGGCTGGTGGACACAGACAGCTTCAAACAGCTCATGTCGCTTGCTGTCCCACAGTATGTTGTTCCCAGCCGGCACTACTTCTCCAAGAGAGCCGTGCCTTCCCTGCACAACCAAGTATCCGATAAAATCAAGTGTGCACTGCGCAACGCCATCTGTAGCAAGGTCCACCTAACCACAGATACGTGGACCAGTAAGCACGGCCAGGGACGCTATATCTCCCTAACTGCACACTGGGTAAATGTAGTGGCAGCTGGGCCCCAGGCGGAGAGCTGTTTGGCGCACGTCCTTCCGCCGCCAAGGATCGCAGGGCAACATTCTTTGCCTCCTGTTGCCACCTCCTCCTTCTCGGCTTCCTCCTCCTCTTCTTCCACCTGCTCATCCAGTCAGCCACACACCTTCACCACCAACTTCAGCACAGCCCGGGGTAAACGTCAGCAGGCCATTCTGAAACTCATATGTTTGGGGGACAGGCCCCACACCGCACAGGAGTTGTGGCGGGGTATTGAACAACAGACCGACGAGTGGTTGCTGCCGGTGAGCCTCAAGCCCGGCCTGGTGGTGTGTGATAATGGGCGAAATCTCGTTGCAGCTCTGGGACTAGCCAATTTGACGCACATCCCTTGCTTGGCGCATGTGCTGAATTTGGTGGTGCAGAAGTTCATTCACAACTACCCCGACATGTCAGAGCTGCTGCATAAAGTGCGGGCCGTCTGTTCGCGCTTCCGGCGTTCACATCCTGCCGCTGCTCGCCTGTCTGCGCTACAGCGTAACTTCGGCCTTCCCGCTCACCGCCTCATATGCGACGTGCCCACCAGGTGGAACTCCACCTTGCACATGCTGGACAGACTGTGCGAGCAGCAGCAGGCCATAGTGGAGTTTCAGCTGCAGCACACACGGGTCAGTCGCACTACAGAACAGCACCACTTCACCACCAATGACTGGGCCTCCATGCGAGACCTGTGTGCCCTGTTGCGCTGTTTCGAGTACTCCACCAACATGGCCAGTGGCGATGACACCGTTATCAGCGTTACAATACCACTTCTATGTCTCCTTGAGAAAACACTTAGGGCGATGATGGAAGAGGAGGTGGCCCAGGAGGAGGAGGAGGAGGAGGAAGAGGGGTCATTTTTAGCACTTTCAGGCCAGTCTCTTCGAAGTGACTCAGAGGGAGGTTTTTGGCAACAGCAGAGGCCAGGTACAAATGTGGCCAGCCAGGGCCCACTACTGGAGGACGAGGAGGACGAGGATGAGGAGGAGGTGGAGGAGGATGAGGATGAAGCATGGTCACAGCGGGGTGGCACCCAACGCAGCTCGGGTCCATCACTGGTGCGTGGCTGGGGGGAAAGGCAGGACGATGACGATACGCCTCCCACAGAGGACAGCTTGTCCTTACCCCTGGGCAGCCTGGCACACATGAGCGACTACATGCTGCAGTGCCTGCGCAACGACAGCAGAGTTGCCCACATTTTAACCTGTGCGGACTACTGGGTTGCCACCCTGCTGGATCCACGCTACAAAGACAATGTGCCCACCTTACTTCCTGCACTGGAGCGTGATAGGAAGATGCGCGAGTACAAGCGCACGTTGGTAGACGCGCTACTGAGAGCATTCCCAAATGTCACAGGGGAACAAGTGGAAGCCCAAGGCCAAGGCAGAGGAGGAGCAAGAGGTCGCCAAGGCAGCTGTGTCACGGCCAGCTCCTCTGAGGGCAGGGTTAGCATGGCAGAGATGTGGAAAACTTTTGTCAACACGCCACAGCTAACTGCACCACCACCTGATACGCAACGTGTTAGCAGGAGGCAACATTTCACTAACATGGTGGAACAGTACGTGTGCACACCCCTCCACGTACTGACTGATGGTTCGGCCCCATTCAACTTCTGGGTCTCTAAATTGTCCACGTGGCCAGAGCTAGCCTTTTTTTGCCTTGGAGGTGCTGGCCTGCCCGGCAGCCAGCGTTTTGTCTGAACGTGTATTCAGCACGGCAGGGGGCGTCATTACAGACAAACGCAGCCGCCTGTCTACAGCCAATGTGGACAAGCTGACGTTCATAAAAATGAACCAGGCATGGATCCCACAGGACCTGTCCGTCCCTTGTCCAGATTAGACATTAACTACCTCCCCATAACCATATATTATTGGACTCCAGGGCACTTCCTCATTCAATCCTATTTTTATTTTCATTTTACCATTATATTGCAAGGCTACCCAAAGTTGAATGAACCTCTCCTCTGCCTGTGTGCTAGGCCTAAATATATGCCAATGGATTGTTGCAGTGGTGGCTGACGTGAAGCCTCATTCTCTGCTATGACATGCAGACTGATTCTCTGGTGACATGAAGCCAGATTGTCTGTTACGGGACCTCTCTCCTCTGCCTGGGTGCTGGGCCTGAATTTATGACAATGGACTGTTGCAGTGGTGGGTGACGTGAAGCCTGATTCTCTGCTATGACATGCAGACTGATTCTCTGGTGACATGAAGCCAGATCCTCTGTTACGGGACCTCTCTCCTCTGCCTGGGTGCTGGGCCTAAATTTATGAAAATGGACTGTTGCAGTGGTGGGTGACGTGAAGCCTCATTCTCTGCTATGACATGCAGACTGATTCTCTGCTGACATGAAGCCAGATCCTCTGTTACGGGACCTCTCTCCTCTGCCTGGGTGCTGGGCCTAAATATCTGACAATGGACTGTTGCATTGGTGGCTGACGTGAAGCCTGATTCTCTGCTATGATATGAAGACTGATTCTCTGCTGACATGAAGCCAGATTGTCTGTTACGGGACCTCTCTCCTCTGCCTGTGTGCTAGGCCTAAATATATGCCAATGGATTGTTGCAGTGGTGGCTGACGTGAAGCCTGATTCTCTGCTATGACATGCAGACTGATTCTCTGGTGACATGAAGCCAGATCCTCTGTTACGGGACCTCTCTCCTCTGCCTGGGTGCTGGGCCTAAATTTATGAAAATGGACTGTTGCAGTGGTGGGTGACGTGAAGCCTGATTCTCTGCTATGACATGAAGACTGATTCTCTGCTGACATGAAGCCAGATCCTCTGTTACGGGACCTCTCTCCTCTGCCTGGGTGCTGGGCCTAAATATCTGACAATGGACTGTTGCATTGGTGGCTGACGTGAAGCCTGATTCTCTGCTATGATATGAAGACTGATTCTCTGCTGACATGAAGCCAGATTGTCTGTTACGGGACCTCTCTCCTCTGCCTGTGTGCTAGGCCTAAATATATGCCAATGGATTGTTGCAGTGGTGGCTGACGTGAAGCCTGATTCTCTGCTATGACATGCAGACTGATTCTCTGGTGACATGAAGCCAGATCCTCTGTTACGGGACCTCTCTCCTCTGCCTGGGTGCTGGGCCTAAATATATGAAAATGGACTGTTGCAGTGGTGGGTGACGTGAAGCCTGATTCTCTGCTATGACATGCAGACTGATTCTCTGGTGACATGAAGCCAGATCCTCTGTTACGGGACCTCTCTCCTCTGCCTGGGTGCTGGGCCTAAATTTATGAAAATGGACTGTTGCAGTGGTGGGTGACGTGAAGCCTGATTCTCTGCTATGACATGAAGACTGATTCTCTGCTGACATGAAGCCAGATCCTCTGTTACGGGACCTCTCTCCTCTGCCTGGGTGCTGGGCCTAAATATCTGACAATGGACTGTTGCATTGGTGGCTGACGTGAAGCCTGATTCTCTGCTATGATATGAAGACTGATTCTCTGCTGACATGAAGCCAGATTGTCTGTTACGGGACCTCTCTCCTCTGCCTGTGTGCTAGGCCTAAATATATGCCAATGGATTGTTGCAGTGGTGGCTGACGTGAAGCCTGATTCTCTGCTATGACATGCAGACTGATTCTCTGGTGACATGAAGCCAGATCCTCTGTTACGGGACCTCTCTCCTCTGCCTGGGTGCTGGGCCTAAATATATGAAAATGGACTGTTGCAGTGGTGGGTGACGTGAAGCCTGATTCTCTGCTATGACATGCAGACTGATTCTCTGGTGACATGAAGCCAGATCCTCTGTTACGGGACCTCTCTCCTCTGCCTGGGTGCTGGGCCTAAATTTATGAAAATGGACTGTTGCAGTGGTGGGTGACGTGAAGCCTCATTCTCTGCTATGACATGCAGACTGATTCTCTGCTGACATGAAGCCAGATTGTCTGTTACGGGACCTCTCTCCTCTGCCTGTGTGCTAGGCCTAAATATATGCCAATGGATTGTTGCAGTGGTGGCTGACGTGAAGCCTGATTCTCTGCTATGACATGAAGACTGATTCTCTGCTGACATGAAGCCAGATCCTCTGTTACGGGACCTCTCTCCTCTGCCTGGGTGCTGGGCCTAAATATCTGACAATGGACTGTTGCATTGGTGGCTGACGTGAAGCCTGATTCTCTGCTATGATATGAAGACTGATTCTCTGCTGACATGAAGCCAGATTGTCTGTTACGGGACCTCTCTCCTCTGCCTGTGTGCTAGGCCTAAATATATGCCAATGGATTGTTGCAGTGGTGGCTGACGTGAAGCCTGATTCTCTGCTATGACATGAAGACTGATTCTCTGCTGACATGAAGCCAGATCCTCTGTTACGGGACCTCTCTCCTGTGCCTGGGTGCTGGGCCTAAATATCTGACAATGGACTGTTGCATTGGTGGCTGACGTGAAGCCTGATTCTCTGCTATGATATGAAGACTGATTCTCTGCTGACATGAAGCCAGATTGTCTGTTACGGGACCTCTCTCCTCTGCCTGTGTGCTAGGCCTAAATATATGCCAATGGATTGTTGCAGTGGTGGCTGACGTGAAGCCTGATTCTCTGCTATGACATGCAGACTGATTCTCTGGTGACATGAAGCCAGATCCTCTGTTACGGGACCTCTCTCCTCTGCCTGGGTGCTGGGCCTAAATTTATGAAAATGGACTATTACAGTGGTGGGTGACGTGAAGCCTGATTCTCTGCTATGACATGAAGACTGATTCTCTGCTGACATGAAGCCAGATTGTCTGTTACGGGACCTCTCTCCTCTGCCTGGGTGCCGGGGCCTAAATATCTGAGAATGGACTGTTCCAGTGGTGGGTGACGGGAAGCCAGATTCTCTGCTATGGAACCTCTCTCCAATTGATTTTGGTTAATTTTTATTTATTTAATTTTTATTTTAATTAATTTCCCTATCCACATTTGTTTGCAGGGGATTTACCTACATGTTGCTGCCTTTTGCAGCCCTCTAGCCCTTTCCTGGGCTGTTTTACAGCCGTTTTAGTGCCGAAAAGTTCGGGTCCCCATTGACTTCAATGGGGTTCGGGTTCGGGACGAAGTTCGGATCGGGTTCGGATCCCGAACCCGAACATTTCCGGGATGTTCGGCCGAACTTCTCGAACCCGAACATCCAGGTGTTCGCTCAACTCTACTCTATGGTTGAATCTAAGTTTCGCAGCTTCTGCCAGGGAGAACGTACTGCTGAGTCGTATTGTGCTGAATTTAGAAGATGGGTGACTGACTCGGAGTGGAATGATCCTGCATTCCGTATTCTGTTCTGTCAGGGGAAATCTGAGAGATTAAAAGATGCCCTTGCATTTCATGAAAAACTTGATTCTTTGGAGGCGGCCATGTACTTGGCCGTATGGATTGATAGACGTCTTATGGAGAGGTGCAAGGTTCCCCTCAAGCAGGGGGTGCTGTCTGGTGGGGAATCAGTCCCTCCTGTCCCTCGGGGTACTATGACACTTGAATTAGGGGCTGGAGAGGAGCCTATGCAATTGGGTTAGGTTACTTCTTGCTCTGGTAATAGGAATTTTAGGAAGCTGAATAGACTGTGTTACTTCTGTGGTAAAGAAGGTCGTTTCATTAATGTGTGCCCTTTTATTAAACCTCGAAGTGGCAATGAAAAACAATTAAGGGAATTCCTTCAAAGGAAAAAAATGCTCCCTTACTCTTGGTAGTGTGAATGAGGAGTCAGAGCAGGCATATTCGTATCCTACCTGCAGTACCCGATTCCTCCTGCCTGCCATGGTGGCGCTAGACTCTGAAAATTTAGAGTTAAAGGTATTTATTGACAGTGACACAGGGGTTAATGTTATTGATTTTCAAGCAAAGAGATACCAGTGTTTGCTATAGATTCCGCCCCCCTCTCGCAAAGATGTCTAACTCATATTGCTCAGGATATTAATTTGAGGGTGGGTGATTCTCATGTTGAGTTAATTTCTTGTTTTGTTATGAAAGGTTTGCCTGCTCCGATGGTTCTGGGTTTACCATAGTTGATAAAACATAACCCTACCATTGACTGGCAAACAAGACAAGTCAGTAATTGGAGTGAATTTTGTATGAACAACTGTCTTAGTGCCTCTATTTCGGGGGTGTCCACTAAGGTGTTGCCTCAGTTTCTTTCCAATTTTTCGGACGTATTCTCGGAGGTTGGAGTTCAGGAGTTGCCCCCTCACCGAGAGTATGATTGTCTGGTCAATCTTATCCCGGGAGCAAAATTGCCAAAATCTCGGTTATATAATCTTTCTTAAACCAAAAGAGTAGCTTTGCGGGAGTATATTGCAGAGAGTTTGGCAAAGGGACATATTAGACCATCTAAGTCTCCTATGGCCGCTGGCTTCTTTTTCGTAAAGAAGGACGGATCCCTTAGACCAGTGTTTCCCAACCAGTGTGCCTCCAGCTGTTGCAAAACTACAACTCCCAGCATGCCTGCACAGCCAAAGGCTGTCCGGGCATGCTGGGAGTTGTAGTTTTGCAACAGCTGGAGGCACATTGGTTGGGAAACACTGCCTTAGACTGTGCTTAGATTTCCAAGAACTGAATCTCATTACTGTCTGTGATCCTTATCCCTTCCCTTGATTCCGGATCTATTTGATCAGATTGTTGGTGCCAAGGTGTTTTCTAAGTTGGATTTAAGAGGAGCTTATAATCTGATCAGAATCAGGGAAGGAGATGAATTGAAAACGGCCTTCAATACCCCCGAGGGTCACTTCGAGAACCTGGTCATGCCCTTTGGTTTAACTAATACTCCAGCAGTCTTTCAGCACTTTATCAATGAAATTTTTCATCATTTGGTGGGGAGGTTCATTGTTATTTACCTCGATGACATACTAATAAACAAGTGTTATTGATCCTTCGGGAGAATAAATTGTATGCCAAGTTGGAAAAATGTGTGTTTGCTGTTCAGGAGCTGCCGTTTTTGGGGTACTTGCCTTCTGCCTACGGTTTTCGTATGGATCCCGAAAAGGTCTGTGTGGTACTGGAATGGGACCAGCCGGAAAATCAGAAAGCCCTGATGCGGTTTTTGGGATTTACTAATTACTACAGAAAATTCATCCTGAATTATTCCACCATTGTCAAACCTTTTACAGATATGACTAGGAAGGGCACTGACTTCTCTGTCTGGTCGGATGAGGCATTACAGGCTTTTTCTGTTATTAAGAAATGTTTTGCTTCTGCTCCCATTCTGATACAATCGGATGTGTCTCAACCCTTCATTGTGGAGGTTGACACGTCAGAAGTGGGAGTCGGAGCAGTCTTGTCGCAGGGTCTCTCTCCTAGCAAATGGCGCCCGTGTACTTTTTTTCTCCAAGAAACTCTCAGCCACTGAAATAAATTAGGATGTTGGGAATAGAGAGTTGTTGGCCATCAAATTGGCCTTTGAAGAGTGGTGTCATTGGCTAGAAGGGGCTACCCATCTGATTACGGTATTTACTGACTATAAGAATCTGGCTTACCTGCAATCTGAAAAGCGTTTAAATCCTAGGCAGGCTAGATGGTCATTGTTTTTTTTACCAGATTCAATTTTGTGGTCACCTATCACCTTGGGATTAAAAACGTCAAAGCGGATGCGTCGTCATATAGCTTTCCGGGGGGTGAGACTTCGGAAGATCCTGCACCGATTTTGGCTGATGGGGTGGTGGTTTCCGCAATTTACCCCACGCTGGAGACGGAAGTGTTGGGGGTTAAGAGGAGGCAACTGATTCTTGTCCTCCAGGCAAGTTGTTTGTTCCTTCTGAACTGCGATACAAGGTGTTCAAGGAACATCATGATACTGTCCTTGCGGGACATCCTGGAAGTAGATCCACTATAGATCTTATTTCCTGGAGATTCTGGTGGCCAGGGTTGTGTAAAAGTGTTGAGGGTTATGTAGCAGCTTGTGAGACCTGTGCACACGCAAAGGTGGCTCACCCTCGGCCATCAGGATCTCTTCTTCCTTTGTCCATCCCATCTAGTCCTTGGATGCAGTTGTCCATGGACCTCATTACTGATTTGCCAAGTTCCTCTGGGAAAACTGTGATTTTGGTGGTAGTGGACCGCTTCAGCAAGATGGCTCACTTTGTACCATTATCAGGTTTGCCCAATGCGAAAACTCTCGCTCAGGTTTTTATTGATAACATTGTGAAATTACATGGCATTCCCTCTGATGTGGTGTCTGATAGGGGGATGCAATTTGTTTCCAGGTTTTGGAGGGCGCTTTGTTCTCATCTGGGTATTCAGTTGTCTTTCTCTTCGGCTTTTCCTCCTCAGTAGAATGGTCAAACTGAGCGCACTAACCAAAACCTAGAGACCTATTTGAGGTGTTTTGTCGCTGAGAATCAGGATGAATGGTCCTTGTTCTCTTCTTTAGCTGAGTTTGCCTTGAATAACCGTAGGCAGGAGACAACTGATAAGTCACCATCTTTTGGCGCATATGGTTTTCACCCTCAGTTTGGTACTTTTTCTGGGACTGAATCTTCTGGAATACCAGTAGAGGAGAGATTCTCTTCCTCTTTGTCATCTATCTGGCGGAATATTCAAGCCATTTGAAAAAAATGAGCGAAAGATATAAACGGAAGGCTGACAAGAGACGTATGACTTGTCCGAACCTGTGTGTGGATGATTTGGTGTGGTTGTCAACTAAAAACATCAACCTGAAGGTACCCACTTGAAAATTGGGTCCAAGATTTATTGGCCCATACAAAATCTCGGCCATTGTCAATCCTGTGGCGTTTCGTCTGGAACTTCCGCAGGCCTGGAAGATCCATAATGTGTTTCACAGGTCCTTGTTGAAGAAATATGTGGAACCTGCAGAACCATCTCCTTTGCCTCCTCCTCCTGTTTTGGTTGATGGTAATCTGGAGTTTCAGATCTCTAGAATTCTCCACTCACGTGTTCTTACGGGATTTCCTTCAGTACCTCGTGCATTGGAGGGGATACGTTCCCGGGGAAAGAATGTGGGTTCCGGCTAACGATGTTAATGCAAGCCGCCTTGTGATTGCCTTTCACAGGGCACACCCGAATAAAGTTTGGCCTGGGTGTCTGGAGGCCACCCGTAGAGGGGGGGTACTGTTACACCCTGCCCTGTGGGAGGAGATCTGTCAGAGTTGCTGCACGTGACTCGATCTGACAGTTTGTTTTGTTGTCGGTTTAAACAGAATTCCACCTCCTCCAAGGTGTTGTTCTTTAGGTAATTGATGAGGCTATTTATTTCTCCCTCTCCCTATAGCCTTTCTGGGTTATAGTTCTGCCTTGTGTTAGCTGTAGAGGTTTGGTGGATCGTCTGCTCCCACACATGTCTAGATAAGTCCTTTTCTCTTTTTTCCTTCTGTGTCTGTTTTTACTAGGCCTCTAGGGTGACGCTAGCTCCTTCGGTTGTTGAAGGAGCTGGGTGTCTATTTCCCTCTTCCCTACAGCTAAGGGTTTGGTTCAGTGTGTTATAGTCTTAGGTACGTGGGCATGTGTATATTTACCATCGAGATATGCACGGGCATAGCAGCTTAGGGAAAGTGTTTTAGGGATTGCTAGGAGGTGACCCCTTTGTTCCCTAGTATTTGGGGCCTAGTCAGACACTTTGACAAAAGAGGCCTGTTTCTTATGGCTACCTTCCTCAGCTACTATTTTGATGCTGCCACCTGCCTGATACCATATCTGATGCCAGGTGCTCCTTCTGCCAGCCACCATCTTCAGCTGGTACTGGTATTGCCTCTCAAATCACCACTCTGTCACTGGGTCACTCTGTAGTCTCCTTATGATGCTGCCGCATCATTACTCTGTTGTCTCCTCATGCTGCTTCCACCTCAACACTATGGCACTGGGCCACTCTGTGGTCTTCGCATGCTACTGCCACTTCACCACTCTGTGGTCTCCTCATGCTGCTGCCACACCACTACTCTGTGGTCTCCTCATGCTGCTGCTACCTCAACACTATGTCACTGGGTCACTCTGTGGTCTCCTTATGCTGCTGCCACATCACTACTCTGTGGTCTCCTCATGCTGCTGCCACCTCAACACTATGTCATTGGGCCAATCTGTGGTCTCCTTATGCTGCTGCCACATCATTACTCTGTGGTCTCCTCATGCTGCTGCCACCTCAACACTATGGCACTGGGCCACTCTGTGGTCTTCTCATGCTACTGCCACCTCACTACTCTGCGGTCTCCTCATGCTGCTGCCACATCACTACTCTGTGGTCTCTTCATGCTGCTGCAACCTCCCCACTATGTCACTGGGCCACTCTGTGGTCTCCTCATGCTGCTGCCACCTCAATACTATGTCACTGGGCCACTTTGTGGTCTCCTTATGTTGCTGCTACATCTCTACTCTGTGGTCTCCTCATGCTGCTGTCACCTCAACACTATGTCACTTGGCCACTCTGTGGTCCCTCATGCTGATACCACTTCACCACTCTGTGATCTCCTCATGCTGCTGCCACCTCACTACTCTGTGGTCTCCTCATGCTGCTGCCACATCACTACTCTGTGGTCTCCTCATGCTGCTGCTACCGCCCCACTAGGTCACTCACCAGTCTGTGGTCTCCTCATGCTGCTGCTGCTACCACCTCAACACTATGTCACTGGGCCACTCTGTGGTCTGCTCATGCTGCTGCCATATCACTACTCTGTGGTCTCCTCATGCTGCTACCACCTCAAAACTATGTCAATGGTCTACTCTGTGGTCACCTCCCTACTCTGTCACTGGGCCACTCTGTGGTCTCCTCGTGCTGTTTCCACATCACTACTCTGTGGTCTCCTCATGCTGCTGCCACCTCACCACTATGTCACTCTGGGGACTTCTCATGCTGTTCACACCCTCCCCACTTCATGACTGGGCCATTATTTTGCCTTTTTGACCTGGTTGACATCATCATCATTTATTTGACCCTTCTTCTAATCTTTCAGAAGGAAGTAAAAATGAGATGCAATACGAATCCTGTCTATGTAGCAGCTGTAAAATCTGTATGACATGGTCCCATCAGAATTGGCTTATGATTTGGTAGCCAAAAGCAGGAGTTGGTACAAAACACTGAAGAAATGCAAATATTCCATTCATGTGTCATCTCTGTTTTGGATCTACTCGTGTATTTTTTGGGCTTTAGCAATACTGATGGATTGCTGACCAAATGCTGACCGAATGAAGGCGGATGCTCAACAGACAGGATATTTCTTTGGGGGTTATTGTTCTGACTGATCAGAGGAAGGGCAAAATAATCAGTGACGTAAACACAAACTTACTGCTGACACCCTCTCCACTCTGTTTAGGGACTCTAATTATATAAGCGTTTAATAGAACAGGTTCTGTAGACATCTATGGGGAATCACCTGATGACAGTGTAAAAGGATTGCACTTCTTCTTGACACTAACATCGATCTGTAAGGCTGAGTTCACACTTTAGTTATTTAGCCACATAACTACCCAAATAAGTGAAGTGTGCAGTGATTCTAAGAGCAACGCATGTTATACCGATTCACAATATTATTTCACTACCACAGCAGACTCCCTATGCATGTTCCTGCAAGGCACACTGTTCTACACCATTATACAGGCTCTCTGCAGCCAGGAAATCGTTGTTTTTTAAAGCGATTCATCACGATCAAATCAAATCGTTTTGGAAAATTTGGCGAACCGACCGAATTGAATTTTTGAGAAACTCGCTCATCTCTAGTCATCAGTATCAGATTTGTGGAGGATGGACCATATGTTGGTCATAAACTAAATTTAAGCAATCACTCTTCACTTGGATTTCTAATCTATGATGTGAAATTAGGTTAGAAACAACTTTCCAATAAACTGAATAATTTTATCCTACGTTATTTTTTTAAACTGTTCATACCTGAGATATCGCTTCTTGTAAGTTCCTAAATCTTTTGAAAAAGAAGTAGTCAGCCTTCAAATATATGAGACATGTTGTTCGGGATGGGTCCACACTTCTTTTGGTTCTGATAAAAGACTCTTCCTACATAGGGATAAAAACACATCTAGGAATAAAATCTATGAAAATATTGAAATGTTGATTTGGTATATCTGTAACTTCTATTGATCAAAAATAAAAACGGAACTTTTTCCGTTTTCTATGCTGTCATGAGATGATTTTCAGGAAAATAATTAACAGCAGAGGACTTAAAAACGGCCATGTCAATGCAATGTTAATATTTTTATTTGTTGCTTTTCAGTGCGGATTTTGAAAATCTGCAACAAAATGCAGTATCTTTTAAATCTTAAAATATTGCAGCATGCCTAGCGACCTTAACCACCATTATTGTTCACTTACAAATCAACATCAACTGTCTCAGACATGATATTGACAAAATGACCACATGGCAGAGATTGAGCACAGGTCTAGGATGTAGAGACCACCTGATGGTTACAACAACAAGTTAGGGCCCTGCAGGCAAGAGCAGAGTATGCAGAAAACCAGAACAGACACAATAACATTAGAATCCTTGAACTCCCAGAGAGAGCTAAGGGTTCAAATATGGAAGTTTTTGCGCAACAGATACTTCAAAATGTTCTCTCCCCATCACTCTCTCTCCTTTTTTTTTTTGTAATTGAAAGGGCACACAGGATCCCCGCAACATCTTTGCCGCCAGATGCTCCACCACACCACTTCATCACGATAATCCTAAATTATACAGACTTGGGCACAATCCTAGCTTTGGAGCAAAAGAAGGGGGACATTAAATATTAACGTGCAAAACTTTCCTTTTATCTGGATTTCTCTTTGGAGGTTCAGAAAAAGAAACAACAGTTTACTCAAGTTCGTACCCAACCTTGTGGGTGAGACATCAAGTATACCATGTTGTATCCCACTAGCCTCCTGGTACAATATGGAGAGAAGGCCTACATTTTTAACACACCAGAGGAGACCTCTGATTTGCTGTATGTCCGCCACCCGCACAGACCACAAAGGACTTCTGTATTTTACACTATGGCAGCCTAACTAATTGCTTACTCTGTATATATGTGACTGCTGTGATCCTTATAGTACATACTGATAAACAGTGGTCCCTCTGTTTAACGTATTAATTGGTTCCGGGACAACCATTGTATGTTGGAACCATTGTAACTTGAGTCCATAACTCTATGCAAAACTGGTAATTGGTTCCAAAGCCCAAAAATGTCATCCCAGAATAAGAAAAAAAAAAAGTTTAAAGAAAAATCAAGACATAAAGCAAGTCCTTAAACACACAGAAAAAGATGCTGGAAACTGTAAATTACTTTCTATGGTGTTACCATGAGCTCTTCAGGATTTTGCCTAGTACATAGATGTACCAGAAAAATAAAATGGAGTCACTGCTCAACTGGTATCCCAAAGAGAAGCTCATCCTGGCACAGACAGGGAAGAGTACAGACTGTTTAGTACCACACTGTACTGTAGAGAGGCTCTACTAGACAACCAATAAAAGTGTTTTACCAGTAAAATGGCCATGTTGATTGATTGGATCTGAGTCTGAGTCATTGCATGTTGAGTCTATTTTCAACTTGCGATGACCGAGAAAAGACCATTGTATGTTATACAATATGAAAATATTGTATCCTGAATCCATTGTATTTTGAGGGATCACTGTATTTCTCTAGGATTTGGTAGATTACTTTCCCTTGCAGGGGATTACCCCTACTTGCCTTTTGGTTTGTTAGATGGTCCTATTCTATACAGGTCCTTCTCAAAAAATTTGCATATTGTGATAAAGTTCATTATTTTCTGTAATGTACTGATAAACATTAGACTTTTCATATATTTTAGATTCATTACACACCAACTAAAGTAGTTCAAGCCTTTTATTGTTTTAATATTGATGATTTTGGTATACAGCTCATGAAAACCCAAATTTCCTATCTAAAACAATTAGCATATTTCATCCGACCAATAAAAGAAAAGTGTTTTTAATACAAAAAAAGTCAACCTTCAAATAATTATGTTCAGTTATGCACTCAATACTTGGTCGGGAATCCTTTTGCAGAAATGACTGCTTCAATGCGGCGTGGCATGGAGGCAATCAGCCTGTGGCACTGCTGAGGTGTTATGGAGGCCCAGGATGCTTCGATAGAGGCCTTAAGCTCATCCAGAGTGTTGGGTCTTGCGTCTCTCAACTTTCTCTTCCCAATATCCCACAGATTCTCTATGGGGTTCAGGTCAGGAGAGTTGGCAGGCCAATTGAGCACAGTAATACCATGGTCAGTAAACCATTTACCAGTGGTTTTGGCACTGTGAGCAGATGCCAGGTCGTGCTGAAAAATGAAATCTTCATCTCCATAAAGCTTTTCAGCAGATGGAAGCATGAAGTGCTCCAAAATCTCCTGATAGCTAGCTGCATTGATAAAACACAGTGGACCAACACCAGCAGCTGACATGGCACCCCAGACCATCACTGACTGTGGGTACTTGACACTGGACTTCAGGCATTTTGGCATTTCCCTCTCCCCAGTCTTCCTCCAGACTCTGGCACCTTGATTTCCGAATGACATGCAAAATTTGCTTTCATCCGAAAAAAGTACTTTGGACCACTGAGCAACAGTCCAGTGCTGCTTCTCTGTAGCCCAGGTCAGGCGCTTCTGCCGCTGTTTCTGGTTCAAAAGTGGCTTGACCTGGGGAATGCGGCACCTGTAGCCCATTTCCTGCACACGCCTGTACACGGTGGCTCTGGATGTTTCTACTCCAGACTCAGTCCACTGCTTCCGCAGGTCCCCCAAGGTCTGGAATCGGTCCTTCTCCACAATCTTCCTCAGGGTCCGGTCACCTCTTCTCGTTGTGCAGCGTTTTCTGCCACACTTTTTCCTTCCCACAGACTTCCCACTGAGGTGCCTTGATACAGCACTATTTGTTCAGAAATGTCTTTCTGTGTCTTACCCTCTTGCTTGAGGGTGTCAATGATGGCCTTCTGGACAGCAGTCAGGTCGGCAGTCTTACCCATGATTTTTTGAGTAATGAACCAGGCTGGGAGTTTTTAAAAGCCTCAGGAATCTTTTGCAGGTGGTTAGATTTAATTAGTTGATTCAGATGATTAGGTTAATAGCTCGTTTAGAGAACCTTTTCATGATATGCTAATTTTTTGCGATGGGAAATTTGGGTTTTCATGAGCTGTATGCCAAAATCATCAATATTAAAACAATAAAAGGCTTGAACTACTTCAGTTGGTGTGTAATGAATCTAAAATATATGAAAGTCTAATGTTTATCAGTACATTACAGAAAATAATGAACTTTATCACAATATGCTAATTTTTTGAGAAGGACCTGTATATACTTAGGAAGAGTGAATTTCTTGATATATGTTTTGTGTCCAATTCGTCAATTTATAAAATAAAAAACATTTGATTCATACAAATTGATTCTACACGAAACAGAGATGCTCCAATTATCCTAAAAAATTGGTGCACTGTATAACACCCTCTCATCTCCAAGGACTAATTATTTATTTAAAAAATGTTCTCTCATTTTGTTAATTTTTTATGAATTTTTGCTCTTTCCCTTATCTCTTCCTAAGTTCTTTAAAGGGAACCTGTCCCCTCTAAAACACATTTTAAACCAACATCATTACCTTACAGAACCCCCAGTGTGTTTCTAATCATGTTTTTCATTCCTCCACTGGTTGTTGTATACTTTTTCCTATCCTCAGAATCAGCTTAAAGTCAAGGGGGCAGCGGCCTCCTTGCTTCAAGTCAAGCTAAGCCCGCCCTTTACCCATCCTCCTTTCACCGTGATTGACATCCTGCTGTGAGGCTGGGATCGTGCAAGTCTCGCGCATGCTTGGTGTGCTCCTTGTCACTGTGCGGTCCCGTCTCCGGCTCCCGCACTACGCTGGCCACTTTCTTCTCTCTGAGCATGCATGCACGATGGAAAGATCTGGTACATGCGCAGAGAGAGGAAAGCAGGTGGTTGAGTGCGAGAGCCGGGATCGCACAGTGACAAGGAGCACACCGCGCATGTGCAAGACTTGCACAATCCCAGCCTCACAGCAGGATGTCAATCACAGAGAAGTGAGGACGGGTAAGGGGCGGGCTTAGCTTGACTTGAAGCAAAGAGGCCGCTGCCCCCTTGACTTCAAGCTAACTCTGAAGATAGCGAAAAAACACAGATTGAAACAGCGTTTTTATAAAGTATACAACAACCAGTGGAGGAATGTAAAACATGATTAGGAACACATTGGGGGCTAGTGTAAGGTAATGATGTTGGTTTAAAATGTGTTTTGGAGGTGACAGGTTCCCTTTAACTCAATGACATCAATAGGAAATAACAGACATACACAGCTATGGGAAAATGCATGTTTGATGGCGTTTAAAAACACACCACGCCATCACATATGCTATGCTTTTTAACTCCTTCAGGACCCTGCCATTTTTCACCTTAAGGACCAGGCCGTTTTTTTGCAAATCTGATGTGTCACTTTATGTGGTAATAACTTTAAAACACTTTTACTTATCCAAGCTATTTTGAGACTGTTTTCTTGTCACAAATTGTAATTCATGACAGTCAAAAGATTTCATTTTTGTTTCATAAAAGAAATACCAAATTTACCAAAAAGGTTTAAAAAAGTCTAAATTTTCCAAATTTTATATTTCTCTACTTTTAAAACAGATAGTGATACCTCCTAAAATAGTTATTTTACATTTCATGTTTGGATCACTTTGTAAATGAAATTTTTTTTTTTTTTTTTTGGAACATTAGAAGGCTTAGGCTACTTTCACACTAGCGTTCGATCGGATCCGTTCTGAACAGATCCGATCATAATAATGCAGACGGAGGCTCCGTTCAGAACGGATCCGTCTGCATTATTTTAGCATATAACAGCTAAGTGTGAAAATAGCCTCGTACGGATCCGTCCAGACTTTCAATGTAAAGTCAATGGGGGACGGATCCGCCTGAAGATTGAGCCATATTGTGGCATCTTCAAACGGATCCGTCCCCATTGACTTACATTGTAAGTCTGAACGGATCCGCTCGCCTCCGCACGGCCAGGCGGAGGCGAGCGGAGCGGAGGCTGAACGCCGCCAGACTGATGCAGTCTGAGCGGATCCGCTCCATTCAGACTGCATCAGGGCTGGACGGCTGCGTTCGGGTCCGCTCGTGAGCCCCTTCAAACGGAGCTCACGAGCGGACCGACGAACGCTAGTGTGAAAGTAGCCTTAGAAGTTTAGAAGCAAATCTTAACATTTTGAAGAAAATTTCCAAAACCCAATTTTTAAAGGACCAGTTCAGGTCTGAAGTCACTTTGTGGGGCTTACATAATAGAAACCGCCCAATTGGCCCATTTTAGAAACTACACCCCTCAAGGTATTCACAACTGATTTTACAAACTTTGTTAACCCTTTAGTTGCTCCACAAGAAATAAAGGAAAATGTAGATGAAATTTCAGAATTTCACTTTTTTGGCAGATTTTCCATTTTAATCATTTTTTTCCAGTAAAAAAACGCAAGGATTAAAGCCAAGCAAAACTCAATATTTATTACTCTAAGGCTACTTTCACACTAGCGTTCAGGTGTCCGCTTGTGAGTTCCGTTTGAAGGGGCTCACAAGCGGCCCCCAACGCATCCGTCCAGCTATAATGCATTCTGAGTGGACGCGGATCCGCTCAGAATGCATCAGTCTGGCAGCGTTTAGCCTCCGCACCGCTTAGCATGCGGACACCTGAACGCTGCTTGCAGCGTTCAGGTGTCCACCTGGCCGTGCGGAGGCGTGCGGATCCGTCCAGACTTACAATGTAAGTCAATGGGGACGGATCCGTTTGAAGATGACACACTATGGCTCAATCTTCAAACGGATCCGTCCCCCATTAACTTTCAATGTAAAAGTTTGGACGGATCCGTTCAGGCTACTTTCACACTTAGAATTTTTTTTACAATATAATGCAGACGGATCCGTTCTGAATGGAGCCACCGTCTGCATTATATGAGCGGATCCGTCTCAGACGGATCCGCTCTGAACGCTAGTGTGAAAGTAGCCTAATTCTGTAGTTTACAGAAACACCCCATATGTGGTCGTAAACTGCTGTACACGCACACAGCAGGGCACAGAAGGAAAAGAACACCATTTTGTTTTTGGGGGGCAGATTTCACTAGGATAATTTTAAGTTGCCATGTTACATTTGAAGACCCCCTGATGCACCCCTAGAGTAGAAACTTCAAAAAAGTGACCCCATTTTGGAAACTATAGGATAAAGTTGCAATTTTGTTTGGGGTTGTCTCACCTCCCTAGTTGCTGGCTGCCTCGCTGCTCTCAGGGCCAATCTTCCCTGCTTGTTGGGGCGGAGCTGAAGTCTCCGATGCAAAGCAAGGCAAGCCTGGAAGGGAGCAAGTAACCCCTCCTCTTGTCTGTATGTGCGCTCGCTCTCGAGCCTGTCAGAGGAGATTCAGCCTCAGGGAGAACTGCACAGCTGTAGAGCAGATCGTGACATCCAATGGTAAGTTGCTTTTCTCGATCTGTTCTGTGTGATGTGTAAAAGTTCCTCCTCTTGTCATCAACACAGTTTACTAGGAGATTATGTTTCAGCTTCTGGAAGAGCAGCAGAACAGCAGAGCAGATCGTGACATCCAATGGTAAGCTGCTTGTCATCATCTGTTCTGTGTGCTGTGTAAAAGTTCCCCCTATGTAGTTTTATGTCCTTTATACTTAGATGTATTGGCCCCCTCCTCCATTAGTCATGTCTGTATTATGCTTCCCCCCTCCCCCACTGATCATGTCGTTATTATGCTCTCCCATCCCCCTCCATTATTCATGTCTGTATTATGCTCTCCCCCTCCCCCACTGATCATGTCATTATTATGCTCTCCCACCCCCCTCCATTATTCCTAAGAGTATTAGCCTCCCCCCACCCCACTGATCAAGTCATTATTATGCTCTCCCATGCGTAGCGAATGCCCTGTAACTGTAATAATCATCCCTGAGAGGTGGCCGGGGCCAAGAGTAAATGCGCATGCGCCATTGTCTGTGCGGGCTCGCTCCCGTGAAACCCGGCCACTTCGGCAGCCGGAGAGGAGCAGAAGACTCGGTGGTAACAGCGCTTGTGCGGCCACCACTACTAACATAGTAGAGGTGGCCGTAACCCCTAGAGACCAGCATGTAAAATCAGGGTATAAATATGTCAATAACAGGATTTACATCCTGTTTAGATAATATAAATATATTGAAGAAATGCTTATTGGAGGGGAAGGATAGACTGAAAGGGGATTATGAAGGTGAGATAACCCCTTTAAGTCATGTCTACCAGTGCTGTACATGTGCGGCGCGGGTCCTTGAGGGGTTACTATTGGGGCAGACAGTGTTTAACTGCACACACAATGTATTGTTACGACCGAACGTCCATTTGGATATCTTCTCTATCAACTTTCGATGTTCTTTTCTGAGCCTACCATGTTGATCACGGTTATCGGCGAATCAGGGTTCCACGCCGGAGAGGGAGCGTGAGAAAGAGAGACCACATCCAAGGGAGATAAATGGATGAAATTTAATTTTGATCGAGCGGAAATATGGGAAAAGTTATTAAAGCAGAAGGATTGAATAAAAGGGCCAATTAAAGACGAATTTTAGGCTTGTGCACACATACTGCTCCGCCATGTTGGCGAAATGCTGCCTCCTGCTAAGACGTTCCATATCAGCTGGTGGTGCTGGTTGTTGTGGCGTGCTGACGAAGCTTTTCCACATTTCAACCATGCTAACCCTGCCTTCTGAGGTGCTGGCGGTGCCCCAGTTGCGTTGGCGACCTCTTCCCCCTCATCTGCTTTTGCCTTGTGCGTCCACTGTGCCCCCACTGTCAGGTGGGAATGCCACCAGCAGTGCATCTACCAGTGTACGCTTGTACTCGCGCATCTTACAATTACGCTCCAGCAACGGAATTAAGGATGGTACGTTGTCCTTGTAACGGGGATCCAGCAGCGTGGCCACCCAGTAATCAGCACAAGTTAGAATGTGGGCAACTCAGTGGTCATTGCGGCATGTAATCGCTCATGTGTTCCAGGCTGCCCAGAGGCAACAAAAAGCTGTCCTCTGTGCGAGGTGTATCGTCTGTGTCCTCTGTATCCCCCCAGCCAAGCACCAGTGATGGCCATGAGCTGGTCTGGGTGCCACCCTGCTGTGAACAAGGTTCCTCCTCTTCCATCTCCTCCTCCTCATCCTCCACATCATCATCCTCCAGAACTGTGCCCTGGCCGGACAATAGTGTACCTGGGTTTTGTGGGTGCAGGAACCCACCCTCTGAGCCACTTGTGAATGACTGGCCGGAAACCCTACGAAATGATCCCTCTTCCTGCTCCTCCTCCTATGCCACATCCTCTTCCATCATAACCAGCAGCGTTTTTTCAAGGAGGCATAGAAGTGGGATGGTAACGCTGAGAACGGCGTTATCGGCACTGGCCATGTTGGTGGAGTACTCGAAACAGCGCAGCAAGGAACACAGGTCTCGCATGGAGGCCCAGTCATTGGTGGTGAAGTGGTGCTGTTCTGCAGAGCGACTCACACGTGCGTGCTGCAGCTGAAACTCCACTATTGCCTGCTGCTGCGCGTACAGTCTGGCTGTCATGCCCTGCTCAGGATATGTGCGGAGGTCTGCCAGGTTAGCAGCACGTGTGTAGTCTTTTGTTTTTGTTTTGGAGTTGAGCTGTATCCGCCTCCCTTCAGGTGCACTGGGTGCGGTCGTTGGTTTGAGTTTAAATTACGCCCACTCCCAGTGTCCTGTGCGGGTTATAGCTTCTGTCTTGCTCAGAGGAAGGAAGGAAGGATGGATTTGCTGTTCCTGCACAGTACAAGATAAGTTGGTTTTGTTTTTCTTGTGATTGTCTGTCTAGGCTGTTAGAGAGACGCCTTCCCCCTCCAGGTCCTGAGGGAGCAGGCTGCCTCTTTCCCCCTTTCACCATCTTAGGGATTTTAGGGAATCTTCAGCCTAGGCACGGGGACACGCTAATTCCCACCTTCAGGGTCTGAACGTGGGCATAGAAGTCTAGGGAGAGCTGGTAGGGATTTGTCAGGAGGTGACCTTTATCCCCAGCTTCTTGCCTAGACACTTGTTTGGTTATATTCTGTGTATCTTGTATCCTGTCCAGCGTGACACTGGCCAGCATGTGCAAGTTGGAGTTCCACCTTGTGGGCACATTGCATATGAGGCGGTGAGCGGGAAGGCCGAAGTTATGCTGCAGCTCTGACAGGCAAGCAGTAGCAGGGTGAGAACGCCGAAAGCACGCACAGACGGCCCGCACTTTATGCAGCAGCTCTGACCTATCGGGGTAATTTTTAAGGAATCTCTGCACCACCAAATTCAGCACATGCGCCTGGCAAGGGATGTGCATCAAATCGGCTAGTCCCAGAGCTGCTACAAGATTTTGCCCATTATCGCACACCACCAGGCCGGGCTTGAGGCTCACTGGCACCAACCACTCATCGGTCTGTTGTTCAAGGCCCGTCCATAGCTCCTGCGCGGTGTGGGGTTTGTCCCCCAAACAGATACGTTTCAAAACTGCCTGCTGTCGTTTACCCCTGGCTGTGCTGAAGTTGGTGGTGAAGGTGTTAAGCTGACCGGATGAGGAGCCGGTAGAGGTTGAGAAAGCGGAGTAGGAGGAGGAAGCAACAGGAGGCATACTAAAGCGCCCTGCAATCCTCGGTGGTGAAAGGACATGCGCCAAACTGGCCCAGCCACCACTGCATTTACCCAGTGTGCGGTTAGGGAAATAGAACGTCCCTGACCGTGCTTACTGGTCCACGTATTTGTAGTGAGGTGCACCTTGCCACAGATGGCGTTGTGCAGTGCACAACTGATTTTGTCCCCCACTTAGTTGGGCAGGGAAGGGATGGCTTGCCTGGAAAAGTAGTGGCGGCTGGGCACGACGTACTGTGGGACAGCCACCGCCATAAGGCCTTTAAAACTATCTGTCTCCACCAGATCGCAGGTGGGTAGGGGGGTACTTCCTCTTCCGCTTTAGTGTTTGGGAGATGGAGAGCTAAACGCTTCCGTGGGACATTGTGGAGATGCTTGGTGACCTAGATGGCGGTGTTGCTGGCAGATCCTCTGTTTGCAGGGTGGCAGGTGGCTCTGTCACTCCAGAGCTGGATAAAGAGGCCGAGACTGCAGTAGAAGAGGAAGCAGGAGGTTTTTGAGGTGTCTACTCCACTGCAGCTCGTGCTTTGCACTTAGATGCCTGGTCATGCAAGTTGTGCTCAGGTTCAGAACGTTTATGCCTCACTTCAGGCTCTGATTGCGCAGCATGCAAACCACTCGTGTCTTGTTGTCAGCACATTGTCTGAAGAACTGCCACGCCAGGGAACTCCTTGGAGCTGGCTTTGGTGTTCTCGGTCCCTTGCTGCGGTGGGCAGTAGCAAGCGTACTGTCTAGGGGATGGCTGCTCCGCTTTTGCACCATGCTCCCTCTTCTGCTGTGCTGGTGGTGCTGTGTGACCACCGCCTCTTCCTCCGAACTACACAGGTCACTCGCATGACCATGATTCCATGTGGGGTCGAGGACCTCATCGTCCTCCACATAATCTTCCACCCAGTCTTCACCCCTGCCCTCCTTGTCGGTCTGCACACTGCAGAAAGCCACAGCAGTTGGCACCTGTGTTTCGTCATTATCCGAGGCGTGCTGCGCTGGTCCTTCATGTACTCATCCTGAAACATAGGTATTTTCACTGTCACAAATGCAACAAAAGCCACAAATGTATTTATTATCTTGCCCAAAATGGGTGTTTTAAGAATACACAATCACAGCCATGCCATTAGTAGGCATGGCTGTGATGGCTTCTAAGATGACTCGGCAGCCATTAACTCCCCAAACACTGAACCAGAACCCAAACTTTTACTGAAAAGTTCGGGTTCGGGTCCAGTGTCCAAAAATCCTAAAGTTCGGTACGAACCCGAACTTTACAGTTCGAGTTCGCTCAACCCTACTCACGATTATGAAGCAACTGCTGTCTGTCACCACCTCTGGGGGAGTTGAAGACCCTCTCTTTGCCCACGACTCTAAATGCTTTAGTTGATGTGTCATGTACTTGAACAAAATAGCGTGATGCATTAGATATATTTCATGTTTTAATTATTTTGGTTGGAAAGATCATTTAAATGTTCCAGGATGCAGATTTTACATTTTCTGGCGGGGACCATATGTAGCATTTGTGACTTTTTACACACAGATCATATATATTACATAGATATTCTGAATTACAATTGATGTATGATTTTATAGGGAAGGTAAATTTTCCTTCCGAATCATGAAAAAAATTACCAATGTGTGTGAACTAGCAGACCCTACCTAGGTGTGAACCGCAATTTATAAAAACCCTTCTGTTTCAACCACATGACAGATCTATTGGGACTTTTACTAGGAGGGGTGAGAATGAGAGGGTATTACCAATTGAAGGTGGGCGTCTGTACCCAACAGCCCTTCTTCAAAATATGATACATAATATCATTGTCCATCAATATGGGAAGTTATTTGTGTATGATATTTTTTATTTGTTGAAATTGGTTACTAAAACTACCACGGGCCTCATTTCACCAATCTTCTTTATTTTTTCTTGTAAAAACTCAGTTTGTGACTCGGATCGTGACAGTTGCCAATTCTGATATCCAGCTTTTGTAATCTCCTAATGGTATTACTGGCCTCTACATCATTAGGGCTCATTCACGCGAATGTGTGCTGCCCGTTGCCGTATTGCAGCCAGCATTTGCGGACCTGCAATACACAGGCACCATTCCATGTGCATTCCGCATCACGGATGGGTCCGTAAATCCAGAGATGCGGAACGGAAGCACGGAACGGAACACTACAGAAGCACTACGGAATGTTTTTCCTGGGGTTCCGTTCCATGCCTCCAGACCGCAAAAAGATAGAACATCTTTTTGTAGAACGGACGGATCGCGGACCCATTTAAGTTAATGGGTCCGCGATCCCAATGCGGTTGGGCCACGGTCAGTGCCAATGCATTGCGGACCATGATTAGCTGCAGTTTCTCTTAGCTCAAATTAACTCACCCACAGGTATTGCTTTAATTGTATGTTGTGGGTGGAAACTGAAGCATGGAGGACTGGGTTACCTGTTGTCGGCTTGTGAAAGATGGTGGTCATAATTTTCTCACCCACCCTACCCATTAATTTAATATTTAAAAACGTGATACCAGTAGGATGGTAATAGTGGGTGAAATGCAAATTAAATTTATTGTTATTTGAATATTCTACAAACACATCTGCCTGCCACACCAAATGCATAGAAAATTGCCTAAAGTGAGCCAGCTAGGAAGCTGGCTTACATTCAGGCCTCTTGCACACTAACGTAAGGGCTCAGTGGCCATGCTGCGGGCCACATACAGTGGTTTCGCAATACACGGGTCACCAGCCATGTGCATTCCACATCACGGATGCGGACCCATTCACTTGAATGGGTCCGCAAATCCGGAGATGTGGTGCAGAAGCGTTCTCTTTTTGCGGAACGGACGGATCACATACCCCATTCAAATGAATGAGTCTGCGATCCGTATGCACCTGCCCCATTGTCAGTGCCTGTGAATTTCAGACTGCAATTTGCGGTACGCAGCATGGGCATTGTCACGGCTGGCGGTGGGGGAAACCCCCAGCCGTGCGGTGCCAGGAGATGGTAGGGTTACCCCTTGGCCGGGACCACAGAGTTAGGGAGCAGGTCACCTCCTATTGCGTCCCTAACGCTGACCCTGTCTCCTATCTGTATGAGCCGACCTTGGTGGTAGGAGGACTCATACGCCGGAACCTTAAAGTCCCTACGAGCCCTCAAGTCGGCCCTGTACTAGGGGACAGAGTGAGACGACCTGCTCCTCCTAGGCACGGGGGAGCAGGAGTCTCAACGGCCAAGCAACACAGGGGAATACAATAACAGACTTATAGCAGTGACAGGCAAATGGGACCAACACATCACTCACCTGCCACAGACAACAAACCCTGGATCCCATGTGCAGGTGCTGCAGTTTAGACACCAACGAACACAGCACACACCAGACATCCCACAGGAACCCAGGACCACAAGCTGCACTAACATAAAAAAACCCACACACACCTAAATAACACCGTGAAACATAGAAATTCCCGTCAGAGGTTTTATGACCAGAAGGATGGTCCCCACTGGTAGATGGTGGAAACAGGAGGCTGCTCCAGCCAGCATGGCTGAGAGCAACCTACTGAACCAAGCCAGGAACTGAGGCTTTATAGGCCAAGTGGCCCCACCCACTGTTCAGACACACCCAGTGACTCACAGACACACTGGGAAGGGAATTAACCCTTCCTACACCACAGAAGGGAAAACACCAACTTAAAGGGGAATAGCACACACACTCACTCACCTGTCACCGCTGGCAACGGCATGCGTGGCAACCGTGTCTTGCAGAACAACCAGCAGGCAGAGACCCTGCCACCACATGCACAACACCAGACGTTGCCGTGGACAACCGCAGGTGAAGGGAGGTGTCCAAGTGCATACAACCAACACAACCTCGTGCACAACAAACAGACCAGGAAGTGCACACAAACACAGACGAAGGACGTGCACACCAAAACACGTTGCCAAGGGCAACCGCACGCATGCGTGTTATCCGCGGCAACCGCACCTGAGGCAAACCACTAAGTGCCCCCAGCTGCGGTTGTCACAACACCAAAACCGCGGGTAACTGCATGCGGCTCCCAAGGAGTCACGACCAAGACCCAGGGTCGTGACAGGCATGGAGCCCTTACATTCATGGGCAAGAGGCCTTACAGTGTAGAAGCGGCTCTGGATGTGCCAAAGTTATGTAGAGGCCAGCATAACTAGGGCGATCCACCGCCAGCTATAGGGCTTATTTAGACCACTGTATGCCATACCATGTCCTCACTCCACTGCCTATTAGTCCAATTGCATAGAGCATCTCTGCTATCCTTTAGGAAGCCTGGCAGCCTATGAAGGTTATAACCGTCTGTCCATCCATCCCCCAATCCTTTCACATACTGTACCAGTCAGTAGTGGCTTTATCTACCTTGGGTGCATGAAGTATGGGTGTTCAGCCACATACAAATAATCTGCAACCTTGGAATTCAAAACTCTCAAAGACACTCTCCATTAACAGTTGTTTAGTTTTTTGTTGTATAGTGTGTATGGCAAGCGCCCAACTGTATAGGGAGGGTGCTCAGGGACTGATGGTCCTCCCCCTCCCCCTTTTACCCTTAGGGGCATTTAGGGAGTCTGGCCCTGTCACGGTAATGGTTAAGTAGGTTGCAGATTAGGGCCATTAAGGGTTAATTCACTGGGGATCCTCCTTAGACAGGATGGGGGTGGTGCAGGAAATCCTGAAGGTCACATACTGTATATGTAGTGTCCCACTAGGTATGGGTGGGCACTACACATGGGTCAATTGGTGTGCGCGTTACTCCTACTCACAAGGAACAGAAATGTCATATTTAATTCTGCATTTAATGTATGTTTTAATGTGTTGTTATATGCAATGTACCCCTGTCTAATGCAGCGGCAGGCCTAGTTGGGTGTAATTAGACATCCCAGACACTAGAGGGAGATAGGGAGCCCCTAGTATAAATGTCCAGGCCCAGACAGGGGGAGGGAGTGCAGAGTCAGGAGTCTGAGAAGACAGAGGTTAAGAAACCTGCTCCTGACATGCAGCTGGATAGCCCTGGCTGCTAGTGATGTCCAGAAGGCTGTTGAGAAGCTCCAGCCTGCCTGAGAACAAGAGAGCCTAAGTTAGCTCTGAAGATACCCCAGTTGCAGGATCCAACCTCCTGGGAGAAAACCAACAGTTACCCACCTGATAGGAGGAGGCGACCCAGGGTAAGCAAAGTGACCCTGATAGGCAGAGGAACTTAGGAATCATAGCAAGCAGTATAATACCTGAGGAAGGAAGTAACCAAGGATATAAGCCACCCTTTTAGGCATCCGGGCCTTGGGAGATATAAAGCCAGAGCAGGAGTTCTGTAAAGGACAGTGTACAGTGATTCTAGGAAAAGTACAACCTGCTGCTGAGTGCTTGTGGAATTTACCCTCAGCGTATCTTGCATGACTATTGCCTGCCATATTTGTGAATAAGCCCCTTTTGTGGAACTGTAATACAGAGACTATACTACTCCCTGCTGTACAAAGTTGGATTGTCCAGTAAAGTTTACGTTTGGTTCACTGCATACTTGTGTACCTTCATCTTTCCAACCACCAACCGGCGTGCCACCGGCCAAGGGCACTGGCGTCACGAATACCACAGGGACCTTGCCCCAGGCACACAAAATACCTGTAACATCCAGGGCACCTCACACACCATCAGGCCTGGTCCCTATCTACAGAGCGTGCCCCAGAGGAACTGTGTCTACCTCTCCTTCACTGCCACGCGCCTGCCCAGGGTTCTTCAAATATAGTGAGTACCCTCGATTGCCCATAACTGTGACCTCACTTCGTCTATACCCTGCAGGTCTGGCGTGTTGCATATACCTCTGTTCTGGTCACTTCCTTTTGCAAGTGGAAGCAGATTGGTATGGTATGTACCCCTTTGCTCTATTCACACCAAGATGCCGCGGGAGGTGCTGCCCTTAAGGAAGCCTACTGGCGAGTTTTATGAGGGTGAGGGTTAGCTGCGCTCAGTTTGGAGCAGCCTCAGCTCTCCCCCAACATCCTCCTCCCCTGTGCCTGCATTTGTGCCGAGTGTGGAGCTGCCACAGCATGCGTGCAGCTTCAGCGGGGGGCCGGCGGTCTGTTCAGCTTACCCGCCCCGCTGCCCAACTTGGTCATAATCCCCCAGCTGCCCGCTTCCCCCAGGATGTCTAGAGCAGAGTGGGCGACATTTTTCCTGCTCAGCCTCAAAGTTTCACGGCACTGTGCCATGGCTCCGCCCCTCCCCTGCAGCGCTTCTGGTATGTGGGTGTTGGGCAGCGCATGCCAGGCAGGATTGTTAGACATAAGGGGGGGGGGGGGGGTTGCGAGACAGCTCCTCACTCCCTGAAGAAATCCACACCCCCTCCATTATAATCTATTGTGCCCCCCTGCTAATGTAGGGCAGCATTAGGGGGTCACCACAGCCCCCACTGCTTCAGGCAGGGACCCTTCAGTGCACATGGTGCAAGCTGGAGCGCTGTGCCTGGCCCAGCCCTTCCTTCCCCTGCAGTGCTTACAGGGCGCTCTTAATGGGCGCCGCTTGTCAGACGAGTTCGTTTGTTACTCTGAGGCCCTGGAAGAGCTATTCGTGTCCCCCCCCCCCCCCCGTTACTGCCGCCCCCGCTTCTGTGATCAGTGTCCCTCTAGTACTGTGAGGTGATTGGGGTCTCTGGAGCCTGTTATGGCACCGCCCCTTCCCCCTTTTTTCTCGTCATGCCTGATTGCAGTGCACCGCGCCTATAGGCTTGCTTGCCTCGAAGAGGTGTTCCTGCTGTCCCTGCTTCTGCAATCAGTACCCCTTCAGTACCATTGGGGCTCTCTGGGTCTCATTTGGAGCCCATCGAGTTGCGATCGAAAACTGTAAGAGGCTGGTGCCTGACCATCAATCCAGGGTTCTTAGCCTGGTCACTGCAGCGGCTCACCAGGATGGATTTCCTGTACCCACTCTTTTGGCGGTGCCGTCCCTTCCTACGACTAGTGAGTACTAATGCTCTGGGGGATGGGGAGTGGGAGGTCTTGTACAGATTTAGAATCATTACTATGGGCACTTTTAGATACGGGCTCCCCCGCCCCTCCAGTCGAGCTGGTAGCTCCGTGGTACTGCAATAGCTTCATGGGTAGCATTCCTGGTTTTAAAACTCCTTTGGTTTCGGTTAGGCTACTTTCACACTTGTGGCAGAGTGATCCGGCAACCAGTTCCGTCGCCGGAACTGCCTGCCGGATCCGACAAAACGTATGCCAACTGATGGCGTTTGTAAGACTGATCAGGATCCTGATCAGTCTTAAAAATGCCTGATCATTTAGAAAAATGCATTGAAATGCCGGATCAGTCTTTCTGGTGTCATCAGGCAAAACGGATCCTGTATTTATTTTTTTTCACCTTTTTTTGGGGTCTGCATTTTGAATGCCAGATCTGGCACTAATACATTCCTATGGAAAAAAAGGCATTCAGGCAAGTCTTCAGATTTTTGGGCCGGAGATAAAACCGTAGAAATTTGTTTCCTAATTTGCAGATTGGATATGACAATGCAGGCAGCAGAGCTACAGTTTCTCTTGATAATGAGAAAGCTTTTGATTCAGTGGAATGGGATTTTATGTGGCAAACCTTGAAATAACTAGTAGTGTTGATCGAGCACCAAAGTTCTCGGGTGCTCTGGCCGAACACATCAGGATGCTCGGGGTGCTCTACCGAGCACCCAAGTATAATGAAAGTCAATGGGAGAACCCGAGCATTAAACCAGGCATCCTCTGCTCAGAAGAGAGGAAGGTGCCTGGGTTACAGGAAAAGGTCAGAAATAGATGGAAACATCACCAAAATGGTTTGAGAACAGCATGAGGAGGATTTCTGGATTCATCTTGGACTCCCAGTTCGCTGCAGGGAACCATGTTGTCCGAGCAGTACACCACTTTTGCAAACTGACAATAATACGCACAAAACCGGAAAAAAAAATTTTTGAGGAAAAATTGTTAAACATTCTTTCCTGTATATTTACTTGTATGTAAAGTGCAAGTGCTACCAAAAATTACAAGGAAGAGGTACTCCGATACAACCTGTATATCACATAATGGAGGGCCTCATTCACATTGTGGTACAATAGTTCAGGTAGTGGGACTCCTACACCCATAAATAATATGCACTAAGTGAATGGGCTGCCAAAAATGACAATGAACCGGCACTCCAAAACACCCTTTGTTGCACATAAAGGAGGGCATCATACACACCCTTGAAAAATTATGATTGATGGCCTACTGGTGACCCTCAAAAACATTTGGAGCAAGGGCCTGCTGATCTGACCATCTAAAACATTAGGGCGAGGGCCTGCTGCCGCATTGGTGACTCTAGATAACCTCTGGGCGATTGCACGTCCCTGTGACGACGTCGATCCAATTAGATGTCTGCCCTATTAACTTTCGATGTTCTTTTCTGTGCCTACCATGGTGATCACGGGTAACGGGGAATTATGGTTCGATGCCGGAGAGGGAGCCTGAGAAAGGGATACCACATCCAAGGGAGGACAATGGCTGAAATCTGATTGACTGTTGTTACATTGCCCCTTTTTTTTCCCTAATTGCGACCCACCCAGAGAGGGTGGGTAAAGTTATTAAAGCACAAGCATCCAAGGAAGGCAGCAGGCACGCGGCAATTACCGACTCCCGACTTGGGGAGGTAGTGACGATAAATGACAAGAGGCCCTGTTATTGGAATAGCTACACTTTCCGTTAACGAGGATCTATTGGAGGGCAAGTCTGGTGCCAGCAGCCAACTTGCTCCCGGCCTCCACAACGTTAACCCAGTGTGCCATCATGGTGAGGATTGTGTTGACCAGACTCTTGGCTACTGAGACTGGACTTGTAGATGAGGGCCTGCTGACACTTTGTTGACTCTAGATAACTTCTAGGCGATTGCACGTCCGTGACTGCAACAATCCATATGGATGTCTGCTCTATCTACTTTGGAGCAATTTTTCAACAAGGACCTTCTGGTATTGCACAGTTTTGCTCGCCCTCTCCACCTGAGGAATGAGAGATAAGAAGTTCTCTTTGTAGGGGGGGGGGGGGGGGGTCGAGAAGGGTAAACAGTAATCCGTGTTGTCTAAAATGCGTATAATGCGTGGGTCACGGGAAAGGCAGCCTAACATGAAGTCAGCCATGTGCCAGAGTACCAACAGGCAATACTTCGCTGTCCTCATCAGGAGGATCACTCTCAATCTCCTCATCCTCTTCCTCCTCTTCTGCCCACCCACGCTGAATAGATGGAATTAAGCTTCCATGGGTACTACCCTCTGTAGCGAAGGCAACCATCTCCTGCTCTTCCTCCTTCTCTTCATTGTCCAATTCACGGTGAGAAGACGGACGTAGTGGTCTGGCTATCACCCTGTATAATGTCTTCTTCCCCCATTTCCACATGTAAAGCGTCGTCCTTAATTGTAAGCAGCGAGCGTTTGAGTAGATACATAAATGGGATGGTTACGCTGATAATAGCGTTATCGCCGCTCAGCATCTGTGTTGATTACTCAAAGTTTCTTAAAACTTCACAGAGGTCAGACATCTATGCCCACTCCTCGCTTCTGATTAGCGGAAGCTGACTGAAAAGGCGACCACCATGTTGCAGCTGGTATTCCACTACTGCCCTCTGCTGCTCACAAAGCCTGGCCAAAATGTGGAACGTCGCACAACAGCCGGTGAGCTGGCAAGTTAAAGCGATGCTGCAGTGTTGACAGACCGGCTGAAGCTGTAGATGACTTGCGGAAATGTGCACACACGCAGCGCACCTTCACCAGTAGCCCAGGCAAATTGGGGTAGGTTTTGAGAAACCGCTGAACCACTAAGTTTAAGACGTGGGCTAGGCATGGGATGTGTGTGAGCTTGCCAAACTCCAAAGCCACCACCAAATTATGGCCATTATCACACACAACCATGCCTGGTTGTAGGTTGAGTGGCGAGAGCCACAGCTTAGTATGGTCTCTGATCCCCTGCAACAGCTCTGCGGCGGTGTGCTTTTTGTCCCCTAAGCATATCAGCTTCAACACGGCCTGTTGATGCTTCCCCACTGCAGTGCTACACTGCTTCCAGCTACCGGCTGATGGCTGATTGGTGCTGCACGCAGATAATTTGGAGGAGGTGGAGGAGGTTGGAGCCACTAAAATAGGTGTCGGCGGAAACCCTGATGGAATTAGGGCCTGCAATCCTTGGCGTCGGTAGCACCTGTGCCATCCCAGGGTACGACTCTCTCTCCCGGCCTCCACAATGTTCACCCAGTGTGCCGTCAGGGAAATGTAGCATCCCTGGCCAAATGCATTTGTCCATGTGTCCGTGGTTAAGTGAACCTTCCCAGTAACTGCGTTGGTCAGGGCACGTGTAACGTTTCGGGACACATGGTGGTGTAATGCTGGAACGGCACACCTTGAAAATTAGTGGCGGCTGGGGACAGAGTACTGCGGGATGGCCGCCAACATCAGGCTGCGGAAGGCCTCAGTGTCCACAAGCTTAAATGGCAACATTTCCAGGGCCAGTAATTTTGAAAGGTGTGCATTTAGTGCTATGGCCTGTGGGTGGCTGGGTATTTGCAATTGCGTTCAAATGCCTGGGGTAATGACATTTGGATGCTGCGCTGGGACAGGGAAGTGGATGTGGTCACTGATGGTGCTTTCGAGGCATCCTCGCCTGCGCTTTCGACAGGCAATTGGTCAGCATGCACCATAAGGGAAGCGGAGGCAGGGGTTGACCCGTAGACAAAGATTGT
The DNA here is from genome assembly GCF_014858855.1 of Bufo gargarizans. Lineage (NCBI taxonomy): Eukaryota > Metazoa > Chordata > Amphibia > Anura > Bufonidae > Bufo > Bufo gargarizans. The sequence goes on along the minus strand of NC_058080.1, from coordinate 353,595,609 downwards.
GGACCCAGGCAATAATCCCACTTATTACGGTGCTTGAATGCCATGTGGTGGATCATGCTGGTGGTGGCGAGGTTGCTAGTATTCACGCCCCGCTCATTTTGGTGTGACACAGGTTGAAAACTACTATTCATTTGTCATCCGCACTTTCCTCAAAAAAGCTCCATATTGTGGAACACCTACCCCTTAGTAAGGGAGATTTCCGCAAGAGGGTGCTCTGTGGAACAGTTGTGGGCCTGTGTGGTGTGCCCCGCCTTCTCCCTTTTGCCACCCCACTGCCTCTTCCAGGCTATTGCGGTGCTGCAGATCCCTCCCCCTCTTTACTGCTGTACTCGCTTGGCTTTCCACCTTCCCAGGTTAGGTCAGCGACCTCATCGTCCACCACCTCTTCTTCCACTTCCTCACTTCCTCAAAAGTCTAGTAACAGCAATCTGAAGATAAAACCAATCACAGGCAACCTGTAGCCAGCTGGTTGCCTGTTTAAATAGGCTGTGCTCCTGGGTCATGTGACGTGGCCAGTGTCACATGACTCGTGAGGTTAGTGCATCCAGTGAGCGCACACTACCTTTGATTGGTTGGTGCTCTCTCCCCTGGATACCCAACATGTCCCCTAATAACCGGATACTGGCGTTGCTGCAGAGAAGGGCACATGATAGATGACGGCTGCATCTAAATGTAGCTTTCACCAGCAATTATCAGAAAGGTTTGGTCTGTCTTTATTTGGATACAATCTCTTGGCAGAAGTATGAAAACTTTTAGTACTAACCTTTGCCTTCCAGTTAAATTTCTCAAAAAATTCATATTTCTTCAAGGCCAGATCAAAAGATTTAACATCTTTCATAAGAGAGTAGTCTGAAAACAGAAAACAGATTTTTATGAAAATTTTATATAAATAATTTGTAAAAATCTCCTAAACTGTGTTGTATGAAAATACACAAGTTGATAAAAAAAACTGATTCCTCTAATATTTTTCATTCATCATTCTTTGACCACAGAGGAAAAAATATGGTGCAAGATCTTATCATTTGAGTACCTGCATTTGCTTCTGTGCTTTTTGATCTTGGTTCTGTTGATATTAGATTTGATTCACATCCTGAACCTGAGCATAGGTTAAGGTAATTTTTCAAAACAAGCTCTCATATGTGTGATAATTAGGCTTGAGGGAATCTACCTTCGGATCATAGATCCGAAGTAAATTAATTCAAATACTTTGATTTTAATGCAGTATCCATACAGCATTAAAATATATTGGCTCCGTGGAGCCAAAGTTCTTCTTGCTCGAAGTTACGAGAGACTTCGGTTAATTTTGCATTTTTCTATGCATATCTGCATATTGAAAAACTATTTAAAATGGCAATCCAAACTGGGCTTTGGTAACAAGGTAAATTACGGAAAAAATATACAAAACGTTCTAGAGATACATCCTGCATCCTGGACCTACCTGACTGAGACTACCTTGGTGCTGGGTAGGTGGGCACAGATGTGTTTTGGTCAAAATATGTTGGCTAAGGGCTGTTTCACACAAGCGGATGCCGTGCGTGGCATCCGCTCCGTGAAAGAGTGCCAAGACCCGATGCAGACTGCAGAGGCACGGAGCATTAACATGACTGATAATGCTCCGTGCCTCTCTGTGATCTCTTTACTACAAAATCACAGTGACAACTTTATCTCACTGTGATTTCGTAGTAAAGAGATCACAGAGGCGCGGAGCATTATCAGTCATGTTACTGCTCCGTGCCTCTGCAGACTGCATCGGGTCTTGGCACTCTTTCACGGAGCGGATTTTGGTAACAAGGTACCAGCCAGTACTAAATGCTGTATCCACCAGCATTAGTTAAAACAGAGATGCTGGCAGATTAATCCCCCATATGCCACGATCAAAGCTGCATATAGGGGGCAGAGAGAGGAGGCACTCTGCAAATAGCGGTTGGCAGAGGCAGGGAATGTTGACTGATCGGAGGCAAACTGATGCATTCTGAGCGGATCCTTTTCCATTCAGAATGCATTAGGGCAAAACGTATCCGTTTGGACCTCTTTTGAGAACCCTGAATGGATCTCACAAACAGAAAGCCAAAACACTGGTGTGAAAGTAGCCTAAAACGTATCTTTTAATAATCACAATTAAAGAAACTCAAACAATGAGCTCGTCTTCACCCCAAATCTAAAAAAAAATTCAATAGATCAAAAAGAAAAAAAGAGAAAAAAGCCCCAAAACAAAAATAGAAAAAATATCAGAGCGTGGTGGGATTTAGGCAGAAGGGATCCTGTCCCTCTGATGGTTCTAACTATTGCCTAAACCCAAAGATACACCCTGATGGTGGATATACTCTGGTCCCGAACCTATTCCTACCTCTCCTTAGTATTACCCAAAGACGATCCCAATGCGTTCCCCCTCATGTTATAAACGCCAATTACTCACACGTGTGTAGCTTCATATGTAAGTAAGAGAATCAAGGTCCACTTACTGTGGGGTAGTAATAATATTTTTCTATTTTTCATTTTTTTTTCTTTTTGATCTATTGATATATTTGCTGTTAACCCTTGCTGCATTGGAGGCAAAAAATAGATTAAAATGGAAAATGTGCCAAAAAAAGTGAAATTTTGAAATTTCACCTCCATTTTGCTTTCATTCTTGTGAAACATGTAAAGCTTGTAAGATTAGTTTTGAATGATTTAAGGGGTTATAGTTTCTAAAAGGTCAGGAATAACACAAAACTTAAAAAAAAGTTAGCAAACAAATACAAATGGTCACACTGACCACACCTAACTCAAGGTTTCATCCACAATGGCTAATTTCAAGGGCATGTGGGTGAAATCCTAGGTAACAAGCATTTATAGGAATTGATTAGCTGGCGGTATAAAAGAGCGAAACGCTAATTCATCGGGTAATCTCATCATTCATGTGGTCACAGTTTAAACAGCATCTGCTGCCAGAAAACAACGAGTCAGTATGAGGAAAAGAGATGGCATTAGCAATTGTTCCTCCCCATATTGTAGATGCAGCGGTTTCTTCCCCTGACGAGAAAGAACACTTTCTTCCTGAAAATCGCCTGCTCAATTGGGCAGTGTAAAAGGGCCAGTGTAAATGGGGGCATATAGCTAGGATATTCCCCGATTGTCTTATAGGTGCAGGTACTACCGCTGGGACTTGCACCTATATCGAAAACTGAGCCCCGAAAGGGAAGGAGAGCGCACTGTGCATGTGCAGCCGCCCCTATTAATTTCTATGGGGTCGCCGAAAATAGCCGAGCACTGGCTTGGCTATTGCAGTCTGCCTCATAGAAATGAATGGGAGCATGGGCTACGCATGCGTGGCATGCTCCCTTTCACTTCTATGGGAGAGGCGGGTTTTAGCGCTTGGTGGTGGATGGACCCTGGGAAATCTGGGGTCATCCAGCCACAGCGCTCCCCACTCCGTTCTCGATAGAGGTGTGGGTCCCAGCGGTGGGACCCGCACCTAACAGACAATGGGGGCATATCCTAGCGATATGCCCCCATTGTCTAAGATGGCAATACCCCTTTAAGTCTTCTGATATCCTACCCACAATACTGAAGTCAGGGGTGGCATCCAGTCAATTCTCCCTGGTTCTGTTAAAATAACATGGATTTCAGAGAGCTTTGAAGAAGTGGATTGCTGACCTGGATCCTCCCTTCAGTAAAATTGCATCAACAAGCTCTAGTGGGTGCACAAAAGCTGTAGACGCTCATGATTAAGGCAGCGAGATAATATCACCACAACGCCTGCGTCTGTGCAGAAGAGATCGGGCCTGGCATGCATGCACCTCTCCCAAGCCTCTTACCCCACTGTTCCCTGTGTCTCCCTCCCTTTCATCAGTCAGGTATTTGTCTCTGTGCATTAGTATTTATGCACATTTATGTAAACAGATGCCTGTGTGTACTAGTGTTTGCAAAAGTGTTAGTGAATGTTACTTTTGTCGGGGATGGTTACTATACAGTCCAGTCCTCTCAGTGGTTTTTAAAAGGGTTTTCCAGTTCTTTGAAATGAATCACCTATCCTTAGGACCACAGATGATCAGCTATTTATAAGGCCACATCCCTTTCTGCCATACATACATACAGGACTGAGCCATAATAAAAGGACCAACCACTGCTAAACTCAGGGAGATGTGCCTACTAAGCAACAAAGGGTACACCGCTGATATATAGTCTAAAACAGAGTCCGATTTATCAAACTGGATTATGATGGATGATAAATCGGGTGCACCTGCAGACTGTATAATTCAGTTAAGTCTACATATCCTTGTGACCGCTTTACTTTTACTACTTACTTTTCTTCAGAATTATGCAGAAAAATGTTGGTGCGTTCTTGGCGCACCTTTTCACTACATCACTCATCTTGTCGTACAAGTAAAAAACACTTAAGTATGGTGCAAATCATGTATGACAGATTTTTGGGAAAATTATGTCAGAATTCTAACACATTTTCATTAGTTGATTTGATAAGTAAATCTCTGGCGTCATTACTTACCAATATCTCTCTCATGATACATGTATGGATCCACTGAGCCATTGTTATGCTGCTCATACTCTATGTAAAAGGTGCCATTTCTTGTTTGGATAGACCCATGAAAATAGCCATCGATCACCGATCCATGACATAATGAATCCTCTTCATCTGAATTAAACAAGAGATGATGCGGGTTAGGTTAGTGAGATAGTAAATTGTCAGGGGTGCACCTAACCTTTCTGCTGCCAGAGGCAAAAACTGTAACGGCACCCCCCCACCCCCTTAATGCCAATTTCTTAACCTAACTCCTTTGCCACAATGAAAGCAATCATTCCCCATGGCCTTCCGTTGCCCCCCTTTTGCCCATACCTGGTGCTGCCTGAGGCGATCACTTCATTTGGCCTCATTGGTGGTGCACCCCTGTAAATTGCCTCCTTACCTTAACGAGAATTTGTCACCTCTCCAGACCTGCCTGTTTTAGTAAATAATTCTACATGAATTCTGGAACATTTCTTCTTCTGACTGTGTTTTGCCATTATTTTATTCTTGCTAGCAGTTTATGGATAAAGGTACAAATGGGAGTTACCAGTTGGGTGTGGGCCCTGCCTAGTCTAGCATTGACCAATCGGTGCTGCCATTGCAAACTATGCAAAGGACACACCGCTAACTGGTAATACCCATCTGTACTTTTATCCATAAACTTCTAGCAGGAATCGGAGAAGAAAGGCACAAAATAGAATAATAATAAACGATTCTCCAGAATTGTTATTACATAAGGGATGCAAGTAGTTACTAAAGCAGACATGTCAGAAGAGGTGACGAGTACTCTTTAAATAATGACAAATATATAGGTACAGTAAGGTTAGTTGCTTGTATTCTGCGAATTACACATGGAGCTCCTGGGAATTCAAATTGCCAACTATCTATTCATTGAAAATGTCACAAATGAATCTAACTAAGGATTCTTTCCCCAGAGCGTTACGGATTCTCTCCAGGTCTGTTCAGGAAAAAAGTGGCGCTTTTTAACACAAGTTCAGTCAGTTTTGTCTGTGATTGCGTTTAGGGTTTCAGTTTTTCTGCACTGGCATATTTACATCTCCTAGCAACCATCAGTGAAAAAAACACATTGCATCTGGATGCATTACGTTTTTCCCTAAAGCCCCATTCACCTCTATGAAACCAGAGCTGCGTGAAAAAAGCAGAATCTAGAACGTGCAGAAATTATGCATGGATTAGCACAGTGCACAGACCTATAGAAATGAATGGGTCAGAATTCAGTCTGGATGTTATGAGTTTGCTTCACGCATCGCACACTGGCGGAAAACACGCTCATGTAAAAGAGGCCTAAAGGTGCTTTCCCATTGGGTTGAATGCACAAATAATTAACACATTTGCTCATTCATCGGATGACTGGTAGCACATTTGCATGGAGGGATTTTTGGAAACAAGTGTTTGTATGTATGTTCATTTGAGATAATTAGCCTGTAATCTGCAGCGTAAACGACATTAAAGGGGCTGTCTGGATTACACATATTGATAGCTTATCTTCAAGATCAGGTCATCCATATCAAATCGGTAGAATTATGGCTCATGGCTGCCGCAGCACTGGAGACTTGTCAAGGAAGGTGTACAGAAAACTACCTGTAGAAGACACAAAATGAAGATCCGACTGACTGGATCCAAAACTAAGGAACCAAAGGGACCTGGCTCTCTCCCTAACTGATCAGCCTATGCAAAAATCTCAATGGTAGATGATCGCATATCCTCGTTCCTCGAATGTATAACACCTGAACACCCTATAATAGTGAGGGGACATGACCACCGGCTCCCTACACTTGATACGGAGGGAGTCGGGGTCACCTGGGATCCAGCAAACAGGAAAACACAAATGAATGAACAAAACTTATCTGTAGAAGACTCAGTAGTAGCATCCAGCATGCACACACTCCAGGAAGTTGTATAAACCGCAAAGTGATGCAGTATGGGAAGGGATTTAAAGGGATGCAATCAGTGCAACTACATGACAGCTGAGAGAGGCTAACAAGATGAGAAAACGAAAGCAAAACAAAAGGAACCTCAAGGAGGAGGTTCTGAAGAACGTCTGTCAGAGCTTCTCAGATGTCTGGTGGTGACAAGACTATACAGTATATGAAGCTGGAAGCATAAAGCATCCACTTTGTAGCTTTCAGCAATGGCATACTGCTGCTCGGCTCTCATTCAAGTGAATAGGAACTGAGCTCCAGTACAGTTCCAAGTATGCTCACCATTCAATATTCCACATATACAGTGGCTTGCAAAAGTATTCACCCCCTTGACTTTTTTTGTATTTTGTTACATTACAGCCTTAAATTCAATGTTTTGTTAATCTGAATTTCATGTGATGAATGAGAACACGACAGTCTAAGTTGGTGAAGTGAAATTAGAAAAATATATAAATAAAACTATTGTTTTAAAAGTAGAAAACAGAAAATTGGCATGTGCGTAAGTATAACCTCCTTTGTTAGGAAACCCATAAATAGCTCTGGTGTGCGGGGGCGTGGCTTGACCACCCGGCAAGATGGCAGCTTAGAGAAAGAGCTCCGCCGTCCTGAGCTATTACAGGAGCCTCATTAGCCCGGTGCCCGAGTCCCATGGGGAAATCGCTGCCCTCAAAACGATCCAGAGGCAGCCCAGCACCTAATTTGAGGAATCACAGCATAGCAGCATACCTAGACCACCGTACTCCAGCGCCGACTGTTCCCTGGGGCCTGAGGCGTGAAACTATAGCGGGCGCCATTACAGGAGGAGGCGGAGGAGAAGCTCCTCTGCCGCAGCGTCCGGATCAAAGCGGTCTGCACAGGTAACCATCTCCCCCTTATCTCTGCTGGCTGAGGAGTTTGTATACAGGCCTGTCACACAGGAGGGGACATTGGGCATAGCTGGGCAGTCCCCAGTGCCCGAACCGACCGCAAACATGACGCCAAAAATGGCGCCCAAGCTCAGAAATACCCCAGCTACACCGTCCCAGCGCAGGACGGATTGGGCTGAGCACCCTGAAGACCCCTTGGATCTCCCTCAGGCCAAAGGGAGATTAGAGGGGGAAGATATCCCTTGGGACTCAGTCTGACATGAATGGTGCCATGCAGTTATCGCAATCAGCTTCTTTGCAAAAGGCCTTACAGCACCTTCCTACCAAGGAGGATTTTAGGAATCTCATAAAAGAAGTGAGAAATACATGTAAAACAGAGATCTCGTACTTGCGTCAGGACTTTAAACAGGTTGCGGCCAGGGTAGACTCTCTAGAAACAGAGCATGATGTCACCCACAAATATTTTGCTCATCTCCAATCTACTATATCAAGATGCTCCCAGGTTGTTCGGGATAACACCAGGCATTTAGAGGACCTTGACAACAGAGGCCGCAGACATAACATCAGAGTGAGGGGCCTGTCTGAACAGGAGTCTGAAGAAAATATACATGAGGTCCTAAATGACTTATTTAAAAGCATATTGGGGTCCCCACCTTCCCACATTATCAAGATGGATCGTGCTCATAGGGCCTTGCGCCCCAAAAACGCATCGGCACAGCCCCGGGGTTGTCATATGCTGCGTCACGGATTTTCAGCTCAAAGAAGCTATAATGTCCAAACCCCGCACACTCCGAGTCATTAACTTTCATGGTGTCCATGTCCAACTCTACCAGGACTTATCATGGCTGACCCTGCAAAAAAGACGACTACTTCAACCTCTCTTAGCTTCCATGTGGCAGAAGAAAATTCCCTACCGCTGGGGATATCCATTTGCGTTTATTGCTAATAAAAACGGGAAAGCTGTGCCTTTTGAGGACCCATGCGGACTTGTCTGCCTTTTGTGAAACGCTAGGGGTTCCTGCACCCCCTATTGATGATTGGGAGGTCCCTGACCAGATGATGGCGCCTCCACCAGTCTGGGAGCAAGTACGAAGCAAGAACCGTAGATCCCTACCAGGAGAAGAATCCAGGGGATCCACATTGAGAGATGAACTGACCTGATCTGCTGTGATCTAAGTAGTATCTTAATGCTCATCTCCTAAAAGTTTTTTGTCGCTTTGAATGGCGGCTGATGTTCTTCATACGTTTTTCTTGCCTTACCGTTCGAGTGTAACGTTTTGTAGAGCTTCCCTAGAGCTCAGTTTTTATGCATACCGTTCGAGCACTGTTTTGTTCTCTATGCCGGGTATGTTCAACCATGCCAGCACAGGGGGGATTGACCTTTTTTGCCCTCTTCCTCTCCTTTGTTCTCTGGAACTGAGGAAATGAGACAGGGCCATATCAGAAGTTTCAGGCCTTTTCTGAATGCCCCCACCTGGACGTTAAAGTCCAATGTTTGGATTATTCCTATCAGTCTCTTCTCTATGCTATTGTCTTGTGTGTCCCCCTGTACCCTCGTGTGTCCCATGTCCTATTATCTGTTTGGTGTACCTAGGGATATTGACTATGTTTTTTTGCAGATTTTCTGCTGGGGTGCCTGGAGTGAGGTCTCCTGGAGGATTATCTTCTGCTCTCAAAATAGCAAGTATATGGCCCAGCCAACCTCTCCGCCATGATTAAGTGTATGTCTTTAAACGTCAAAGGCCTGAACTCCAATGTTAAGAGGCCCTGACGGAGTGTCGTACTCAAAAAGCTGAGGTAGTCTTCCTCCAGGAGACACACTTTGACACTACGGGAACATTAAAATTTGCGGCTGGACTGTTCCCCAAAACGTATTCAGCATTTAATGATAAAAAAAAGGCTGGAGTTGCGATCCTTTTATCTGTTAATTGCCCACTCCAGGTGACCTCACAGATATCGGACCCTCAGGGTCGCTATATCATCCTGCAAGCAACCTTGCATGGTATCCCCATTGTCCTCTGTAATTTATACGCTCCGAATTCCAAACAGATCTCCTTCCTCACTAAGGTGCTCACAAAGGTTACTCATTTACTTCCAGCAGCACTTATTGTGGGAGGTGATTTTAATATCTCCTTCTCTGAAACTCTAGACAGACAAACATTAGCAGACAAGCCTCCTTCCAGAGAACAGGCTGTGCCTTTAGATGTTTGGTGAGAAAGTTTGCGTTGTATGACTTATGGCGAGTGAATTACCCTACATCCAGGACGTTTACGTTCTACTCACATCCTCATAGTATGCACACTCGAATTGATTACTTCCTAGGTAATATCCCCACAATGCGTTTAATGATGGACGCTGATATAGGGTCTATCACGTGGTCGGACCACGCACCTATTTTTTTTACGTTAAACACTAGACATCAAATTACTAGGGTTTGCCACTGGCGCTTAAACGAGAGCCTTATTTCTAAACCCATACCCAGACAGTCCCTACAGGAGGGATTGTCAGAATATTTTCATATTAACCAACAGTCTCCTCCATGTCTACCTTATGGGAGGCACATAAAGCTGTCTTCAGGGGTAATTGCATAGCCATTGGAGCTAAAATGTAAAAAGATAGAAATATGCAGTATTGTTCTATCAAGAGTGATCTGGAGCGCTTGGGATCCCGTAACTCTCGCCACCTTTTAAGGCGCATAATTATGCTGAGAGCTAAGCTGAGAGATCTGGCATTGGCAAAACCGATAAACTACTCCTGTATTCTCGGCAACGCTATTATGCTTGGGGAAATAAATCGCATACTCTTGGCGAAACAGTTGCGAGATTCTAACATGACAAGCACCCCGACTGCCTTGAGACAAGCAGATGGCACTATTACCTATGATCCCAATAAAATGATCGCCCTCTTTCATAAATACTATGAAAATCTTTACTCTCTCCCCCAGCAGGTCCCTAAGGACCCTCTGAGGCACGGGGGAAATGTTTTCCTCCTTCCTCAAACAATGTCAGCTACCTAAATTAACTAGTGACCTAGCAGCTACCCTTAACACTCAGATTACAGCTGAAGAAATATCAGAAGTGATAAAAAACCTTCCTAATCGCAAGTCACCTGGACCAGATGGTCTGCCATACCTCTATTATAAAACGTATGTCGACACCCTCCTTCCGTATATGGTCAAGATTTTTAACTCTTTCCTAGAGGGCTCTCCTATACTGGACACAATGCTTCAATCCTTCATCACCCTTATACCAAAACCAGAGAAGGATCATAAGGATTGCGCCAACTATCGTCCTATAGCCCTCCTTAATTCAGACTTAAAGATATTTGCAAAACTTCTGGCGAACAGGCTTGTTAACCTGCTCCTGAGTTTGATTCATAAAGATCAAGTTGGCTTTGTGTTAAATTGCCAAGGAGGCGACAATACGAGGAGGACTATAGACCTGATAGACATTGTTAACATGCGGAAACAGCAAGCGTTAATACTGGGCCTTGATGCAGAAAAGGCCTTTGACCGCCTAAGTAGGCCTTTTATGTTTTCTGTTTTTTATGTTTTTACTGTGTTTTGGTATAGGGAGGCCTTTCTTGACTGCCATTCGTGCTCTTTACACCCGCCCAACATCTTATGTGAAAACGACACATGCCCAGTCCAGCATGATAACTATTCGAAATGGAACTAGGCAGGGTTGCCCGTTATCCCACTCACTTTTCGTACTTTGAGTCTTTGGCGGCGCTAATACGAGCCCATCCTGATATTCAAGGAATAGAAGTCCAATAAGGTGTCCTTTAAATTATCACTCTTTGCTGATGATATCCTTCTTACGTTGACAAACCTACATACTTCACTACCAAATCTATTTCGGACAATAGGGGAATATGGCAGACTGTCTCGATATAAGATTAATACTTCAAAAACGGAGGCTTTATCTATTAATATCCCGCCGGATGTACAGAGTACCCTACAAAACAATTTCCATTTTAAATGGAACGATACCACCCTCAAATACCTAGGAGTCCAGATAACAAAAACATATAATAACCTCTATGCCCATAATTTTGTCCCCCTCTTCCAGGAACTTAATTCGCTTATGGCTAAATGGATGCCCTTGCCAATTTCTTTACTTGGACGCATTGCAGCGGTCAAAATGACCATACTGCCTAAATTATTATATGTAATGGAAACTATTCCGGTTCCCATACCTAAGAAGGATCTGAGAGCTTTGCAATCCTCCATCCTTAGGTTTGTCTGGAATGGAAAGAGACATAGAATTTCTTGCAGTACTCTCACCGCCCTCAAATCACAAGGTGGTCTGGGGCTTCCTGATGCAACGAAATACTACTGGGCGACACATTTACGTTGTATACCTGCATGGTCTTCCCTCCTGGCATTCTCTAGATGGATGAAAATCGAAAAGCTATGGTTGGCTCCTATTCACCCTAATGCCCTTTTGTGGTCACCACTACCGGAAAATTGCAATACCCAATTGTTGGGTCCTATGTCACTAACATATAATGTCTGGAAAAGTTGCAAGCAGAAATTTCCGTTGGTATCTGATAAATCCTCCATGACTTTGTTTTTATTTAACCCTGTATTCCCGTTAGGGCTACAATACACATCTTTTAAGCCGTGGTTCTCCAACAAATTATTCAGATTTGCTGATATAGTGGAATATAGAACCCTTGAGATTATACCGTTTGAATTGCTTAAGGAAAAATACAATCTACCTGAGTCCTTTAGATGGCAGCATATACAAGTCCAGCACTTGCTTAGAACCCTATTTAATGATACGAAGGTATCTACTCCGACAATGTTTGAACGACTTTGTAAACTCTCAACCTCTACCAGGGGTCTTATATCAGACATATATGTTCTTATCTCAACTCCGGAATCCCCGCGGGTTATGTGGCATGCGTATATGTCTAAATGGGAAAGATACTTGGAAAAGGAAATATCGCAGAGTGATTGGCAGCTTATATGGCGTAGAGCAGCAATTTCGTCCACTTGTGTGACCTATAGAGAGAATTTTTATAAGCTTTTGATGTTTTGGTATCACACGCCCCAGATGCTCAGACACCTGAATCCTACTGTCTCTGGTACTTGTTGGATGTGTGGCTTTGGCCAAGGGTCTTTATTTCACATCTTTTGGGACTGTCATGCCATACTCCCACTATGGAGAGAGACCCAACACCTTATACTGCAACTAATTAATACAAAATTCTCACTAGACCCATATATGTTTTTACTGAACATGCCCCCAATAGTACTAAAGAAACACGTACTCTGCTTAATACATCACATATTGTCGGCAACTAGACGCCTTATAGGTAAATATTAGAAGAGACAGGACATACCAACTCGGCCTGATCTGTTCTCTAGTATTATGGAGGTTAGACGAATGGAATATTTATCTGCGCTTATCAATCACTCTATAGAAAATTTCATAAGGTATGGCAACCTTGAGACACATTCACAGAAACTACTGAATAGCATCCTTCTCACCCCCACCCCCTGTCTACCCTCCTGTGTCTTGTCCTGTCCTTTGTTCATAATAATAACAATGTTATACACTATGTTTGCATAGTCGTGGGCAGTTATTGCCCAGTTATATTACTACTCCCCCGGTGATTGGGTTATATACCAGTTATTATTGATGGAACTGGAATTGCTTGTTGTGCATTTATGTGATTTATTTGCATTGTCAAATCTTTCATATTTACTGATGATCAACAGATTTCATAAGGAAATATGTATGTTTATTTTATTCTTATAACTTCTTTAATACAAAGACAATTCTACAAAAAAGACAAAAAAAACTAACTCTGGTGCAATCAATTGCCTTCACAAGTCACATAGTGAAATGATGTCCACCTATGTGCCATTACTTTCAGTTAAAAACAAAAAGGCACGTTGTGAGTTTGCGAAAAGGCATGTGGGGGACTCCCAAAATGTATGAAGGAAGGTGCTGTGGTGTAATGAGACTAAAATTGAACTTTTTGGCCATCAAATCAAATCAAATCCTATGTCTGGTGCAAACACATCACCCAAAGAACACCATCCCCACAGTGAAACATGGTGGTGGCAGCATCATGCTGTGGGGATGTTTTTCAGCAGCCGGGACTGGGAAATTGGTCAGAGTTGAGGGAAAGATGGATGGTGCTAAATACAGGGATATTCTTGTGCTAAACCTGTACTACTTGAGTGGTTTAAGGGGAAACATGTAAATGTGTTGGAATGGCCTAGTCAAAGACCAGATTTCAATCCAATAGCAAATCTGTGGTCAGACTTAAAGATTGCTGTTCACAAGCACAAACCATCCAACTTAAAGGAGCTGGAGCAGTTTTGCGAGGAAGAATGGGCAAAAATCCGAGTGGTAAGATGTGGCAATTTGCGGTCCCCAATGCATGGGAAACATTCGTGCGGAGGCTGGGACGAATCGAGACCATTCAACTTGAATGGGTCCGTGATCCGTCCGCACCGGAAAAAAAATAGAACACCGCAGCTCTGAATTGCGGACCCATTCAAGCAATGCACATGGCCGGTGCCCGCATATTGTGGACCCGCTGTTTGTGGGCCGCAATACGACCACGGCACGGCCTAAAGCAAACCCTTTGTTGATTTTTTTTTTTTTTTTTTTTTTTTTTTTTTTTTTTGTAGGATGGAGGTTATGTCTTACCTTTTAGTTTGCCTGAATACAAAAAAGAAATGTCCAAGGGTATGGATGTATCATCAGATATCACTTTAAAATCATCTGTGAATACACTTCTATCTCTCTCTAACATCATTTCAAATTTCCTGCATTGAGAGAGAAATTGCAATTGTTAGAATAAAAAATGTTTGGTTAAAATTACTTACTTAAAAGGGTATTCCAGTTACATTAATTTACAGGAAAGGGTATAACTATTAGATTGGTGTGGGTCCAACCACTGGCATATGCACTGATCATGAGAACAGGTTCAGGTTGATCATGTGCACTGCTGCTCTATTCACCTCTGTGGGATTGCCAGAAATAGTGGAGTACAGCATTTGGCTATTTCTGGCAGTCCCATGTGCATGCTCAGTCTGCTGCTCCATTCAATTCAGGAGTCCCCATGGGTACAGGGCACCTGTTCTTATAAACGGCGAGGTTCCCAGCAGCTGGACCCCCACTGATCTAATAAATGTAACCAGAATGCCTCTTTAATTATTTAAAGTAAAATTAAAGAAATACTCTGTATATGAAGATGTGATGCGATTGTGGCAAAAAATTAAACACTGTTGGCAGGTAGCAAGTTGGACACACCATCATAGACCACAATGCAAGTCATATGTGACTGGAATTTACCTGCAACCTTTTTGCAGTCTGGCAGTTTTTTTTTACAAACAGTGGCTATAAAATATTCAAGTGAAAACAAGATGCAGACAAGTCGTGCAAATGGTTTTTGGTCAAACTACTTTTTTGAGATTTGCTATTGTGAAACAAATGTCGCCTTGTAGACCAAGCCTTACAACTCTGCTCTTGGGTCATGTTATGGCTCAGTCTTTTGGCAGATCACTATGCATAACGCATATTAGGCCAAACACAGAGGAGTTCAATGTGAGATACTTGCTGTGTGTGGCAGTGTGAGTTCCTGTTCTGAGCTCTGAGAGGATCTCACAGCATTATAATGATTTATAATGCTGTGTGACTTTGAAGATCTGGAATCTAGTGAATTACACAGACATAATGCTGTCAGTGTAATTCAATAGATTCCAGGACTCTAAGGCCTAGTTCACACGAACGCATAGCTTTCATAGTTTTTTGCTGTCCGTTTTTCACGGATCTGTTGTTCCGTTTTTGAGTTCCATTATGTGTTTCAGTTTCGTTTTTCCGTTCCGTTTGTCCGTATGGCATATACAGTATACAGTAATTACATTGAAAAAATTGGGCTGGGCATAACATTTTCAATAGATGGTTCCACAAAAAACGGAACAGATACGGAAGACATACGGATGCATTTCCGTATGTGTTCCGTTTTTTTTGCAGACCCATTGACTTGAATGGAGCCACGGAACGTGATTTGCGGGCAATAATAGGACATGTTCTATCTTTCAACAGAACCGAAAATTGGAAATACGGAAACGGAATGCATACGGAGTACATTCCGTTTTTTTTGTGGAACCATTGAAATGAATGGTACCGTATACGGAACACAAAAAAACGTCCTGTACACTCGCAAAAAAAAAAACGTTCGTGTGAACTAGGCCTAAGGGTTACACAGCCTTTAAATCATTATAATGCTCAAATCGTATGGGGAAATGTATAACGTTTGTACCCCAGTTTTATGGTGCCAAAGTGCCATTTTGTACCTTTGTGAAATTTTCAACCACTACTCTCACAAAAAGTGAGTGGGAGATGGCGAACGGCTGGCTGGAGCTCCACACCCAGACACAGGCAGAACCTCTGCGGCCAGACACATTTAACAATGTGTGTGCCAGGCTTAGCCAATTTTACTTAGGGCTCATGCAAGCCACCATGTTTTTTTTCCGCATCCAATCCACATTTTTTGCAGGTCAGATGCAGTCACATTCTCTTCAATGGTTCGGAAAAAGATGCGGATAGTACATTGTGTTCTGTCCACATCCGTATGTCCGTTCCACAGCACCCGCAAAAACATATAACATGTCTTATTCTTGTCCATATTAAAGACAAGGATAGGACTGTTTATAGAGGACCGGACGTTCCGTTCCTCAAAATGAGGAATGCACATGGCCGGTGTCTGTGTTTTGCAGATCACTTTACGGACCGCAAAAATGGCTACAGCCGTGTGCATGAGCCCTTATACTGCAGCTTGCAACAGCATTGTGTGAAAAGTAGGTAGACACTTCAGAAACAATAATAAATACACTGGGGGATTTATCAAGCTTGACTCCTGAATTCTGGCTTCAAAAAGTTGCAAAATAGGGCTTTGCAACTTTTTGGGCTTTTATTTGTGAAAAACAATTGTTGACATTTTGTGTTTTTACACCAATTAATTTCATTTTGAAGGGTGAAAAAGTGAGCTTAGTTAGCCTATCAATCAGGGGCATAGCTAGAACTGACTCGGCCTGACAGCAAATTAAGAAGTGGGCTTTAAAACTGGCTAGTACCTCGGTACCAAAGCTCACTCCGGATTCCTAGTTTAAATGTTTTCTAAATACGCAGATATGAATATAGTAGTAATTCACCGAAGTCTGACTTCTACTAAGACGTAGTTTGGCTCCACGGAGCCAATACATTTTAATGCTGTACGGAAACAGCATTAACATGGAAGTTTTTGAATGAATCGACTTCGGATCTATGATCTGACGCTCAATTCGCCCAAGCCTATAAAAAAACATTTATCTCCCATGTATAAAAATGAATAAATAAAACCTGCATTTTATATTATATCAGTATTACAAATGGTCACTAACTTTTCACACAACTTTGCATAAATAAATAGTACAATTGACAAGTTCATATTCAGCTGTTTACAACGCCCCCAACCCCTTGCTAATTGCTTTTCACAAAAATGTCCTTAATCCTGTCCAAAACAGACGAGATTCCACAGAAGGATTGTATTATAAATGTAAATGGAAGTCTGTGGAGAGAGGTGGGGGGAGAAATGAGCAGGAGCTAAATGAGACACACATGGACAGGGAGACTGGTGGAGCTACATGGGCTGAGATATAAACTTCCTAAGTGCTTTATTCACAACAATACAGGTCAGTACTTCACTGTTAGTGACGGCCGAACATCAGCCGGGACAATTCACGAAAGCGATTGCGAGAATGCGATCAAATGTTCGCGAACCGCAAGTTGCGGCAGGCCCCATTCACTTTAATAGCAGGTAACCCTGAAAAACCTTCAGGTCATATTTTCAGCCACCAAATACTTACTAGAAGTTCACAAATAGTCCCACAACATGGACAGTGACCTACTAGAGGGGGATCAAAGATAAAAATTCCCACAAAAAATATGTATTTTAATCATGGGCTATTTTTTTGCTTTTTAAATGGAAATTCTCAAAAATTTGCCCTGCTGGAGCCTCGAAAATTTTTATTAGGCATTAATCTGACATAAAAGAAATTGTTATTATGTGTCTCGAGGTACATTATGCAGTCATTGAATAACAATTTTACTGTAGCCCACTGGAGTACAGGCCCCAAACATTAGGCATTCACTGTACAGAAAAGATCAAGTTATTATGTGGCTGGAGGTATATTAGGCTACTTTCACACTTGCGCTTGATCGGATCCGTTCTGAACGGATCCGATCATATTAATGCAGACGGAGGCTCCGTTCAGTACGGATCCGTCTGCATTAATAACTTAGAAAATTTTCTAAGTGCGCAAGATGCCTGAGCGGATCCGTTCAGACTTTCAATGGAAAGTCAATGGGGGACGGATCCGCTTGAAGATTGAGCCATATGGTGACCTCTTCAAGCGGATCTGTTCCCATTGACTTACATTGTAAGTCTGAACGGATCCGCTCGCCTCCGCACGGCCAGGCGGACAGCTGAACGCTGCAAGCAGCGTTCAGCTGTCCGCCTGTCCGTGCGGAGGCGAGCGGAGCGGAGGCTGAACGCTGCCAGACTGATGCAGTCTGAGCGGATCCGCTCCATTCAGACTGCATCAGGGCTGGACGGAGGCGTTCGGGTCCGCTCGTGAGCTCCTTCAAACGGAGCTCACGAGCGGACCGACGAACGCTAGTGTGAAACTAGCCTTAGACGGTCATTGGATAACAATTTTACTGCATGCCAGTACAAATACATGTCAAATACATATGTTTAAAAGAACTAAAAATATAAAATTGGATTAAAAACATGGCTAATGAAATCCCCCTCTTGAATAAACCCCAAATGATAATAGGTGAAATTCGATAACACGTGGTCATCACAGGTGTTGAATTCCTCTGAGGCCCCAACAATTGCGCATTCACTGTGCAGAAAAGATCAAGAGATTATGTTGCTGGAGGTATATTAGACGGTCATTGGATATCAATTTTACTGCAGGCCAGTGGAGTACAGGGCCCAAACATTTGGCATTCAACATACAGAAAACATCAAGTGATTATGTGCCTGGAGGAACATTAGGCGGTCACTGTATAACAATTTTTCTGTTGGCCAGAGTACAGGCCCTAAACATTAAGCATTCACCGGACAGAAAACATCTAGTGAATATGTGGCTGGAGGTATATTAGACGGTCATTGGATAACAATTTTACTGCAGGCCAGTGGAGTACAGGCCCCAAACATTTGGCATTCACTGGACAGAAAAGATCAAGTGAATATGTGGCTGGAGGTATATTAGACAGTCATTGGATAACAATTGTACTGTAGGCCAGTACAAATACATGTCAAATACATATGTTTAAAAGAACTAAAAATATAAAATTGGATTAAAAACATGGCTAACAAAATCCTCCCTCTTGAATAAACCCTAAATAATAATAGGTGAAATTTGATAACACGTGGTCATCACAGGTGTTGAATTCCTCAGAGGCCCCAACAATTAGGCATTCACCGTACAGAAAAGATCAAGTGATTATGTGGCTGGAGGTATATTAGACTGTCATTGGATACCAATTTTACTGCAGGCCAGTGGAGTACAGGCCCCAAACATAAGGCATTCACCTGACAGAAAATGCCTTTTATGCCACTGTATTCACATAAGACAGGGACCATTCTTTGTTCTGGGTGGTGGCGGATATGTGTGGGCTGGCATCAGGAAATTCAGTTAAACGTAGTCGTCACAGTTGTTGAATTCCTCTGAGATCCATGCCTTATTCATTTTTAGAAATGGGAGGTAGTCCACACTGTTGTGAGTTAGGTGAGTGCACTTATCGGTCACAATCCCCCCCTGCTGTGCTGAACATCCTTTCGGAGAGAACACTCCATGAGGTGCAAGCCAAGAGTTCCATGGAAAATTATGCCAGCTCTGGCCGCAGAGCGAGCCTGTACACCCAGTAGTCCAGGGGTTCCTCGCTTCTCAGAGCATCCACATCGGCCATTAACCCGATGTAGTCGGACACCTATTGGTCTAGGCGTTCCCTGAGGCTGGATCCGGAGGGCGGCTGTCGATGGGTTGGCTGCAAGAATGATCTCATATCCGAAGTGACCAACACATCTTCAAACCGCCCACTTCTTGCAAGAGCGGTAGAATTGGTACACGCAACTGCTTCTCTGTTGGTGGAAATTCCTCTGCCAGCACTCCCAACAGCAGAATGCAGCATCTCTCGCAGCAAGGCCTGGAAATTCTGCATTCTGACAGCCCTCTGTGATGCTGGTAACATGTCCAACATTTTGTGCTTGTACCGGGGGTCCAAGTACGTTGCCACCCAGTACCGGTCCTTGCCCTTTATGCTTTTTATACAGGGTCCCTCTTCAAACACTGGAGCATGAAGGCCCCTATTTGCACTACATTGGAAGCGGTGGAGCGGCCTGGCTCCTGCTCATCGCCCAGGAGAATGTTGTCCTCGGTCTCCTCCCCCCATCCACGGAAAACACCAGGGATCCCATAAAAGCTTAAAGGCTTGCTCTTTTTGCTCCTCCTCCTTCCCGCGGGCACCATCCTCCTCTGACTCCTCTTCAGACACCTGCTGACTTGTCTCAAATGGAGTAGCCCCCCTGGGAAGTCATTCAGCATTGCGACTTCCTCATCTTCCAGCTCCTGCTCCTTGACTGCTTGATCAATGACATGACGTAATGCACACTCCAGAAAGAAGGCGTAAGGTACGATGCCACTGATGGCGCCCTGGCTGTGACTGACCAGTTTGGTGATCTCATCAAATGGCTGCAGAAGTCTGCATGCATCGCGCATGAGCAGCCACTGGCACAGTGAAAAGAAACCAAGCTCCCCAGAACCTGTCCTGCTGCAGAGTTTGTTCCAACGCGTCGGGCTGTCACAAATAAGACGTCTGACAGACAAGTAGTGCCAGCACTGAACGTTAGCAAGGTGAGCCATGGATGTGTAAGATCTTCTAAAACAGCCAGAGATTTTCCTGGCCTACCGCAAGACATTCTGGACCCTGGGGTATTTGGCAACGAATTGCTGCACTACTAAGTTCAGGACGTGTGCCATGCACAGCACGTGTGTCATTTGGCCCTGTTTCAGTGTGCTCAGCAGATTGGCACCGTTGTTGCACACCACTTTACCAACTGTCAAATTGAGAGGGGTTAGCCACTGATTGGCCTGTGACTGCAGAGCTGAAATCGGTGCAGGACAGGTGTGGCTCTTGGCTTACAGGCACAACAGTAGCACTAACACCAAATCCACACTGGTGCCACGGGTTGCATGCTTGACAGCCGTCAGAATGTTCACCCAGTGGGCAGTAAAAGCTATGTACCTTCCCTGCCCGTGTTTGCTAGACCACTTGTCTGTGGTCAGATGCATCTTGGCACAGAGACTGTGTGCCAGAGATACATTCACTTGCCGCTGAACGTGGCCATATAGCTCTGGGATGCCCTTCTGGGAGAAATATTTCCTTCTGGGGACCCTTCCATTGCGGTGTGCCAATGGCCGCAAATTTTCTAAAGGCCTCCGAGTCCACCAGTGTATATGGAAGTAGTTGGCGGGCTAGCAGTTCTGACAAGCCAGCGGTTACCCGTTGGGCAAGAGGGTTATCCGGCATCATCAACTTTTTGCGTTAGGACTTTTGGGCCACAAAAGCCTGCCTTTTGCAAGATGAACGCGAAGATGGCAGGGTGGAAGGTGGAGTGGAGGACAAATGGGAGGAGAGAGGAGAAGGAGAAGAGGCAGGACGTGGAGCGCCAGGAGTATGGCTTTGTGGGTTCTGACGGTGTTGCTCCCTCTGGGCTCGGTGATGAGAGGCCAGGTGCCTTCTTAAGGCGGTCGTCCCTAGGTGAGTGTTGGACTTATCGTGACTTATGTGTTGACAGCACAGGTTGCAGATGGCAACACTATTTTCAGCAGCTGACCGGTAAAAAAAAAGCCCACACTGCGGAGCCATGTGCAGGCATCCTGGGAGTGCCAGATGTGACTGTGCATGGTGGATGGCTCGCTCCAGATACATTTGCAGTCTGCTTTTTGCCTCCTGTGCACTGCGAGTTCTGCCTGCTTCTCCTCCTTTTCACTATCTGCTATCGGACATCGCCTTATGTTCGCTTGTTCGTGAACCGCGAACGAGCAAAGTGTGCCGCAAATGACCACCGGGTTGAACCGCAAGGTCATCTCTATTCACTGTTATATTCTCCATGACCCTGGGGCTACTTCTGAGTGAGTAAGAGAAGGCTGGGCTGCAGATTCTCCTCTACTCTCTGGAGCAAATCTCCTTCCACTGTGTCTGAGAGAACTGCAAACTAGACATTCACTATAATTAAAAGAAACTGTTAACCAGAAACAAGTCATATAGTGTTATTCATCATGTACACACACTATTATTGATTAATACAAAGTTTGCTGAAAGGTTAGTGACAGTTTAAGTATCGCCATACAGTTTTCATGTGGGCTTTAGTCAATAATTATAAAGTTTTTTTTTTTTTTGCTTTATAAACATGTCTCAAATGAGATGCACTAAAAAGGCCCCAAAATTTACTGCAAATTAAGCTAGAATTCAGGCGCAGCCACAATGGTAAATGTGGGCTATTGACCACATATATGCTATATTAGCCCAAATGGATTGTATGCTAAAATGAAAACAGCTGGTTCTTCTTTGATTTTCTGAATTATATGCAGAATAGACTTGTTACCTATTGTACCCAGATATCTCTAGCTGCATTGGGTTTTGTTCTTGATTTGTAGCTCTTTTTGATCTTAGATGATCTTTAAAAATATCATCCCTGTTATATGATGCCGTCTCATAGTATTTCAGAAATGGCCTGACCTTGTTTCCATTATACCCTATAAAACAAAACAAATAAATAGTTATTGAATTTATTTGGTTTTTAACAAAATTGCTTAGCCTGCAACATACAAGGCAATATACAGGTCCTTCTCAAAAAATTAGCATATTGTGATAAAGTTCATTATTTTCTGTAATGTACTGATAAACATTAGACTTTCATATATTTTAGATTCATTACACACCAACTGAAGTAGTTCAAGCCTTTTATTGTTTTAATATTGATGATTTTGGCATACAGCTCATGAAAACCCAAATTTCCTATCTAAAAAAATTAGCATATCATGAAAAGGTTCTCTAAACGAGCTATTAACCTAATCATCTGAATCAACTAATTAACTCTAAAAACCTGCAAAAGATTCCTGAGGCTTTTAAAAACTCCCAGCCTGGTTCATTACTCCAAACCGCAATCATGGGTAAGACTGCCGACCTGACTGCTGTCCAGAAGGCCATCATTGACACCCTCAAGCAAGAGGGTAAGAAACAGAAAGAAATTTCTGAATTAATAGGCTGTTCCCAGAGTGCTGTATCAAGGCACCTCAGTGGGAAGTCTGTGGGAAGGAAAAAGTGTGGCAGAAAACGCTGCACAACGAGAAGAGGTGACCGGACCCTGAGGAAGATTGTGGAGAAGGACCGATTCCAGACCTTGGGGGACCTGCGGAAGCAGTGGACTGAGTCTGGAGTACAGGCGTGTGCAGGAAATGGGCTACAGGTGCCGCATTCCCCAGGTCAAGCCACTTTTGAACCAGAAACAGCGGCAGAAGCGCCTGACCTGGGCTACAGAGAAGCAGCACTGGACTGTTGCTCAGTTGTCCAAAGTACTTTTTTCGGATGAAAGCAAATTTTGCATATCATTCGGAAATCAAGGTGCCAGAGTCTGGAGGAAGACTGGGGAGAGGGAAATGCCAAAATGCCTGAAGTCCAGTGTCAAGTACCCACAGTCAGTGATGGTCTGGGGTGCCATGTCAGCTGCTGGTGTTGGTCCACTGTGTTTTATCAAGGGCAGGATCAATGCAGCTAGCTATCAGGAGATATTGGAGCACTTCATGCTTCCATCTGCTGAAAAGCTTTATGGAGATGAAGATTTAATTTTTCAGCACGACCTGGCACCTGCTCACAGTGCCAAAACCACTGGTAAATGGTTTACTGACCATGGTATTACTGTGCTCAATTGGCCTGCCAACTCTCCTGACCTGAACCCCATAGAGAATCTGTGGGATATTGGGAAGAGAAAGTTGAGAGACGCAAGACCCAACAGTCTGGATGAGCTTAAGGCCGCTATCGAAGCATCCTGGGCCTCCATAACACCTCAGCAGTGCCACAGGCTGATTGCCTCCATGCCACGCCGCATTGAAGCAGTCATTTCTGCAAAAGGATTCCCGACCAAGTATTGAGTGCATAACTGAACATCATTATTAGAAGGTTGACTTTTTTAGTATTAAAAACACTTTTCTTTTATTGGTCAGATGAAATATGCTAATTTTTTGAGATAGGAAATTTGGGTTTTCATGAGCTGTATGCCAAAATCATCAATATTAAAACAATAAAAGGCTTGAACTACTTCAGTTGGTGTGTAATGAATCTAAAATATATGAAAGTCTAATGTTTATCAGTACATTACAGAAAATAATGAACTTTATCACAATATGCTAATTTTTTTAGAAGGACCTGTATATGTTATACATTGTATAATGTCCCTATTCAAAAATGCATCAAGAGATTTTAATAATCCCCATAAAAATTCCATTTTATTAATATCTTTACAAAACTGATCATAAATATTTATTGATACAGAGATCCAATAAAAAATGCCAGTGATTCCAATCAAGAAGTATGATGCAGAATAAATGTATAAAGTGAGCAGCTATACCCAAAGCCTCGACCTGTCATTCTTCTAGAACTTATAACATGCATGCCTGTAAAATGGAGGAAAAAAGGATATAGCAATATAAATAAATGGCAATCGCAGGGCTGTATGATGCCTTAACTAGTAACTAACTGAAATGACAGCATATTCAGTGTCCTTTCATCCTCCATTTTACAGACATGCACTTTATAAGTTGTAGACGATTAATATATAGAGGTTTTGGATATAGATGCTTGCTTTATAGAAAGAATAATCTGTATCATACCTCCCGATTGGAATCGCTGACAATTTTTATTGGATCTCTATAACATAAGTAAATATTTACAGTATGATCAGTTTTCCGCTCTTTGGAAGTCTTTACCACCACACAAACCACTAAGTTGCTTGGGGCGCCTGCCCGTCTGCGTGCCCCACAAGACCCCCTGACAGCTGGGTCAGAAAGCATCACAATATACGACTGGATCCTGAGGATGCAGAAACAGTTGTGTACTGACAGAGAACCGGTGCTGGGAATATCCCTTTAAATATCAGGCCCCTGGCACTCCAGTCCAACACTGTCTGCAGTCCTGTGCAACACCACAGATAACACAGTGATAATACTCTGAATACAGATAATCTAGTAGATGGTACCTGCACTCCTATGGAACACCAGATAACGCAATAGTACGGCGGATGTCAGATCTTTAAAGATGGCACCCACTCCAGAGCAGAGTGATCACCCTAGCTGTTTCACACAGCAGACAACTGGGGCTAATGCCTGCGATCAGCGATAATACCGAATTCGGTCGCTTAACCCCTCAGATGCTATGGTCAAATGTGAGCGTGTCACTTGGAAGGTAAAAAAACCTGTAAGGCCTCTTTCAGATGGGCGTCCCGGATTTGCTCCGGATGCGTCCCGGGTGCATTGCAGGAAACCCGTGCGAGTGCGCACACAGTTTCAGTCAGTTTTGATTGCATTGCGTTGTTCAGTTTTTATAGCACGGGTGTAATGTGTTTTGCATTCGCGTAATAAAAACTGAATGTGGTACCCAGACCCGAACTTCTTCACTGAAGTTCGGGTTTGGTGTTGTGTAGATGTTATTATTTTCCCTTATAACATGGTTATAAGGGAAAATAATAGCATTCTTTATACAGAATGCTTAGTAAAATGTCGATTGAGGGGTTAAAAAATAAAAACAATTAACTCACCTCATCCACTTGATCGCGCAGCTGGCATCGTCTTCTTTCTTCTTCTTTGAGGATCTGCAAAAAGATCCTTCTATCTTTATTTCAGCAGGACCCGCGCTGACATCACCAAAGGTCCTTTTGCAGGTCCTCAAAGAAGAATAAAGAAGACAATGCTGACTGCGCGGTCAAGTGGATGAGGTGAATTAATTGTTTTTATTTTTCAACCCCTCAAGCAACATTTTAGTAAGCATTCTGTATTAAGAATGCTATTTTGTTCCTTTATAACCATGTTATAATGGAAAATAATACAGTAAATTGACTTTAATCAATTTACTAACATCATCTCCTAGCAACCATAGGTGAAAATCTTTCACGCAGCCCCATTCATTTCTATAGGGCCTGCATTGCTTGAAAAACGCTGAATATAGAACATGCTGTGATTTCCACGCAACGCACAAGTGATGGGTGAAAATCACCGCTCATCTGCACAGCCCCATTGAAGTGAATGGGTGCAATGCGTTCAACCTCACGCATTGCACCCGCGCTGAATTCTCGCCCGTGTGAAATGTGCCTAATCCGGAGTTGAACGCATTGCACCCGCACTGAATCCGGACCCATTCATTTCTATGGGGCTGTTCACATGAGCAGTGATTTTCACGCATCACTTATGCGTTGCGTGAAAATCGCAGCATGTTCTATATTCAGCGTTTTTCACGTAACGCAGACCCCATAGAAATGAATGTAGGTGCGTGAAAATCACAAGCATCCGCAAGCAAGTGCGGATGCGGTGCGATTTTCACGCATGGTTTCTAGGTGCCAGTCTATTCACTGTATTCTTTTCCCTTATAACATGGTTATAAGGGAAAATAATAGCATTCTGAATACAGAATGCATAGTATAATAGTGCTGGAGGGGTTAAAAAAAAATAAAAAATTAACTCACCTTCTCCTCTTGATCGCGTAGTTCCCGGTCTCTTCTTTACTTCTTTAATGATGAGCTGTGGGCTAAAGGACCTGTGGTGACGTCAGCTCACATGCTCCATCACCACGTTGATGGACCATGTGATTGGAGCATGTGATCTGACGTCACCACAGGTCATTTAGCCCACAGCTCATCGTTAAGTAAAGAAGAGACCGGGAACTACGCGATCAAGAGGAGAAGGTGAGTTAACTTTTTTATTTATTTTTTAACCCCTCCAGCACTATTATACTATGTATTCAGAATGCTATTATTTTCCCTTATAACCATGTTATAAGGGAAAATAATAGAATTCAGAACATCAATCCCAAGCTCGAACTTCTGTGAAGAAGTTCGGGTTTGGGTACCAAACATGCGCGATTTTTCTCACGTGAGTGCAAAACGCATTACAATGTTTTGCACTCGCGCAGAAAAATCGCGTGTGTTCCCGCAACGCACCCGCCTCTTATCCGGGCCAAAAATATGACACCCGTGTGAAAGAGGCCTAAGTGTGCCCTTCACGGGCAGAAATGCCTTCTCTTGGCTGAGATTGGGGAAGGCATTCCATAGAAGTAATAAGCCAGATTGTGTACAAGGTTTCTAGGTTTCTAAGCCTATTACTGGTATATTCCAATGCATGCCTGCAGGTGGCAGCACTGCATTGGAATATAGTGATCTTTGTATTCTTTAATGGATAAAATTCCATTACTTTATACAAAAGGTAATGAATGCATTTTGGGGTCCACTTTGCAAAAAAAGGTTAAAAAAGTTAAGTAAATAAAAATTCCAATCACCTCCCTTTCCCCAAAATGGAAATAAAAATAAACAATAAAAAAAATCATGCCATTCGATAAATGGTGCAATGAAAAAAATATGGCCGATTGCCGTTTTTTCATTGCTTCACCTCACTATAATCACCCCACAACAGTATGAATAAAGACTACAGATCATTCCACAAAAAATAGTCATCACGCAGCTCCGTAGACAGAACTGTAAAAGTTATGGGGATCTGAATATGTTGATGAAAAGAAAACATGTATTTTTCCAAAGTTTGTATTTTTTTTGTAGTAAAACACAAGAAAAACTATATAAATGTGGTATCATTGTAATTGTACTGATCCACCCCATTTTGATTATTATTTTTTCCAGCATCCAGCTATACCATATGCAATATTAAAAAGTGGCATTACAAAGTACAACTTGTGCCACAAAAAACAAGCCCTGTTACGGCTATGTGAACGGAAAAAATGAAAACGTTATGGCTCGGAGAAGGCAGGGAGTAAAAAATTAAAACGCAAAAATGAAAAATTGCCATGTCAGGAAGGGGTTAATTATATGTAAGCTTTTCTGTAAACTAAGTGTTAACATAAGTGATCATATTCAAGACATTCTGCAAAACTAATACAAATAACTACATCTACAAACTAGTAGAAAACGTGTATGCCATAAATAAAGGTTTTATCATTCCAGGAAATAAGAGAGCCCAAGGCATTGCTCTCTCATTGCTTAGCACAGGCTGTGGATGGAAAGCATTTCTTGGCTATATTAGACATCCAACTAACTGACTTCAGCGGTTTTTTTTACTCAAGAGTTAGAAAGTTTGATAGAGCACAAAGAGAGCATCAGACTTACCTATCACAAAAAGGCTCATAGGTATCAGAAATTGTACAGCGAAGTGAACCAACAGCATTATGTTCGCTTGCTGTGTTGTGTGATCCAGAGAATAGTACTCCGGGTAAGAAGGAAGTGCACTGCCAAGCCCTCAATTGCACAAGCATGGACATGCTTGATTTCTGAAGAAACTCAAATAATGCAAAACAGATTTTTTTCTCTCTACTAGTCGTAGTTTAGTAGAAAAGAAAAAGTTTACATGTTTAGTGACACTGGATTATGATTAGCAAAGCACAATTGTGATATTATTGTTTTACAGTATTTTTCCTGCATACTGTAGGTCTTTGTATCCTGTTTTTAATACTACTGGGAGCTTTTGTATCTTACATTTGTATGTTAAGAACTAATGAAAAACTTGGTCAGCTACAGCTGAAAATTAAACCTGGCTTAAGCCTTACTCACATGTTAGAAGCAAGGGCAGGATTTATGCCACACACAACACTTGATACAAGTGGGAAGGGCTTAGAGGGAGTAGCACAGATTAACTATCATTTACATCAGAAACTGGCATAAATTATAGCACAAGTCTGATGTTGATTTTCTGAAGAATGGACAGGCAAAGATGTTACAAATTTAATAAGAAACCTGTGCCTTTTTAACCCCTTAAGAACAGGCGCCGTACATGTATGGCGCAACCGGACGTGACCGTGCATGTACGGCACAAGGTCTGCAGGGCTCTAGAGAACAATCTGGGCACCATGGCTGCTCTTACGGCAGGCGGCCATGCCAGGTAAGGGCATCATAGTGGTGCACCACCCCCCTGCAGCTCCAAGCTCTCCAATTGGACGGACAATGAAGACCATTACATCGCAGCGCCGGAAGCTGTAAGAAGTATCTGGGCGGGGGGAGGTGAAGCAAGGGACACCGGTGTTTGGGGTCCCCTGCCAGAGCTGCGATTAGCTGGAACAAAGCTCCAGCCAATGGCAGTGCTACAGCTGCACAGGGAAGGGCAGAACCTCCCTGCATGCAGCCATTCTAGCTGGTGACTGCATGCAGAGAGGTTCTGTCCTTTTCTGTGCTGCTGTTGGCTTGCTGGGACTTGTGGTGCACCACCACTGCGCTTTTAACCCTTTTCTGCTCAAAGAAGAAAAAAAGAAGAACTTCTGGAATTGCTGCACAGATTTTTAATTTTTTTTTTTCATTTGCAGCTATTCCAGATCCCTAAACCCCCCTCTGTCCCTGTCTCTTCCCGCCCCAACTCCCCCCCCCCCCCCCCCCATACTTTTTTTACGAACGCCATTTGGTCCATGCGCTTTTTTTGGTCTTTTTTTATATATATTTTTTACAATTTCCAGCTCTGCACCACTTTTTCTGCATGCGAGCTGTGACTGCCAAGTGCTGTTCAGTGCGTACCTGTCTGATCAGCACCTGGGTCTGATCAATTTGTGCTTTTTATTTATTTTCACATCTGTGTTGATTTTTTTTTGCCAATTTTTCCTTTTTTTGGTTCAAAAAGAATAAATTGCAGTTAGGGTGTTATATAAATATATAAAGAGTTCTATATATATAGATATAAGTACATTTTTAGCCGGTGTTCACTTTTTTAACACTGTAGTGAATTTTTATACTACAGTTTTTGCACGCACGATCTGTGTGCGTGCATGCTGCACAGCACAGAGCAGTAGTGTGCTCATTAACATCTGCACATTTAAAACTTTTTGGGGGTTTTTTTGGTGTGAAAAAAGAACTACAGTTAGTGGTAGTTAGTTATATATATATATATATAAATTTCAGTTAGTGTCAGTTTAGATTTTTGCAACGAATGCACCATCTGCGTGTGTGCATTTTGCAGAGCACTGTAGTAAAGTTTTATACTACAGTTCTTGCACGCTCGCACGATCAGTGTGCGTGTGTGCTGCAGAGCACCGATCAGTAGTGTGCTCATTTGCATCTGCACATTTTTTAGGGTTTTTTGTGTGAAAAAAGACCTGCAGTTAGTGCTAATTAGATATATATATATATATATACACACAGAAAAAATGGCGGCACTGGAACACAATCAAAGAAAAAGAGGGTGCACGTCTCCAGGGGAATAGGCTTCTTACCCCAATGTGTAATCCAGAAAAGTAGGCGGCACTCCAAGAAAGATGACAAGTGAACTTTATTCACCCAGGTGGTGCAACGTTTCGGTTCCTCACTAGAACCTTTTTCAAGCAGTGAAAAAGGTTCTAGTGAGGAACCGAAATGTTGCACCACCTGGGTGAATAAAGTTCACTTGTCATCTTTCTTGGAGTGCCGCCTACTTTTCTGGATATATATATATATATATATATATATATATATATATATATATATATATATATATATATATATATATATATATACACACTCACCTAAAGAATTATTAGGAACACCATACTAATACGGTGTTGGACCCCCTTTTGCCTTCAGAACTGCCTTAATTCTACGTAGCATTGATTCAACAAGGTGCTGATAGCATTCTTTAGAAATGTTGGCCCATATTGATAGAATAGCATCTTGCAGTTGATGGAGATTTGAGGGATGCACATCCAGGGCACGAAGCTCCCGTTCCACCACATCCCAAAGATGCTCTTTTGGGTTGAGATCTGGTGACTGTGGGGGCCATTTTAGTACAGTGAACTCATTGTCATGTTCAAGAAACCAATTTGAAATGATTAGAGCTTTGTGACATGGTGCATTATCCTGCTGGAAGTAGCCATCAGAGGATGGGTACATGGTGGTCATGAAGGGATGGATGGACATGGTCAGAAACAATGCTCAGGTAGCCCATGGCATTTAAATGAAGGCCAATTGGCACTAAGGGGCCTAAAGTGTGCCCAGAAAACATCCCCCACACCATTACACAACCACCACCAGCCTGCACAGTGGTAACAAGGCATGATGGATACATGTTCTCATTCTGTTTACGCCAAATTCGGACTCTACCATGTGAATGTCTCAACAGAAATCGAGACTCATCAGACCAGGCAACATTTTTCCAGTCTTCAACAGTCCAATTTTGGTGAGCTTGTGCAAATTGTAGCCTCTTTTTCCTATTGTAGTGGAGATAAGTGGTATCCGGTGGGGTCTCCCGCTGTTGTAGCCCATCCACCTCAAGGTGCGTGTTGTGACTTCACAAATGCTTTCCTGCATACCTCGGTTGTAACGAGTGGTTATTTCAGTCAACGTTGCTCTTCTATCAGCTTGAATCAGTCAGCCCATTCTCCTCTGACCTCTAGCATCAACAAGGCATTTTCACCCACAGGACTGCCGCATACTGGGCATTTTTTCCCTTTTCACACCATTCTTTGTAAACCCTAGAAATGGTTGTGCGTGAAAATCCCAGTAACTGAGCAGATTGTGAAATACTCAGTCCGGCCAGTCTGGCACCAACAACCATGCCACACTCAAAATTGCTTAAATCACCTTTCTTTCCAATTCTGACATTCAGTTTGGAGTTCAGGAGATTGTCTTGACCAGGACCACAACCCTACATGCATTGAAGCAACTGCCATGTGATTGGTTGACTAGATAATCGCATTAATGAGAAATAGAACAGGTGTTCCTAATAATTCTTGAGGTGAGTGTGTGTATGTGTGTATATATATATATATATATATATATATATATATTTCAGTTATTGTCAGTATAGAATTTTGCACGAACGCACCATCTGTGTACGTGCAATTTGCAACCACTGAGTGAGATCAGTAGTGTCCATTACTGATCGCGTCTGCTCAGTTTGCACTCCAAGTTTTTTTTTGTGCAGCAGACTATTTTCTATTTTTTACAATTTTTTTTTCTTCCAAATTTAATTTCAAATTTATTACAAGGCCCTTCACGTGTGAAAACACCACATACACACTCCTCACACTAAATAAAGGTTTACACATTTCCCACCCCCAAAAAATAAAAATGTCCAATTCATCCCAACGAGTATACTCAGCTGAAGAGGCATACACCATCCTTGCCTTTGATACTGAGTCTGCCAGTGAGGGAGAAGAGGATGCCACTTTCCTCTACTCCTCTACCCCCCCCCCCCCCATCATCATCATCATCCGGTGATGAGGGACCCTCTAGAACAGGGATGGCCAACCTGAGGCTCTGCAGCTGTTGCAAAACTACAACTCCCATCATGCCCAGACAGTCTACAGCTATCAGCCTAGAGCAGGGCATGGTGGGAGTTGTAGTTTTACAACAGCTGGAGAGCCACGGTTGGCCATGCCTGCTCTAGAAGGTGCCCAAGGGTAGCAGCGGAGCCAGCATGAACTCTTATGGATCCCACCCCCTGACAATTATCAGTCCCATATTCCAGATTTTGAGGGCAGCTCCGGAATACAAATAGACTGTGCGGGCGTCACTGAACTAGATTTTTTCAAAATCTTCTTCTCTGAAGACTTTGTAAATGTAATGGTGGCCCAAACCAATTTATACGCCCAACAATTCATTGCTCAGAACCCTACATCGCCATACACTAGACCCCTAGGTTGGACCCCAGTAAGTGCAGCAGAGATGAAGTGTTGGGGACTCGTGCTGCATATGGGCATGGTAAAAAAAAAACTTTGTAAATATTAGAGTTTGGACATTTTTTACCAGACTCCAATTTATAGTAACACCATGACCAGTGTTCCCTCTAAGCTGCGCGGGTGAGCAGCCACGCAACAATTAGTGTGCCCCTGCTCACAAGTTTAATATGTCCCTGTTTACAAAATGTGCACGCACTGAGCAGCGGTGCACAGGGAGAGGTAATGTGGAGGCAGCGCCATCTTAGAAGCTAGACTCCATCCTGAGAGCTGCCTGCTGCGCCTGCTACATAATATGCTGGGTAGTCTGGGGACAAACCTGGAGGGCATGCTGCTGCACAAC
The DNA here is from genome assembly GCF_014858855.1 of Bufo gargarizans. Taxonomy (NCBI): domain Eukaryota; kingdom Metazoa; phylum Chordata; class Amphibia; order Anura; family Bufonidae; genus Bufo; species Bufo gargarizans. The sequence goes on along the minus strand of NC_058080.1, from coordinate 353,562,970 downwards.
ACAAGGGGTTAAACCACTGGCCGGAACACACCATCCCAGTGATAGTCTATCACTAGGATGGTGTGATCCTACAAGTGGTTTAACCTCTTGTGTTCTGCAGCAGCATGCACTCCACCTATATACAGTCTACACGTTTGTGTAGACTGTACATAGGTGTTAACTGTATATAGGTATAGGCTGTATATAGGTATAGACTGCATGTAGGTGTAGACTGAATATAGATATAGGCTGTATATAGGTATAGGCAGTACATAGTTGTAGGTTGTATATAGGTATATCTATCTCATATCTATCTATCTATCTATCTATCTATCTATCTATCTATCTATCTATCTAGAAAAAGAAAAGAATGTAGTTTTACCTATATATAGGAGGTGACAAGGACAGGTCAATAAATAAATAACATGGGACAAATCACATGTTAGATATTGTTTGATTTTGATAATTTTGCCCGAAACAGGGTGAATGAACGAGTCACCCCTGACCCATAAGGGTACAGTTAACGTAGTTGTAACATGGGAAACAACCCTTGCGGGTGGATCCAAAATATGCCTCACAAGTTTCCTTAGATGAACCTATATCAGACTTGACAAGTCTGTCACCCAAATTACGATTTCTCCGGTATGAACATAGAGGCAGGGATTTAAATTCTTCAACATTCTCAAAATTGCTTATCAATATTTTCCAGTGTTTTTTTTTTTTTTTTTAAATAGCTGAAATATTGTCACTATTGGTACTAAACTCTGACACAAAAGGAATCCGGGCCTTTGAGCGTGTGGTATCACCCAGTCCCTTTCTAGTGGCATCACTAGCAAGGGGCTTGAGTCTACCTAAGTGTTCTTGAATCAGTTTTTTTGGGTATCCCCATGTCTGGAATTTAGAGCCCATTTCTTGTAGCCTGGTATCTACCAAAGTTGGATCTTGAACAATGTTCTTGACCTTGAGCAGTTGACTAAATGGAAGTAATCTGATCATGGGTCTAGGGTGATGACTCTCAAAGTGAAATAAAGTGTTTTTATCTGTGGGTTTCACATATAAGTCAGTAACTAACCTATCTTGGCATATGCTGACCAGAGTATCCGAAAATTGTATGGTCCCCTCAGAATGCGTCAAAGTACATTTGACACTGGGGTCAATGGTATTCAAAAACTGGTGAAACTCCATGAGGTCCTCTGCGGCGCCGACCCAAATCAGGAAAATGTCGTTAATGTATCGCCACCACCCCAGCACATGGCTAAAGTGGTGGCTCACATAGGCGACAGACACCTCAAGATGTGTCATGTAAAGATTTGCAAAGGTCAGCGCCACATCGTACCCCATCACGGTCCCCCGTAATTGCTAAAATAAATCATCTTGAAACAAAAAATAATAGTATAAACCTCAACAAAGCAATCAAAAAATGTTGACAATCAGTACTATATTGTGTCTTCTGTAGGTTTTCCTGAATGACCCTTATGCCTAATTCATGTTTTATGGAAGTGTATAAGCTTACCATGTAAAAATAAGCTAATAAAGACCCTGTAGGAATATGTAGATTATCACTCTTAGTAAAAAAAATCATTAGTATATCTAATATAGGATCTGGCTGACATGGCAAATGAGCGCAGAATTTTGTCAAGAAAAATTGCTGCATTACAAAACAATGAGTCTCTACCCGAGACTATAGGGCGCCCTGGAGGGGAGGTCAATGACTTGTGGATCTTTGGTAGGGTGTACAGTATAGGTGTGACTGGTTTATCACAATATGAAAAGGTAAATATCTTGTCATCAATAATGCCATTATCTCTAGCTCTATTCAGTAAATCCTTCAGCTCTCTAAGTAGCATAAACTTAGGGTCATTATAGATCCTTTCATACACATTAGTATCTGCAAGCTGCAGCCTGATTTCCGTCACATAGGATCTGGTGTCCATGACCACAACCCCACCACCTTTGTCAGCCGGCTTGATGGTGAGGTTGCGGTCCGAAGTTAGATCCCTAAATGCCGCCATCCCTGCTGCGGTCATATTGGCAAACCTAAGTGGTTGCTGAGAAGTTTCCTGTTTGAGTCTCTCGATGTCGCGTTTGACTGCGATACCGAAAGCCTCAATGGAAGGATGGTTGATAACTGGAGAGAACTCGCTCTTTAGAAATAAACCCATACTTTTCAAATTCAGCTCACTAGTTTGTGTAGTCTCAGATGGCGGTCTGTCCTTTTGGTCCGCAAACCAAACTTTCAATTTTATTGCACTTAAAAATCTCTGGAGATCCAATTTTAGATCAAACCACTTAGTTGTGCTCACGGGACAATAGGACAAACCTTTGTTCAATGTAGATAACTGTGCGGCATTAAGATCAACAGAAGATATATTTACCACTATATTTTGCGTCTCAAAGTCCTGCCCCGCTGGGGCTGCATGTTCTTTCCTTTTTCTCTGTTTGTGGAGTCGCTTTCCCCCTCGGCATGTCCTGCCATTGCAGGATCTCACCCTAAAAAAGGTGTAGATGAGGTGGTGGGGTTAGAGTCCACTCTTGGCCCTGTAGCATTCTCCCTGAGCAGCTGACCCTGGGGCTTGTTTGGAGTAGATGGAGTGGTGGATCCATATCTCTCTCCACCTATCTTCCGATTTCTGCTTTGGTCCCCTTGCCAGTTGTACACATAGCCTGTGAAATAATCATCCATATCTCACATCCATTTTCAACGTTTCTTGCTCTGTAGATCGCCTTTAAATTTTTCTAAATGAGACATACAATTGGACATATAGGTGTCAAAGTCCTCAACAGATAACACATTTTTTAACTTCTCTGTGATATCATCTAGGTTGATTTGTACTGATGCTTTTTCCTTTTGTAGAAACTCTACGTTCAACAGAATGACGTCGAATGCATATTTGATTGATATTTGGATGAATCTAGCACAGAACTCAGCATTATTCAGGAATAAGTCCGGTCTTAGATGAGAGCGTATTCCTCTTGGAATCCTATGTGAGAGATGATATTCTCTCAAGGTGGCAAGATGCAGTTCTAGACTGATTAACCCGTTTTGATAAATTTTCAAATTTTCTCTTTATGTCAACAGCCGAAAAAGTTGATAAAGTCACGTCATGCAGTATTCTCTCCTCATCCTCCACTGTGTAGGAGAACACGTCTGGTATTGTAATCCATGTTGCAGGTGCTTGGCTTTTTAGGGTCCAATATGTAGAAAAAGAAAAGAAAAAAGCAGCACACAAGTGCAATTCCTTGTGGGGGCCTGTGACCGAGGTCCCAAATGCATAGAGAAGAAAAAAGACAGCACTCCAAATTAGTGATGAAATAGTGGATGGTTTATTCATGACCAATTCATGGTCCCTCCAGTCTTCACCAAATGTGACCATTCCTGACAATAGAATCAATGATTGCTGTCCTACAAAAAAAGGAACACAATAAGACATATAGCACATGTTGTTTTCCACACGAAAAGGCACAGGTAAAAAACACATGCATGACTAAATGACCCTAAATTCTACATTTAGATCCTGTGGCTTCAGAGTTTCTGATCCGTGACTGATCCAAAGTTTTTTAAGGTTTTAATCAATTTGACATTGATACCCACTGTGCACTTTTTATATATTTATTGATATTTATGTATTCACATTGATATTACTACTGTGTTGATCACGTTATGCACTTTATTTGATGATGCTCAGAATTCATTTAGGTATGATCATGGCCACAGATGAGTTATGTTTTTAATGTTGTTATATCTTGATGCATTTGCACTTTATTACTTAATTATGGATCTGTGATTCTGTAAATTGCTTGCACTATTTATGTATGTCATAAGGTCAAAATTTTATGCCACAAGTACATATTTTATTGCAAGTTTTTTATCGTATGTTTTATACCATTTGTTTTTACCAATTGTACATCAGATTTTTTATTACAATTATCTTTATAAATAAATGTAATTTATGTATGAAATGCAGATGGTAAATGCCTGATAATCAATTTTAATAGTAAACTACTATGTGAACCACTCATAGCAGAGCACCATTGCCATAGTGTTAAAGGAAACCTGTCACCAGTTTTATGGTGTCCTAAATAAGGGCAACATAAATAAGTTAATGATTCTCTTAGCAAAATGCTGGGTCACTTTCTTTAATTGACCCAGTCAATCTGCCAACATCTTGTATTGAAAAGCTCCAGCTGATAATGATGAGTCCTGAATATTCATGAGCTCCTGACTCTCCCCGCCTACCGGCTGCTGAATGACAGTTATTTTCCATATGAATCAGCAGCAGGTGGGCAGGGGAGTGGCTATATCTCTGAATAAAAAAAAAAAACGCTGGACTCAATGACATCACACTGGACTCAAATCAGCTCATTAGCATGTGGCATGAGCCATCTTTGTGTGTATATTATGAGGTAACTATCTGTCACACCAGTAAGTGAATACATATAAGGTACTTTTTAGTAGTTAATGATTGTATATAATTAGTTAGATTATAATCAAATATCCACATGACAGGTTCCCTTTAAGAGAGGTGAGCCACTATATATCAAAGTGTATCTACAGTCCGTATGTGTTACTTTTTTATTCAGACCCGTTGACTTGAATGGAGCCACGCAACCCACGGAAAAACGGAAATACAGAAACGGAATACATATGAAGTACATTCAGTTATTTTTTTGCGGAACCATTGAAATGAATGGTTCCATATACGGACCGTATACGGAACGCAAAAATGGTCCGTATACGGAACGCAAAAAACGTTCGTGTGAACGAGCCCTTACCCTTCTATATATCCTAGAGAGCCTACCATAAATACATCAGATTATCTACTACAGGATATAAATAGATGATATCTTTATTATCTGGGACGGTGATGCAGATTCAGCATTTGATTTCCGTAATACTCTAAACAATACCAATTGAGGGATTTCCTTTAGACCTCTTGCACACAAACGTTTTTTTTTTTCCGTTTACATTCCGTATACGGAACTATTTATTTCAATGGATCGGCAAAAAAAAGGAAGGTACTCTATATGCCTTCCGTTTCTGTATTTCCGTATTTCCATTCCGTTGAAAGATAGAACATGTCGTATTATTGTCTGCATAACGGACAAGGATAGTACTGTTCTATCACGGGTCAGCTGTTCCGTTCCGCAATAACGGAATGCACACGGACATCATTCGTATTTTTTGCAGATCCGTTTTTTGCAGACCGCAAAATACTGAAAAAGGCATACGGTCGTGTGCAAGAGGCCTTACACCGAACTACAATAGGAGCGAAATTCCTGGACATCATTATTTCCAATGCCAACAACCATCTTGTGACAAAAACATATTTGCAATGTGAATACACACAATTATACAACTTTTTCTTCAAACAAAAATGGGACCACTTTCAATATAAAACATCACATGACCTGCCAATCTACCTACGTAATTTATTTAATAGAATGTGAATGCGCTCTCCAATACGTTGGTCACACGACGCAGGAATTACATTGTCGTGTGAACCAACACAGGTACAAGATTCAAAAAGACAATACCAAAAACACAGCCTCTCCAGACACTGCGCATCAATGCCAGAAAAAGAAAAACATCCACTAAAAATTACACCTATTGACTATATACCTGAGAACCCTTTAATAGATTCAGTAACCTCCAAAAATGCGAGGTCTACTGGATCTATCAATTAGATACCCTTGCACACCATGAGCAAAACAAGTTAAATGAAACACTCTTTTAACAGGTTTTTTAATGCATTTTTTTAATGCATATTTTAATCGCTCCTAAATTCTGAGTTATGATATTATGTGAGTATTATTATTTTTTAGACGGAACATCAATACCAGCACCGACGTAGTTTGATCAATTCAATTCACTAATACCATGCCTTATCATGTATTTATTGGTTTTAATCCAGATATCTATATATCTATGTATGTATTTTTATATATATTTATATAAACAGGCCGAACTGGATAGACAAATGTCTTTTTTCGGCCTTATATACTATGTTACTATTTGCTTAGTCATTTGTTATCTATTTACTTATATATTTACTCTCTCTATCTGTGTGTGTGTGTGTGTGTGTGTGTGTGTGTGTGTGTATATGTATATATATATTTGTGTGAGGCGCTTACGGTAGTACAGTGAAGAACCCTAGGAAATCAGGGAATAAGCGTAGTCGGTTGTGGTGTGCCGAAACCGAGGATGAGGTAGGCCTGAGAAAGAAGAGGGCCCACCCAAGGATAGAGATATGAAAGAAATGAGTTGTAAATGAGTGGAGTGGTGGGAGGGTCAAAGCTCAGACCTCGGACGGTGCAGGAGCCAGGTAAAGGGGGTGCCCTAAATAGGCTGGAGGCGGACCTCAGCCCCTCCCACAAATCCAGGCAAACTGCCTTCACACTTGTGTGAGGCGCTTACGGTAGTACAGTGAAGAACCCTAGGAAATCAGGGAATAAGCGTAGTCGGTTGTGGTGTGCCGAAACCGAGGATGAGGTAGGCCTGAGAAAGAAGAGGGCAAAAATGAAATAACCAGTTATTGTAGTCAAATATACATGAATAGCTCAACCCGACATGTTTTGGAAATTATCTCTTAACTCTTGTGTTGGATTGGGAATGTATCGCGAGTAAGCGGATGACTTCCAGCGCCCCAATTCCTGATGACATGAGTCGGGGCGTTGGCACTGGAGGCCGTGGACGCGGCTCCAAAGCGAAAGGAGTGCCCTGAGTAGTTGGCTGCGTTGAGGCCCAGTTGTGTGAGGGGTGACCTGACATGGGTCATGAAGGTGGTGGTGGTGAGTACCGAACCATGTAGTGAAGTAGCGGTTGCGAGGGTAGAAACTTGTGACGTTGTCTGTAAGCATCCAGAACCCTGACTGGACACCCTCTGTTGTGCGTGGGGTGATATGAAATGTTGACGGGTAAGTGCTGACTACTCTTGGAGTGAGGTAAGGTCAGGACGTAATGATCCATGTGTTTTGCCAAGTGGGAGACAAGAAGACAAGGTGTGGCTTGGGTCGTGTAGGTTGTAGTGAATTCCCCGGGCCTCAGGAACCGTAGAAGGCCAAGTAAATTGCTGTTTTGAGGATGGAGTTGGTATCTGCTTCAGAAGGCTTGGCGTCTAGTAATTCGGATAGTGCCTTGAAAATATGATTGTTAACGGGTAGCCTCTGGGCTGGACGCGCGGGTTCCGTTTTCTGAATACCTCTGAGTATGGTTTTGATTTGGTGAGAGGCCACGCAACTGATGTTATTGGGGTGTAAGATTGCATGTGGTGTAAAATGCCAGTGAGATAGAGTATGATGGCGTTGTATGACATTTGAGTTTAAGGTGGCAAAAAGAAGCAAACCCCAGAAGAGAAGACATGACAAAGTGGGCGTGATGTTATGCTCCAGGAGGAATCTGACAACCTAGAAATTAAAAGTCAGAGAAAATGATAACGTGAGAGAGACTCTAATGGCGCAAGCCACGCGTGCGAGTCACCACAAGATAATTGCATTGCAAGCCACAGATGACCGAGCCATGCGAGCGGGTCTGAAGGCAGAAAAGACATGGAACCTGCTGGTTGTGGGACCACGCAGCCGGCCTCGACTGGCAGAGTTATGTGTGTGGAATTAAAATGGGGAAGCGATACGTGAGAGACTCTAATGGCGGAGCCATGCGTGCGAGACTCTAATGGCGGAGCCATATGTGTGAAAATTGACACGGAGAAGCCATGCGTGAGAGACTCTAATGGCGGAGCCCTGTGTGTAAAATAATACGGAGAAGCCATGCGTGAGAGACTCTAATGGCGGAGCCATGCGCGAGAGACTCTAATGGCGGGGTCGTGTGTGTAAAATAATACGGAGAAGCCATGCGTGAGAGACTCTAATGGCAGAGCCATGCGTGAGAGACTCTAATGGCGGGGTCGTGTGTGTGAAATTAATACGGAGAAGCCATGCGTGAGAGACTCTAATGGCGGAGCCATGCGTGAGAGACTCTAATGGCGGAGCCATGCGTGAGAGACTCTAATGGCGGGGTCGTGTGTGTGAAATTAATACGGAGAAGCCATGCGTGAGAGACTCTAATGCGGGGTCATGTGTAAGAGACTCTACTGGTGAAGCCATATGTGTGACACCAAACGGAGAAGCCATGCGTGAGACTAATGGCGGAGTCATATGTGTAAACTAACACGGCAAAGTGATGCGTGAGAGACTCTAATGGCGGAGTTATGTATGTAACACTGAAACGGAGAAGCCATGCGTGAGACTAATGCGGAGTCATGTGTGTGACACTAAAACGGAGAAGCCATGCGTGAGAAACTCTAATGGCGGAGTCATATGTGAGAGACTCTAATAGCGGAGTTATTGTGTGAAACCAACGGTGAAGTGATGCGTGAGAGACTCTAATGGCGGAGTTATGTATGTAACACTGAAACGGAGAAGCCATGCGTGAGACTAATGCGGAGTCATGTGTGTGACACTAAACGGAGAAGCCATACGTGAGAAACTCTAATGGCGGAGTTATTGTGTGAAACCAAAATGGTGAAGTGATGCGAGAGAGTCTCTAATGGCGGAGTTATGTGTGTGAAAGTAACCGGCGAAGTAACGCGTGAGAGACTCTAATGGCGGAGTTATAAGTGTGACCTAGAACGACGAAGTAATGCATGAGAGTCTATAATGGCGGAGAAATGTGTGTAAAACTAAAACGGCGAAGTAATGCGTGAGAGTCTGTAATGGCGGAGAAATGTGTGTGAAACTAAAACGGCGAAGTGATGCGTGAGAGTCTGTAATGGCGGAGAAATGTGTGTGAAACTAACCGGCGAAGTAATGCGTGAGGGACTCTAATGGCGGAGTTATATGTGAAACACTGAAACGGAGAAGCCATGTGTGAGAGACTCTAATGGCGGAGTTGTATGTGAAACACTAAAATGGAGAAAGCCATGCGTGAGAGACTCAAATGCGGAGTCGTATGTATACAACTGAACCGGAGAAACCATGCGTGAGAGACTAATGGTGGAGTCGTGGGTGCGTGCTAAACCGGAGAAGACACGCGTGGGAGACCAAATGGCGGAGTGCTGTGAGTGAAACTAAACGGAGAAGCCATGCGTGGGCGACTAATGGCAGAATAAAAATATATATGTATATATATATTTTTTTTTTTTTTTTTTTTTTTTTTTGGCCATGGACTATATTGCGGGATTCCCTTTCTTTTATTTGTTTACTTTGGACCATGGGGCACGCGGGTGATGTGGCGGGTTTGTGTTGGGCGGTCGTGCTGCCTAATTGAGTGTGGGGTAGGAAGCTGACCGCCTGCTCCGGGCTCTGCCGGCAGCTGGTAGAGACGGACAACCCTGGATGCCAGCGGTCCCCCGTACTTAGCCGCGGCCGCATTTTATTTTTTTTTTCCATGGGGGGTTTCCCAGAGATATTGATGTAGCAATGAAACCGGGGGTATTTTTGATTTTAATAAAAATTTTATTTTTTATTTTTTTTACATATGGCGGGTTTATTATTATTATTATTTTTTTTTCCTTATGGCGTTTTTTTTTTTTTTTTTTACATATGGCGGTTTTTTATTTTCCCTAGTTTTTTTTTTTTTTTTTTTCATATGGCGGGATTTATTTATTTATTTGTCAGATTTGCTAAAAATGGCCTGGTCCTTGCTGAGGACAGTGCTGAGGAGATCGAGAGTGGACTGTGGTATGAACGTCGGCATGACCTGAGAGGATCATGACGTCAGCAGCAGTGGTGCCACGGCTGTGCGGATGGCGTGCGAAATGAGGCCCGTGACGTGGGGGATTTGTTGCGGAACGTGTAATCAGCAGACCGTATATTTTTTTTATTTTTTTTATTTTTTTTTTTCTGGCGTTTTTTTTTTTTTTCATATGGCGTTTTTTTTTTTTTTTTCCTCCATATGGCGGTTTTTGTTTTTTTTTTCCATATGGCGGGTTTCTTTGGTGATTGTGTGATGCGTTTTGAATGGTGTGGATTTTATTGTGGTGGATTTGTTTATACATTGATGTTGGCATGGCGGGTGTGTTCCCTGATGCAAGCCCTTGTGATGATGACTTGCGCCCCCCCTGAATGCGCTGCCTGCTGGGGGGGGAGCGGTAGCTGGATCTGTGGTGCTGGTGCAGGGGTCATGACGTGAGCAGCAGTGGTGCGAAATGAGCCCCCGTGACGTGGAGGAAGGTGTGATTCGCAGAGTTTTTTTTTTTTTTTTTTTTTTTCCAGGACTATATGGCGGGTTTCTCTTCTATGAAACTGAGGAAAATTTTTTTTTTTATTTTTTTTTTTTGTGGCGTTTTTTTATTTTTTTTTCCATATGGCGGGTTTATTTTTATTTTTATTTTTTTCCTTCGGTTTCTATTTTCCCATGCGGGTTGTTCTGGTGGTTTGTGTGAAGCGTTTTGAAGGTTTTTATTGCGGTGGATTTTGGTACATGGATGTGGCGCCCCCCTCCTGAATGTGCTGGCTGATGGAGGGGAGCGGTAGCTGAATCTTGTGGTGCTTGGTGCAGGGGTGCATATGCGGCACCCCTCGGCTCCCCCCCCCCCCCCCGCACAGCGCACGCGCGCGCGGCACCCGGCCGGTCACCGCGCATGCGCAAACCGGGCGTCGGGACGCGGCGGACGCCATTGGCAGCGCGGCAGGAGGACGGAGACGCGGGGAAGAGAGGGACCGTGGCACTGGTGTAGTGTGTGGAGGGGGAGCGTGGAGCGGCCGGGTGCGGCGAGCAACTGGTGACGGTGAGAGGGCGGGCGTGCCGCTGAGCTGGGCGAGGGGAACAACTTATTTCCAACAAAAGTAACAGAATGGTCCGCAGCAAGTGACAGTATGACACCTATATATATTTGTGTGTGAGGGGAAGGAAAGTGTGGGATGATGGTGAGGAGGGGAACGGCGTTGGTGGCTGCCATGGGAACCTGGTACAACGTGTTTGGCAGCGCTGGGAGTGGGGATGTGGTGTGGTGACCGTGTGCATGCATGATCGGAAAACGTAGCAAACATGAAAACCGTGACTTGGAGTGAAACTGTGACATGGTTTGACAAGGAAAAGGTGAAATGAACGAGCTGGTACAGGGGCAGCCGTGAGGCCCTGTGCTGTACCGTATGACAAGACTTGCATGATCCGGAGCATGACAGACAAGAAAATAGCCAGTGACTTGTGAACGAAAAAATAGCGTGACATGAGTGAACGAAAGGTGAAATGAATTGAGCTAGTACAGGGGACAACCGTGAGGCCCCGTGCTGTACCGTGTGGATGGCTCATTGACAGGCATGACTGACATGAAAATCGGCATGATTCGAGAGTGAGAAACCTGACCTGAGTCCAACAATGGCGAAACGAAAATGAGTGGCACAGAGGAACAAGCGGAGAGGCCCCGAGCTGTCCCGTGTGGACGACCCACAGCTTCACGGGCCACGCGACCCACAGTGAAACCGGGCGGAGCAGGAAGAACGGAAACAGGAATGCTCCAAATCCAGAACACCGACGGCGACGAACTTCCAGAAACTCAGCAACTCGCAAGCAAAACTCCCGCGACTCCCGAAGCGACTCTCTCTCTCAAAGCTCAGACCTCGGACGGTGCAGGAGCCAGGTAAAGGGGGTGCCCTAAATAGGCTGGAGGCGGACCTCAGCCCCTCCCACAAATCCAGGCAAACTGCCTTCACACACATATATATACAGTCATGTGAAAAAATTAGGACACCCTTTGAAAGCATGTGGTTTTTTGTAACATTTTTAATAAAAGGTTATTTCATCTCCGTTTCAACAATACAGAGAGATTAAAGTAATCCAACTAAACAAAGAAAAGTCTTTTCAAGATCTTCTGTAAATGTCATTCTACAAAAATGCCTATTCTAACTGAGGAAAAAGATAGGACACCCTTGCCCCTAATAGCGAGTGTTACCTCCTTTGGCTGAAATAACTGCAGTGAGACGGTTCTTGTAGCCATCTACCAGTCTTCGACATCGGTCTGAGGAAATTTTACCCCACTCCTCAATGCAGAACTTTTTCAGCTGTGAGATGTTTGAGGGGTTTCTTGCACGTACAGCCCTTTTCAAGTCACCCCACAGCATCTCAATGGGATTCAAATCTGGACTTTGACTTGGCCATTCCAGGACTCTCCATTTCTTCTTTTTCAGCCAATCTTTGGTTGATTTACTAGTATGTTTTGGGTCATTGTCATGTTGCATGGTCCAGTTCCGCTTCAGCTTTAATTTTCTAACTGATGGTCTCACATGTTCTTCAAGCACCTTCTGATACACAGTAGAATTCATCGTGGATTCTATGATGGTGAGCTGACCAGGTCCTGCTGCAGCAAAGCAGCCCCAAACCATGACACTTCCACCTCCATGCTTCACAGTTGGTATGAGGTTCTTTTCTTGGAATGCTGTGTTTGGTTTACGCCAAACATGTCCTCTGCTGTTGTGTCCAAATAATTCAATTTTGGACTCATCTGTCCAAAGAACATTATTCCAGAAGTCCTGGTCTTTGTCAACTTTATCTCTGGCAAATGTCAGTCTGGCCTCGATGTTTCTCTTGGAAAGCAAAGGTTTCCTCCTTGCACACCTCCCATGCAAGTTAAACTTGTACAGTCTCTTTCTGATTGTAGAGGCATGTACTTCTACATCAACAGTAGCCAGAGCCTGCTGTAGTTCTCGAGATGACACTTTAGGGTTTTTGGAGACCTCTTTTAGCATCTTGCGGTCTGCTCTTGGGGTGAACTTGCTGGGGCGACCAGTCCTGGGCATGTTGGCAGTTGTTTTGAAAGCCCTCCACTTGTAGACTATCTTCCGGACAGTGGAATGGCTGATTTCAAAATCTTTTGAGATCTTTTTAAATCCCTTCCCAGACTCATAGGCTGCTACAATCTTTTTTCTGAAGTCCTCTGACAGCTCTTTTGCTCTCACCATGGTGCTCACTCTCACTTCAACAGTCAGGAGCACACCAAACTAAATGTCTGAGGTTTAAATAGGGCAAGCCTCATTCAACATGCAGAGTAACGATCTACTAATTATGTGCACCTGGTGTGATATACCTGTGTGAGATCTGAGCCAATTTAAGAGGGAATACATGTGAGGGTGTCCTATCTTTTTCCTCAGTTAGAATAGGCATTTTTGTAGAATGACATTTACAGAAGATCTTGAAAAGACTTTTCTTCAGTTTTCTTTGTTTAGTTGGATTACTTTAATCTCTCTGTATTGTTGAAACGGAGATGAAATAACCTTTTATTAAAAATGTTACAAAAAACCACATGCTTTCAAAGGGTGTCCTAATTTTTTCACATGACTGTATATATACACTTTTCTCCTTGATACAACCATCTATTCACCGATGCACTTTACTCTGTTCTAGAAATGTCACTAGCACGAAATATATCAACATATGATCATGTACTAAAAGAAATCCATGGAACCCTACATAGCCCAAAATATACTCACCTCCAAAAATCAATCATTTCCTCTCGCTTGGGACATCCCTAAAATCCTGTAATAACAATTACAATAATCATTTTATGATATCAATGTACCCCATAGGCACTCTTACTAGCCACAATGCATATACGTACCCTGAACAGTATAAGAGTATATATAATGTCACCTCTCCATTAGTTGTTGTTAATAAATACAGATGAGCCCTGAGACCCCATTAAAGTCCATTTACTTTATTATTTTCCATTATAACATGGTTATAATGGAAAATAATAGCATTCTTTAATACAGAATGCGAAGTAAAATGTCCAAATTACTCACCTCATCCACTTGATCGCACAGCCGTTATCGTCTTCTTTCTTCTTCTTGCAGAAGCGCGATGACGTCCTGCAAGAAGAAATAAGATAACGGTTGTGCGATCAAGTGGATGAGGTGAGTATTTTTTTAATCATTTTTTAACCCTCAATAGACATTTTACTAAGCATTCTGTATAAAGAATGCTATTATTTTCCCTTATACCCATGTTATAAGGGAAAATAATAACATCTACACAACACCGAACCCAAACCCGAACTTCAGTGAAGAAGTTCGGGGTCGGGTCTGGGTATTAAGTTTTTTATCACGCATGTGCAAAACGCAATAAAACGCACACATGCAGAAAAAAACTAAACAACGCAACGCAATCGCAGACAAATTGCGTGCAAACTCATGCAGTTTCCCTGATTCCGCCCGCAACGCATCCGGACTGAATCTCGTCTGAACGCTCGTCTGCAAGGGGCCAAAGAGTTCAAGAGGGGCCTGGATGTATTTCTGGAGCAGGGCCATCTTTAACGCAGGGCAAAAGGGGCAGCTGCCCCGGGCCCAGTTGCTCCTGGGGGGCCGAAGGCAGCTGCCTCTTGAGCCTCGCTGGCCACTGCCCACAAATTCAATGACCTCATCGTAAAATATCTTGCCTCCGCTCCGCCGGCTCCCTGTCCCAATCCTATCCTTCACTATGCGAGCGGCATGCCTAGCATAGTGAAAGACTTACTTGCTTGCTCCTCCTCCCAACCCCCCTGCCCTTTGCGTATGCCGCACGCCGTGACGTCACGTGGAGGCACTGCTAGGGACTGCAGAGCGGTGCCCGCCTCCAGCCCTGAGCCCAGCTGCCCAGAGCACTGATCCTGAGCCTGCTCGAGTCTTCAGAACTATAAGTATTTACAGTAATTCACTGTAAGATATAGATAGAGATATATATATATATATATATATATATATATTACTTCTTTTATGTGAGTAAGGGTGCTGTTTGGCTGGAGAAGGGGGGGATGGAGGTGTTAGTAGTACAGTACTATCTGCACTTTGAAAAAAAAAGTAATCTGCAAAATACTATATATTTGTGTCAGAAGTGATTATATATTTTTTTTTTTACATTATTGATACAGCCATTTTATTTGATACTTTTGTGCTAATTCTTTCTCTCTCTCTCTCTCTCTATATATATATATATATATATATATATATATATATATATATATATATATATATATATATATATATATATATATATATTAGTTTGGACACACCTTCTCATTCAAAGAGTTTTCTTTATTTTCATGACTATGAAAATTGTAGATTCACACAGAAGGCATCAAAACTATGAATTAACACATGTGGAATTATATACATAACAAAAAAGTGTGAAACAACTGAAAATATGTCATATTCTAGGTTCTTCAAAGTAGCCACCTTTTGCTTTGATTACTGCTTTGCACACTCTTGGCATTCTCTTGATGAGCTTCAAGAGGTAGTCACTTGAAATGGTCTTCCAACAGTCTTGAAGGAGTTCCCAGAGATGCTTAGCACTTGTTGGCCCTTTTGCCTTCACTCTGCGGTCCAGCTCACCCCAAACCATCTCAATTGGGTTCAGGTCTGGTGACTGTTGAGGCCAGGTCATCTGGCGCAGCACCCCATCACTCTCCTTCATGGTCAAATAGCCCTTACACAGCCTGGAGGTGTGTTTGGGGTCATTGTCCTGTTGTAAAATAAATGATGGTCCAACTAAACGCAAACCGGATGGAATAACATGCCGCTGCAAGGTGCTGTGGTAGCCATGCTGGTTCAGTATGCCTTTAATTTTGAATAAATCTCAAACAGTGTTACCAGCAAAGCACCCCCACACCATCACACCTCCTCCTTCATGCTTCACGGTGGGAACCAGGCATGTAGAGTCCATCCGTTCACCTTTTCTGCGTCGCACAAAGACACGGTGGTTGGAACCAAAGATCTCAAATTTGGACTCATCAGACCACAGCACAGATTTCCACTGGTCTAATGTCCATTCCTTGTGTTCTTTAGCCCAAACAAGTCTCTTCTGCTTGTTGCCTGTCCTTAGCAGTGGTTTCCTAGCAAATATTCTATCATGAAGGCCTGATTCACACAGTCTCCTCTTAACAGTTGTTCTAGAGATGTGTCTGCTGCTAGAACTCTGTGTGGCATTGACCTGGTCTCTAATCTGAGCTGCTGTTAACCTGAGATTTCTGAGGCTGGTGACTCGGATGAACTTATCCTCCGCAGCAGAGGTGAATCTTGGTCTTCCTTTCCTGGGGCGGTCCGCATGTGAGCCAGTTTCTTTGTAGCGCTTGATGGTTTTTGTGACTGCACTTGGGGACACTTTCAAAGTTTTCCCAATTTTTCGGACTGACTGACCTTCATTTCTTAAAGTAATGATGGCCACTTGTTTTTCTTTACTTAGCTGCTTTTTTCTTGCCATAATACAAATTCTAACAGTCTATTCAGTAGGACTATCAGCTGTGTATCCACCTGACTTCTCCACAACGCAACTGATGGTCTCAACCCCATTTATAAGGCAAGAAATCCCACTTATTAAACCTGACAGGGCACACCTGTGAAGTGAAAACCATTTCAGGTGACTACCTCTTGCAGCTCATCAAGAGTGTGCAAAGCAGTAATCAAAGCAAAAGGTGGCTACTTTGAAGAACCTAGAATATGACATATTTTCAGTTGTTTCACACTTTTTTGTTATGTATATAATTCCACATGTGTTAATTCATAGTTTTGATGCCTTCAGTGTGAATCTACAATTTTCATAGTCATGAAAATAAAGAAAACTCTTTGAATGAGAAGGTGTGTCCAAACTTTTGGTCTGTACTGTGTATATATATATATATATATATATATATATATATATATATATATATATATATATATATATATATATATATATATATATAGTTATTAAGATATTGGCATGCTTGTTCTTCCAACAACATATACAGACGTGGACAAAATTGTTGGTACCCTTTGGTCAATGAAAGAAAAAGTCACAATGGTCACAGAAATAACTTTAATCTGACAAAAGTAATAATAAATTAAAATTCTATAAATGTTAACCAATGAAAGTCAGACATTGTTTTTCAACCATGCTTCAACAGAATTATGTAAAAAAATAAACTCATGAAACAGGCATGGACAAAAATGATGGTACCCCTAACTTAATATTTTGTTGCGCAACCTTTTGAGGCAATCACTGCAATCAAACGCTTCCTGTAACTGTCAATGAGACATCTGCACCTCTCAGCAGGTATTTTGGCCCACTCCTCATGAGCAAACTGCTCCAGTTGTGTCCGGTTTGAAGGGTGCCTTTTCCAGACTGCATGTTTCAGCTCCTTCCAAAGATGCTCAATAGGATTGAGGTCAGGGCTCATAGAAGGCCACTTTAGAATAGTCCAATTTTTTCCTCTTAGCCATTCTTGGGTGTTTTTAGCGGTGTGTTTTGGGTCATTGTCCTGTTGCAAGACCCATGACCTGCGACTGAGACCAAGCTTTCTGACACTGGCTAGTACATTTCTCTCTAGAATTCCTTGATAGTCTTGAGATTTCATTGTACCCTGCACAGATTCAAGACACCCTGTGCCAGACGCAGCAAAGCAGCCCCAGAACATAACAGAGCCTCCTCCATGTTTCACAGTAGGGACAGTGTTCTTTTCTTGATATGCTTCATTTTTTCGTCTGTGAACATACAGCTGATGTGCCTTGGCAAAAACTTCGATTTTTGTCTCATCTGTCCACAGGACATTCTCCCAGAAGCTTTGTGGCTTGTCAACATGTAGTTTGGCATATTCCAGTCTTGCTTTTTTATGATTCGTTTTCAACAATGGTGTCCTCCTTGGTCGTCTCCCATGTAGTCCACTTTGGCTCAAACAACGACGGATGGTGCGATCTGACACTGATGTTCCTTGAGCATGAAGTTCACCTTGAATCTCTTTAGAAGTCTTTCTAGGCTCTTTTGTTACCATTCGGATTATCCGTCTCTTAGATTTGTCATCAATTTTCCTCCTGCGGCCACGTCCAGGGAGGTTGGCTACAGTCCCATGGATCTTAAACTTATGAATAATATGTGCAACTGTACTCACAGGAACATCTAGTTGCTTGGAGATGGTCTTATAGCCTTTACCTTTAACATGCTTGTCTATAATTTTCTTTCTGATCTCTTGAGACAGCTCTTTCCTTTGCTTCCTCTGGTCCATGTCGAGTGTGGTACACACCATATCACCAAACAACACAGTGATTACCTGGAGCCATATATATAGGCCCAATGGCTGATTACAAGGTTGTAGACACCTGTGATGCTAATTAGTGGACACACCTTGAATTAACATGTCCCTTTGGTCACATTATGTTCTGTGTTTTCTAGGGGTACCATCATTTTTGTCCATGCCTGTTTCATGAGTTTATTTTTTTACATAATTCTGTTGAAGCATGGTTGAAAAACAATGTCTGACTTTCATTGGTTAACATTTATAGAATTTTAATTTATTACTTTTGTCAGATTAAAGTTATTTCTGTGACCATTGTGACTTTTTCTTTCATTGACCAAAGGGTACCAACAATTTTGTCCACGTCTGTAACTGTTAATAAAAATACTGTAATATAAATGCTTCAATGGCGCTCTGTGTGTGTACTATACTGTGGCAGCGGTATCGCAGCAGAACCGCAAGATCTGCCGCACTGGGGAAGACGCTGAATATAAAAGATAATGATACTGCGCTCTGGGCAGAGCGCAGTATCATTATCTTTTATATTCAGTGTTAATAAAAATATACTATAAGACTGAGGTTAAAAGAAGCTACAGGTGGTAAATAGGTCAAGCTAAGGACTTATTTGTGAACCAGTTCTTTATGTTTACATTATTAAACTTTACTACTCTACAAGGTGTGTGGTTTTTTTTTTTTGTGTGTTGTTGTGCCTTTTCATAGGTAAATGCAATGATATCCAATTCATTTTAGTCCAGATGGATGTTCATTACCTTTAAGGTTACAATTTTGTATATCTTGAGTAGTCCACGGTAAGGTCACACAAAAGGTTTCTACTCTTCAGTGTTATTCTTCTCATGAATGTACCAGTCTGAGAAGAATACTTCTTGTCTACTTTTAAATTTATGACAAGAGATAAAGATAAGCTCTATGCAGCTGGTGATAATTACCTATACAATTAGGCATTTATCAATGAAGCAAAATATATAATATGTATGTATTCATTTAATGAGCCTTAGTCCTTAGCATAAGACAATCAGTAGAACATATAATATATATTATATTGTTATATGTTATGAAGACAACATGTATCCAGTATATTATATATATTTCTCATTAGGAGAATCTTTGTCTCTAAAAGAGTGTCTGTGAAGACGTGTGTTTTGTAACAATTATTCACCTCTTTGGTGTGACAAGAGGAGGTACTGATATCTCTGAGAAAACAAAGCCAATGAAGTTATTTATGATGCACAAATAAACAGTGTTAGAAACATTCAGAGAGACGCCTAGAGGTCTGTCTCTAATTGCTACAAGTGTCAGAATTAATCCCTATAGCTTTGAATTAAAGCTTTTAAGGTCAAAATGTATAGAATACGTTTTATTCAGACTTACATAAGTTAACCCTTTATACTGTGATGCAAATAGCTTACACAGCAGTGCCACCTAGGTATCAATAGGTTACATTACACCAGTAGCAACAGTGCATTCTGGGTAAGGTTATGATGTCACATTTTTATCAATGGTCACACCCATCCGACTATGATTGGAAAGTTCTAAACTAGGAAGGTGTGTCTAACTGATAAGTTTGTGATCATAAACCATACACAGAGGGGGGAGAAAGGACATACAAGAAAAGGAGGAGAAGGAGACGAGTTGAGCTCTCTAGAGGTGTCTATCAGGATGAAAGCCATGGTTACATGCGCTATGATGGACCACCCAGCTTTCCTAGGAGCAGAAGTGAGATTTCTACTAGGACTTGGTAAGAGACACAGAAAATATTTCATTTTATTAAGACTAATTTGATAGTGTGGGTGAAATTATACCATCTAGATTGGCGAATAAATAAATAATTAAATTAATTGATCATCTCCATATTGAGATGTAGTTTTAGGATATTGTGAGGCTTCATTCTACCTGCAGAAGAATCAAGACTCATAATCTAGCAAAGCATTAAATAATTGCTTATATATATATATATATATATATATATATATATATATATATATATATATATATATATATATATTGATAGAACATTTAGAACATTTTTCGCCAAGCTAAATGATGGATTCCCACAGGAAAGACTTATTTCAAGTCCTTCCCATTTAAGATATGATCTAGCAATGATCCTAGATCCCTGTTATTTGTCTTAATAGTCTTACCAAAGTCATATGTGTGAAAATAGTCCAGGATGGGGCGGAAGGATACAGTTATCTCTTCTAAGTTATATCCTTGAATGGATTTTCCCATCCTGAAGTCATGTGATGTGTAGTTGGTTAGAAGGGGGCAGAATGTATTTAGCATTCCATATTGATGTCTAGGATTAGACATGCCCGTCCTGATATCATGAGGCTTTCTCTGAACGATAGTAATGTATATAACTTATGTTCCTACTTTGATATCCTAACCTAATAATAGCTTTGTTATAATGTGACAAGTTATTTCCACTCACATGTATTGTTAAGCTTGTAATGCTTTATATTAACGCTATATATATTTATTTGCATGTATTATTGTGTTTATTTATGTATATATGTTTATAATCTTGTAACCAATAAATCTGCATATTTTTATAAAATTTTATTTTTTTACGGTTAATTATTTTTTTGACCATAATTAATAATTCTTAATTGAATTATTACAACCCGACAGTGTGTGTGTTGTGGTGGAGGGCGTGATTGCATGCTAGGGTGTGGGAAGGCGGGATCCAGGGGGCCCAAGTAAATTCTTGCCCAAGGTCCAATCAATATTAAAGATGGCCCTGTTCTGGAATGTAATAATATTACAGGCTATAGCTACAAGAGATGGGTTGTTGATCCAGGGAGTTATTCTGATTGCCTCATTTGAGTTGGGAAGGATTTTTTTTTCCTCTAAAATGAGGAAAATTGGCTTCTACCTCACATGATGTTTTTTTTCCCTTCCTCTAGATCAACTTGCAGGATAACAGGCTGAATTAGATGCATGGATGTCTTTTTTCAGCCTTATAAACTATGTTATTATGTGACTATGTTACAATTATACATGGGGAAAGCTGAGTGGAGTAATTTTGTTCAGTGAAATGCAGACATACCTGTGTGGAGAAAGGCATGTTATAAAAACTGCCATGTGCGCCTCAACAGATCTAGTGCTTACACTCATGCTTGACCCCATCCAGTTTCCAAGTCTTTTTGATGGTTTGGAAAATTGTACTCACTGACACCCTGACTTTCTTTGCAGTTTTTCATTAGGACAGGCTTTAGGTTTAACTATGATATTCAAACTATTGTTGCATTTCAGATTAAAATATAAAAAAAATTTTATGACTAGTTTTTTGAGTTGTCCTTTTTTATTTAAAGTTTTGCCAGCTTTAAAAAGGCAGATTGAGACATGCCAAGGCCCTGATGTGCTGCCTTTTTTTACATTGATGATGATGTACGGCGGAGGTCAGGTGACACGTCATGTGACATGCGCACTGGGAGTTTCAGGACGTTGCTTTCTGCCAGGTATCATTCCTCTTGTGAGATGGGGTGTGGTTGGAACTATGGACATGCGTTTTACCATAATGTGAAAGTGTTCTCCTTCCCTTATTTTACTTTTCATAAATGGTGAGCGCTTTATTAGATATTTTTTATCTTCATCAATTAGGCCTCGTTCATATCACCGTTTTTCCTTTCCATTCTAAGGCTCCGTTGAGGAGCAGCAGAACGGAAAGGATGGATTCTGCAGATAACCGAGACCTTACTGAGGCTCCGTTACACTCAGTTAGGTCTCCGTTATCTGCTGAATCCATCCTTTTCATTCTCCTGCTACGCAACGGAGCCGGAGAACGGAAAGGAGAAATAGTGATGTGAACAAGGCCTTAGATTATTAATGGACTATGCACTTTTGACTGTAAATAACTAGCAGTCAGTTGCACACACGTGTTTGTGTGTTTAAGCCCCAGTGCCAGTGCATAGTGTCACTTCAGCGCAATTCATATCTGGTGTCACATTCGATTCCATTTAAAGAAAAACAATTTTGACTGAATAAATAGCAGTCAGTTACACACGTGTTTGTGTGTTAAAGGCCCAGCTGCTAGTGCATAGTGTCACTTCAGTGCAACTCATATCTGGTGTCCACATTCAATTCCATTTAAAGAAAAGCAACAATTTTCACAGAATAAATAGCAGTCAGTTGCACACACGTGTTTGTGTGTTAAAGGCCCAGCTGCAAGCGCATAGTGTCACTTCAGCGCAACTCATACCTGGTGTCACATTCGATTCCATTTAAAGAAAAACAACAATTTTGACTGAATAACTAGCAGTCAGTTTTACACGTGTTTGTGTGTCTAAGGCCCAGTGCAGTGCATAGTGTCACTTAAGCGTAGGGTTGCCCGGGTACAAGCTTTTCTTAGACCCGGGCACAGGATTCATTCAAACTGCAGTGTGGACGTCCGACCGAGACTCCGATGATGCGATCGCATAAGCTGTCACTGCAGCCGGGTGATCAGCTGAGCACAGCGAACAGCTGTCCCTCCCTCCTCTACAGTGATAGTGATACTAGGCAGCGCAGCCTCAGACTCTCAGAGTCAGAGCGCTGTGTTCTCTCATTAATCAAGAGGAGCTGGGCGGGCAGAACAGGGGACCTGGGCGGGATAAAGCGTGAGACTCAAGGCGCTGATTTTACACCCACATAGCACCTAGAGACTCATTAGCATATAATAAAAGTGCTTTTTTTTTACAAAAATAGCTGCAGGGACAAATGTTAGAAACATACTGTTATGTAGTGCTGACAGTAGCGCATCGCTAATGTCAGTCAGCTATATAACAGTATTTCTGGTGGTAGAAGCCCTTTAAACAGGTTTCTGAATCTGTCAATCATCAGAAAAAACATTGTTATGTAGCTGACTGACATTAGCGATGGGCTAATGTCAGCAGTACATAACAGTGTGTTTTATAACTCCCTGCCTGCCGCTGCCGCCGCCGCCGTTCTCTTAAAATAAAGACTTATAATATGCTAATGAGCCTCTTCAGGGGCATAACGATCGCGGTGCGACAGCGACCAGGGGTGGAGGCGGGACATGGGCGTGACTGGAGGCGGGGCATGGCATTACTGGAGGCGGGGCATGGGTGGGGCCTGGAAGGGGGCCCTCCCTCCCTTCTGTTCGGGTTTGGCTTGAAGAAAAGGTGGCAACCCTACTTCAGCGCCATTCATATCTGGTGTCACATTCGATTCCATTTAAAGAAAAACAACAATTTTGACTGAATAAAATAGCAGTCAGTTGCACACACGTGTTTGTGTGTTAAAGGCCCAGCTGCAAGCGCATAGTGTCATCTCAGCGCAACTCATATCTGGTGTCACATTCGATTCCATTTAAAGAAAAACAACAATTTTGACTGTAAATAACTAGCAGTCAGTTGCACACACGTGTTTGTGTGTTTAAGGCCCAGTGCCAGTGCATAGTGTCACTTCAGCGCCATTCATATCTGGTGTTACATTTTGATTATATTTAAAGAAAAACAACAATTTTGACTGAATAACTAGCAGTTAGTTGCACACACGTGTTTGTGTGTTTAAGGCCCAGCTGCAAGCGCATAGTGTCACTTCAGCGCAACTCATATCTGGTGTCACATTCAATTAAATTTTAAGAAAAACAACAATTTTGACTGAATAAATAGCAGTCAGTTACACACGTGTTGTGGTGATGGATCATGTGATGAGCGCAGTGACGTCACCACAGGTCCTGAAGAAAGAAGACAGAAGAGATGCCGGCTGCGCGAACAAGTGGATTAAAATATTATTTATTATATTTTTATTTTATTTTTAAACCCTCCAGGCCTATTCTACTATGCATTCTGTATTCAGAATGCTATTATTTTCCCTTATAATGATATCTCGTCACCTAGCAACCGTGCATGAAAATCGCACCGCATCCGCGATTTTCACGCAACCCCGTTCATTTCTATGGGGCCTGCGTTACGTGAAAAACGAACAAGAGGAGCATGCTGCGATTTTCACGCAACACACAAGTGATGCGTGAAAATCACCACTCATGTGCAAAGCCCCATAGAAATTAATGGGTCCGGATTCAGTGCGGGTGCAATCTCGCCTGTGTGAAAGAGGCCTTACTCACATAAAATAAGTAATATACACTGCCTGTCCAAAATGAAAGTCGCCACCTGGATTTAACTTTGCAAATAGTTATGAGCCTCCTATTATATAATTTACTGCATGGGCGATTATCTTTCAGCTGGCAACAAGTTATTTAACTCCAACTGGTCACTTCTCATTTCTTAAACAAACATGTTGAAAGACACATCTCGTGGTCGTGGAAAAGATGTTAGTCTGTTTGAGAAGGGTCAAATCATTGGCATGCATCAAGCAGAGAAAACATCTAAGGAGATTGCAGAAACTACTAAAATTGGGTTAAGAACTCAAGGCTATGTTTAATAGGGAAAGTTAGAGCATTCCTACACGCACAATGCGAAGGGAACTCAAGGGATTGGGACTGAACATCTGTGTAGCCGTAAGAAAACCACTAATCAGTGAGGCAAAACAGAAGAAAATGCTTCAATTTGATAGGGAGCATAAAGATTGGACTCTGGAGCAACAAAAGAAGGTTGTGTGGTCTGATGAGTCAAGATTTACCCTGTTCCAGAGGGATGGGCGCATGAGGGTAAGAAGAGAGGCAGATGAAGTGATGCACCCATCATGCCTAGTGCCTACTGTACAAGCCTGTGGGGGCAGTGCTATGATCTGGGGTTGCTGCAGTTGGTCAGGTCTAGGTTCAGCAACAGTATGAGCTCCAAGAATGAGGTCAGCTGACTGCCTGAACATACTGAATAACCAGGTTATTCCATCAATGGATTTTTTCTTCCCTGATGTCATGGGCATATTCCAAGATGACAAGGCCAGGATTCATCGGGTTCAAATTTTGAAAGAGTGGTTCAGGGAGCATGAGACATCATTTTCACACATGGATTGGCCACCACAGAGTCCAGACCTTAATCCCATTGAGAATCTTTGGGATGTGCTGGAGAAGGCTTTGTGAGATTTCAGAAACTTATCGAAACAATGCCACAGCGAATGCGTGCCGTAATCAAAAGCTAAAGGCTTTTTTTGGTGGTGACTTCTGTTTTGGACAGGCACTATATGCACTCACCTAAAGAATTATTAGGAACACCCGTTCTATTTCTCATTAATGCGATTATCTAGTCAACCAATCACATGGCAGTTGCTTCAATGCATGTAGGGTTGTAGTCCTGGTCAAGACAATCTCCTGACCTCCAAACTGAATGTCAGAATGGGAAAGAAAGGTGATTTAAGCAATTTTGACCGTGGCATGGTTGTTGGTGCCACACGGGCCGGTCTGAGTATTTCACAATCTGCTCAGTTACTGGGATTTTCACGCACAACCATTTCTAGGGTTTACAAAGAATGGTGTGAAAAGGGAAAAACATCCAGTATGCGGCAGTCCTGTGGGCGAAAATGCCTTGTTGATGCTAGAGGTCAAAGGAGAATGGGCCGACTGATTCAAGCTGATAGAAGAGCAACGTTGACTGAAATAACCACTCGTTACAACCGAGGTATGCAACAAAGCATTTGTGAAGCCACAACACTTACAACCTTGAGGCGGATGGGCTACAACAGCAGAAGACCCCACCAGGTACCACTCATCTCCACTACAAATAGGAAAAAGAGGCTTACAATTTGCACAAGCTCACCAAAATTGGACTGTTGAAGACTGGAAAAATGTTGCCTGGTCTGATGAGTCTCAATTTCTGTTGAAACATTCAAATGGTAGAGTCTGAATTTGGCGTAAACAGAATGAGAACATGTATCCATCGTGCCTTGTTACCACTGTGCAGGCTGGTGGTGGTGGTGTAATGGTGTGGGGGATGTTTTCAGGGCACACTTTAGGCCCCTTAGTGCCAATTGGCCATCATTTAAATGCCACGGGCTACCCGTGCATTGTTTCTGACCAAGTCCATCCCTTCATGACCACCATGTACCCATCCTCTGATGGCTACTTCCAGCAAGATAATGCACCATGTCACAAAGCTCGAATCATTTCAAATTGGTTTCTTGAACATGACAATGAGTTCACTGTACTAAAATGGCCCCCACAGTCACCAGATCTCAACCCAAAAGAGCATCTTTGGGATGTGGTGGAACGGGAGCTTCGTGCCCTGGATGTGCATCCCTCAAATCTCCATCAACTGCAAGATGCTATCCTATCAATATGGGCCAACATTTCTAAAGAATGCTATCAGCACCTTGTTGAATCAATGCTACGTAGAATTAAGGCAGTTCTGAAGGCAAAAGGGGGTCCAACACCGTATTAGTATGGTGTTCCTAATAGTTCTTTAGGTGAGTGTAGCTTACAGTGAACCACTGTAAATACTTTCAGTTCTGAAGACTCCAGCATGCTCAGGATCAGTGCTCTTGGCAGCTGGGCTCAGGGCTGGAAGTGGGCACCGCTCTGAAGTTCAGGAAGGAGACTGGGGCTCGGCTCACACTATTGTTGCAGTACCTCCACGTGACATCACGGCACACAGCGTTTTCAAAGGGCAGGGGAGGTCGGGAGGAGGAGCAAGCAAGTAAGTTCTTCACTTTGCGAGCCATGCCGCTCGCATAGTGAAAGATAGGATCGGTACACGGAGCAGAGGCAAGATATTTTACGACGATGTCATTGAATTTGTGGGCAGTGGCCAGCTAGGGTCAAGAGGCAGCTGCCTTGGGCCCCCCAGGAGAAACTGGGCCCAACACAGCTGCCCCTTTTGCCCCGCGTTAAAGATGGCACTGGTGGTCTTATCTCCGAATGAAGACATTGAGGAAAGAGTCTACATCACAGGAGATGTCACTGTATGTATGAGGTGCTGTATTCTACTGTATATAATAATGTCCATCCACATATTTGTTTACAGTAGGGTTTGGGAGTGATGCATTTAAAATTTGGCCCACACTGCAGCAGCCTGGCCCCAGACTTTAAGTCACACTGTGTGTGTTTTGAATTCTGGGGCCTCACACCCATCTACTACATTATCTCTACTTAGAGAGTTATAACTATGCTAAGTAGGACTGCAGATGACATCTACTGCATTAACTGTAAAAAAAGGGGCGTAACCACAGGTTTAGTGAGGGGGCGCAATACTTGGCTTGTCCTGGGTGCTGGCAACCCACACTATACCACTGGGTTGAGCTCTGGGGACTGTGGGGGCAGCTGTAGTGTAGTAGTTACAGGCAGTCTCCAGAGGGGAATCCAGAATAATCAATCGGGCAGCATCATCTGAGGAGAAGAAGAGCAAGACGAATAGAACTATTTAGAGGTTAGAGCAGCCACTGAAAGAGGGATTGTGCAGAAAAACAAGCCTGTGGCTCATTTAAGGCTCCTGGACTCCAGAGCCTTTGCTGGGTTTAAAAGTCTTGGTTTCCACTCATAGTTATGGGTCAGATATAGGTTGTCATATGATTTGCACTCCTCAGATGAATTGGGAAGATAGCGCTGGTATCTTTGAAAGGGTCTCAGGAAGCTCCTGCACTTTACTCCATAAACACAGCCTTAGGATTTTGTTTAGTAACTTAAATTTGTTAGATAAGTGCCTGCATCTTCTTTAAATGTATTATTTTTTAAATGCTTATGCTTTTTTCTATGCTTATGCTATTTATTAAATGCTTATGCTTTGTTAAACAGCAACCAGATTATGTCTCCTCTCATCATTTTTGGCTTCTGCCTTGGACCCCACAATCTACCAACAAGGGCCACCCCACCTTCACTGAGGCAGGGAGATCATGGTGTGCCCAGGGGAAATTAGTGTGCCCCCTCTTTACTGTCCAGAAGTACTACTATCACCATCCTCAAACCGCCACCACTTCCGTCCTCTCGGCTTCAACGTGTGCAGTTGCAAAAAAAATCATAAATCTGCGCTATACTAGGAGAATGGAGTTTTGGGGATCAATTTATGTGTAAAGAAAATCAACTTTGGATAAATGGGAGGTGGCCCACCATAGCAGTATGGTTGTTTGGCTTTCCAACACTATTATAAGAAAGAGAATTTATTATGCAATTATGGGTGGCACATGTCTTTAATTGAAAATTGGAAAAAAAAATAAAAATAGCACAAAATGATCACATAATGGCATATATTTGCAAAGGTACTAGACTTTAAAATTGTGAAACAAAAATGTAAGCTGTGAAACAGTGCAAAATATTATTAAAGGTAGACGTTGTCTTGTCATATCTTATTTGCAATTGATGCAAATCCAAGTCTTTCTGACAGAATTTTTTACCTCACGATTTCTCAGGCTGTATATTAAAGGGTTAAGGAAAGGTATGACTACTGTGTAAAACACTGAAATAACTGTATCTTGTTCTGGGCTATAAGCACTTGAAGGTCTCAGATACATAAAAATAATAGTACCATAAAACAGAGTTACAACAGTCAAATGAGAAGCACAAGTAGAAAAGGCCTTTTCCCGTCCTTTAGAGGAACGTATTCGCAAAACAGCTATAATTATGCACAAGTAAGATACCAAGATTACAGAGAGAGATGAGAGCTCAATGAAGCCTACTATAGAAAAGAGTATCATTTCATTAAGGCTCGTGTCGCCACAAGAAATCTCAATTAGCGCTATGACATCACAGTAAAAATGGTTAATGGTCTGAGGATTTTCGCAAAAGTCCAGATGGAAAAAAGAAAAGCAAGTCTGAACAAAGCCATTGAGGAAACCTCCAATGTAAGACAGTAAAACAAGGATTATCAGTGTTTGCTTGTTAATTATCTTTAAATACATTAATGGGTGACATATTGCCACATATCTGTCATAGGACATTGCAGCCAGAAGAAAACATTCGCTTCCCCCAAATCCAGCATAAGAAAGCATTTGTAGGCTACAACCAGCTACTGAAATTGAACTTTTATCTGATACAAAGTCCAGTAACATCCTGATTGTGACAGAGGAAGAATAACAAATATCAATAAATGATAGCTGCCGCAAAAAAACATACATAGGACTGTAAAGTTGGGCATCACAACTGATGAGTGCTATCAGTGCGGAGTTCTGAAACAGAGTCAAACAGTAAATCATGAAGAACAGAAGAAACAGAGTGAATTTCAGGTCAGAGCTTTCTGTTAACCCAGCAAGTGTAAACTCAGTTACAATAGTTCTGTTCTTATAAACCATTATAGCCAGGGATTTAGCAGTATTTCACAATATAACGTATCTTCATGTTTGACCATAAAAAGAGTAAAATGACCTCAAACTGTTGAGAAAAAAAAAGTTAAACAAATATTCATTAAAAAGTAAGATGACATAAAACATTTCAAATCAGCAACGATTTCTATTATTTTTTAATTAACTTGAACACCTGGACCCGAATGCAATATCTGTCATATCAGGACCATCACCTACCATGTGCCATTTAGAATACTGATCTTGTGTTGTATATGAGCCTAGGTCTCCCTCAAGCACCAGAAGTTAGATGTGACTGCTACCCTTTCATCCTCCATCGCTACACCCAGGGCTGGCTCCATGTTCATGTGGGCCCTTGGGCGATAAAGTCTCAGTGGGCCCCCTTACACAATGATAACTCTCCGAGTACAGATAATCTAGTAGATATCACCTGCAGTCCTATGTAACAGCACAGATAACACAGTCATGGGTATCTGAGTACAGAATTTTTTTTAGTGTTACCTGCTGTCCTATGTAAAACCACAGATAACACTAGTGCTAATAATGTGGTAGTGTTACCTGTAGTCCTATGTAAAATCACAGATGACACTAGTGCTAATAATTTGTTAGTGTTACCTGCAGTCCTATGTAAAACCACATATAACACAGATGACACTAGTGCTAATAATGTGGTAGTGTTACCTGCAGTCCTATGTAAAACCATAGATGACATTAGTGCTAATAATGTGGTAGTGTTACCTGAAGTCCTATGTAAAACCACAGATAACACTAGTGTAGATCATGTGATAGTGTTACCTACATCCTTAGTGTGCCTCCCTGTGTCTCTCCCACGGACTCCATGCTGGTGGCGCTGCCTCCTCTTCCATCTTCTTCTTCTTGCCCCGCACAGAACGTCCTGATGCAGCTGCGTCAAGACATAGGAACACTGTGGGAATGGTGATGGTGACACACAGGGAGAGACACACACACACAGGGAGACATATACACACACAGGGAGAGACACATACACACACACAGGGAGAGATACACACACGGACAGACACACACACAGGGAAAATTGTCTTCATTGCTGGGGTAAGCTGCCCTAGAATTCAGAACAGGCAGTTTAATGAGGACCAGGACACATCTGCAAGAGTGAGCGGGCACAGTGGGCTCCCCAAGGAGCAGTGGGCCCCTGTGCCGGGTGCTGACGTCGGCCCTGGCTACGCCACTAGGAATGGGCATATTGGCCGATTCCCTGCCTTTTGGAAAAAATTCTAAATTTTCTAAATTTTAATTTCTCTGCTTTTAAGACGGATGCAGCTCATACTATAGTTACTGCTTAACTTGCACCATAAGTCTACTTTATGTTTGCATCATTTTGCAATTGTCATTTTATTCTTATAGGATGTTAGAAGAGTTAGAATTTTAGAATACAGTTTTCTAGAAAATTTCCAAACTAACTTTTTTTTAAGGACCAATTCAGATTCAAAGTCACTTTGAGTGACCTACATTATAGAAACGACCTATAAATAATCCGATGTTAGAAACTATACCCCTCAAATTATTAAAAACTGATTTTACAAACTTTGTTAACCTTTTAGGTGTTCCACAAGAATTAAAGGAAAAATGAGATGAAATACATTTTTTCTGTAACACAGCAATGGTTAACAGCAAAACAAACCTTAATATTTATTACCCTGATTCTGCAGTTTACAGAAACATCCCATATGTGGTCTTAAACTGCAGTATGGGCATAGGGCTCGGATGGGAAGATGCACCATATGGTTTTTGAAATGGTAACAGGAAAAAAGGCATACCACATTTTTTATGAATACAGAAAAACCCCACATGTGCTCGTAGAGTGTTGTATGGGCACATGGCAGGTCTCAGAAGGGTAAGAGCACCTTTTGGCTTTTGGAGGGCCGATTAATCTGGAATCGTTTTCAGGTGCCATGTCACCTTTGAGGTCACCCTCAAATACCCCTGCAGTGAGCCCCTGTGGGAAGCAATGTAGAGGATCAGAGTGGTAGTGGCCTTGATAAGATTTTTTAGTATCACAGTGTGCTCAGGCCGTTGCTCTCTGGGGTTTGGTACAGTAAAAGGGTGGTGTGAAAAAAACTGGCAGAAATTGCTAAACAAATGAGTTTTCCTTTGTTTGAAAGGGGTTATCTGAGGCTGGAAATGGCCACCCATACGCCCGGGCCCCTCACACTGATTCTACTTACCTGGCTCCCCGCGACGCTCTAGGTCACTGAAAATATCCAATGCTGGGAGCAAGAGGCGGTGACGAGGACGAGCCTCTCTAGCTTCACATCACATTAACATACATTACCAATAATTAGCTTTTTTGGGGTGCTGCATCCCTACAGTGAAAACCCTCAAAAAGTTAATTTTTATAAGAGATAACAGAAAAAAGGGACCCCAAAATGTTTTCTTACTCTTTTAGTCCTGGATACGGTAACATCTCATATGTGGTTGCAAACGGCTATTTGGGCTCATTGCAAGGTTCAGAAGAGAAAGAGCACTATGTGCATTTTTACTACCCCACTACCATTATTACACTTAGCTACTGTCTCAAAGAATGTCATCTATGTATTTAATATCAGGTCCTCTGATACTGTGCCTAGTTGTCCAGCAGGTGGCAGTGTATCTTACCATTCCATTCACCCCTTTTGGGCAGATGTGGACTAGCAGAGGGAGCAATAGTTTAGTTGCAAAATGAAAATTTTAATTTTTACACAGAAATGCTAAAAGTGCCCAAAATGATGTGCCCAATATGATGTGCCCGTCATGTGCCAGTCTGAAAAATAAGCCCTCTTATTCTTATACTGTGCTTACTAGTTTTATAAACAACCTACATGTGGCCCTAATCTTTTGCGTAGACATACAACAGAGATCCAGACCCCTTTTGTTCTTTCCAATGTGTGGTATTTTTAACTGTCTTTGATTTTATGGTGATATTTAATAAAGATTTGGAATAATGTATCTTTATGTTTTTTTGGGTGCATGATTATTACATGTAACCATTTGTTATTTAGGATTCATAGATTATGCACAATACATGCAATTATTATTACTATCTCTGTAACAATCCTATGTATAAACATATGGGGGAGATTTATCAAACTAGTGTAAAGGAAAACTGGCATAGTGTCCATAGCAACCAATTAGATTTCACCTTTCATTTTCCAAAGGAGCTCTGAAAAATGAAAGGTAGAATCTGATTGGTTGCTATGGGCAACTAAGCCAGTTTTCCTTTACACCTGTTTTAATAAATCTACCCCATGATGCGTGTTTATTAACACCTATTAACACCTATAGCCCACAAGTTCCCACTAAGAGTCCAAGGAAAGCCTATAGCAGTGGAAGCAGGCGATTGTTCCAGTGGGGTATATACTGGGAGAAAGACATCAGTTCAGCAAATGTCCTTTATTATGTAGAGAAAGTTAATACAAGCCACTTTCTAATGTATTTTCTTTTTTGGCTTGATTGATTTTCCTATTACATTATACACTGCTTGTATCCATGGTTATGACCACCCTGCAATCCAGCAGTGGTGGTCGTGCTTGCACACTATAGGAAAAAATCCCAACCTATGTGCACTCCAACTTGAGAGGCAGGTACTTTATCCTATAGTGTGCAAGTATGGCCACCACTGCTAGATTGCACAGGGGTCGTAACCATGGAAACGAGCAATGTGTAATGGAATGGAAAAAATGAATTAAGCCAGAAAAGGAAGCAATATGAACAATGACAATACATTAGTAAGTACCTTGCATTAACTTTGTCTACATGATAAATGCTATACTTGAGCACAATTGATAAAATTAATCTAGCGACACTAAGATGCACACTCTATTGATGCATTAAGCCAATTGCCCGAATAAGATCTGCAACAGTATAGCCTAGGAGATCCTGGGCACTCACTGCACAACATAACAGATCCCTATGTGGGGCCTGGCTACTATATTTCCGAGGACATCTGATTGTACTCAATATAACTGACCTGTTATTCTGCACCTTTGGTGTTCAGATAACATACCACCGGAATACAGGTCCTGCCCCGGTACTTACCTGTCTATTCCTCTAGATACAATACGGTGTCCAATTTGGATTACTGTGCACACATTATAGTCCCCGGAATAACTAATAGGGGACTTATCATTCTAGAGGTTAGTGCCTGGGATACAAGGGGCACTCTGCCCATTTGAAGGTTTTAATATTTATCAATAAAGATTTATTATTTTTATTTTTAGTATCCATACAGGCAATGATTTTTTATATACTTTTGAATACATTACTAGCTACATCTTCCCCATTCAGTGGCTTTTCACAGGCAATTATGAGGAATATTCAGTTGATTTCCGATAACTGACTGTGCAAAAGTCAATTGAGGCTGCTTGATGTGCTAAAACTCCAAACAAAGAGCCAGGGCCGGAAGTAGAATACATGGAGTAACCTTGAAAAAATATAAATTCAGAAAAAATATACTGGATTACTATTTAAGAACCCCCCCAGCAGCCATTTTCTGTAGTTTTATGGAGTTCTGAGAGAGACAGCAGTGTCATTGCTGTGCTCTGTGCTTCCCACACTACAGTAGATAGATAGTTAGATAGCTTACATATATATAATACAGATAGTTAGTGTACGTTATATCCTGATATAGTGTAGCTGTTGCAGTGCAGTGTGTTAGGTTCTGCTGTCCATACATGCAGACCTGCTAAAATGTGAAGTTGCACGTATTGTGCCAAAATATTCGCATCATTAGTGCTGATTAGCGCAATCGCAAATCTATTGGAGCACTCCAACTGCATAAAAAGACATTTTTAATGTTCTGCCGTGCAAAACATTTTCTCCAGTCTCAGGAAACTTCTAGAAGCTTGGAAAATGTTGCAAAAGTGACCCACGCCTGCCATTATCGTGAATATTACATTGCCGATTTTTTGCAATCAAGAAAATAATCTCAAAAAATAATCTCTTCGTGAAATATCACAAATTCAAATATAGCCCCTGCCGCTCCTCACTAATAACCAGAATGTGTGCTAGCTTAGCTATGACATACTGCTTTCAATGTGAAAAACTTTATACGTGTTTGTGCTCTGAATGTACATACGTGTCAGTTGATCTTGACTGCAACAGCATTGCTGTATTTGCTTTACTATGACCTATTTTATAAGCATTATGGCACTGAGGGAATATGACGATGTTGAAGAACTCATTGAGTTCCCTTACATCAGGGAATTTAGCTATTTTTATATGGCTTCTTATTAATATGAATGTATCACTCACAGTACAT
Organism: Bufo gargarizans; assembly: GCF_014858855.1. Taxonomy (NCBI): domain Eukaryota; kingdom Metazoa; phylum Chordata; class Amphibia; order Anura; family Bufonidae; genus Bufo; species Bufo gargarizans. Next base: position 353,528,614 of record NC_058080.1, on the reverse strand, counting down.
TGAAAAAAAAATTGATACATAGATATATGTTTATATAGTGCCTTGAAAAAGTATTCATACCCCTTAAACACAAAAGTAAATGCTCTTTATTGGTATTTTATGTTATAAACGAACAAAAAGTAGCAAGTACTGTATGTGTGAAGTGAAAAGAAAATGATACAGGATTTTCAAAATATTTAATAAATAAACATTAGTGATGAGCAATCCCGTGGAAGTTCGGGTTCAGCTGAACTTCATGTAAAAGTTCGGGTTCCGGACATGAACTTGACCCCGAACCCCATTGAACTTCACTTCACTTTATTATTTTCCGTTATAACATGGTTATAGCAGAAAATAATAGCATTCTTAAGACAGAATGCCAAAGAATATGGCAATTCAGGGGTTAAAAAAACCTCCCTCTTTCACTTGATCGCTCTGTCACAGTGTCTTTTATCTTCTTTCAGCAGGACCTGCAAAAGGACCTGCGATGACATCACGGCGCTCACCACGTAGTGAACACAGTGACGTCATCGCAGGTTCTTCTATCTTCATTCAGCATGACCTGCCAAAGTACCTGCCATGATGTCACCACGCGGTGACGTCATCGCAGGTCTTTTTACAGGTCCTGCTGATAGAAGACACTGCGGCAGCGCGATCAAGTGGACGAGGTGAGTTATTTTTGTTTAGTTTTTTTTTAGCCCTAAATTGCCTTTGTTTTTGCATTCTGTCTTAAGAATGCTATTATTTTCTGCTAGAACCATGTTATAACAAAAAATAATAAAATGACCCGAACACCAAATCCGAACCCAGACTTTAGTGAAAAAGTCTGGGTTCAGTTATCCAAACTCAAAGTTTGGTACGAACCTGAACTTTCCAGTTTGGGTTCGCTCATCCCTAATAAACATCTGAAAAGTATGGCATGAATTTGTATTCAGCCCCCTGTACTCTGATGCTCCTAAATAAAATCCAGTGACCAATTGCGTTCAGAAGTCACATACAGTAAATAGTAAATAGAGCCCACTGGTGTGTAATTTCTTCTCAGTATATCTACAGTTGTTCTGTGATGGCTTCAGAGGTTTGTTAGAGAACTTTAGTGAATAAACAGCACAATGAAAACCAAGGAACACACCAGACAGGTCCAGGATAAAGTTGTGGAGAAGTGTAAAGCAGGGTTAGGTTATAAAAATATCCAAAGCTCTAAACATCTCACTGTTTAATCCATCATCCAAAAATGGAAGGAGTAGGACACAGCTGCAAACCTACCAAGACATTGCCATCCATCTAAACTGACAGCTCAGGCAAGGAGAGCACTAATTAGAAAAGCAGCCAATAGGCCCATGGTCACTCTGGAGAAGCTGCAGAGATCAAGAGCTCAGGTAGGAGAATCTGTCCACAGGACAACTATTAGTCGTGAACTCCACAAATCTGGCATTTATGGAGTGGCAAGCAGAAAGTCTTTTTTTAAGTAAGCCTTAAGAAGTCCCATTTACAGTTTGCCACAAGCCAAGTAGGGGACACAGCAAATGTGTGAAAGAAGGTGCTCTGGTCAGATGAGACCAAAGTTGAACTTTTTGGCCTGAATGCAAAACGCTGTGCAGCTGAAAACTAACACTGCACATCACCATGACCACACCATCCCCACTGTAAAACATGGTGGTGGTGGCAGCATCAAGATTTGAAAACTACTGTTTACAGACTGAGCTTTTGCTATTTTGCAAGGAAGAATGGGCAAAATTGTCAGACTCTAGATGTGCAAAGCTGATAGAGACATATCCCAAAAGACTTGCAGCTGTAACTGCAGCAAACATGGTCCTACAAAGTATTGACTCCAGAGGGCTGAATACAAGTGCATGCCAACCTTTCCAGATTTTGTATTTAGTAAAAACTTTGAAAACCATGTATTATTTTATTTTAACCTCACACATACTTGCTTCTTTGTGTTGGTCTATCACATAAAATCCCAATAAAATACATTTAAGTTTGTGGATGTACAGTGAACAATTTGAAAACGTTCAAGGAATATGAATGATTATTCAAGGCACTGGTTCTCTGCAATCTTCCAACTCGCAGATCCTACAATATACAATGTTAATAAACTGCAGCACTCCTCAAATAATGCAGTGATGCTTTTATTTAGACAACACCAAAAACAGTAACGATTCGACTCATCTGAGTCTTTCTTAAGCATTATTACAACATATACAGTCTTTCTTAAATAGATAAAATGTAATCATCTGATAAACCTATATGCAAATGAACCCCATATGCAAAAAACTCAATGCCTTATCCCCTTCATGATTTCTCCCGTACATGTCACGCCTTTAAATACAGGGCCTGCTTAAGAGTGCAATGGACATCATAGCCATTGGTCTTCTGCTTTTTCAAACAGTGGAAAACCGGGGCTAATGTCTGTATTTGTTGATAATGCCAATTGCAGACATTTAACCCCTCAGATGCCTTGGTCAATTGTGACCATGGCATCTGAGACGGCTTTCCCCAGGAACACTGCGCTCCCAGGACCAAACGGCTCCCCCAGGCTGAGATGGGGGAAGCCTTTACTTGGTGATAGGTTGGAATCCCCTACATTGGAATAAACTAAATTTCCCACACACTATTATATTAAATTACATTAGTGTGTGGGAAAAGCAATATAATAATTGCATGTTCAGGTCCCCTAGGGAAGCTAAATAAAAATGTAAAAAAAAAAAAGTATATATACTCAAAGAAGAGGCAGCACTCCAGGATAAAATGAAACAGTGGCCCGCTTTATTTCCCCTGTGCAACGTTTCAACTGCTCATTGCAGTCTTTCTCAAGCATAACAATTGGTGTCTCAACATCTCCATTTATACCCACAATGCTTAGTGGGTCAATTTAACAAGATAATTAGCAATGACATGTTCAATATTCAATAAAATATCAAAAAAGTGCAAAAAGTTTTTTCATATTCATATGTGCATTCAATTACATAACATGTGCCATAATCACATACATAGTGGATTTCTATCTGTTTCATAAAGTGCACACAGGCAACCAGGTACCTCCCCCAGAGCGTGACGATCCGGAGAGCAGCTTCCTCCCGTTCGGCCTCCCGATCACATGATATAGTCACATGAATCGTTGCCTGGCAACCAGGAAGCGCTTACCCTCAGCGTCTCGCCATCTCCAGGATCAGTTAGAGCACGGCACTGTGACCTATATCGGGAAAGAATTTTTGTATAGATGGAGAATGATCGGGTTGTAGATGCTATCCGCATGGTTATTTATGTAAATACTTATATCAGGAAATCAGAGAGGTGAATATCGGAGGATTATAATCCTAAATAGGATGTGACATATATTAAATAAATAAATGGAGAAACGGGGGTGCGGTATACGAGGATATACCACTCCAGTGGTCCCCCCCATACACCAAAAGGGAGCATGGGTCTACAGAGTGTTGTCCACACCCCGCATCCCCACATTCCGCTTCCACTCCCTATACATCTCCTCTGATCTTAGTTTCCTCCATTCACGGTTTGTCCATTATTCTTTTTTTCTTTTAAGTGTAAAGCCACGAATCCAACCCCATTCTCTTGTTCCAAACCTAAATCGCCAAGACGATTGCCACCATTCTCCTCCACCGTGAAGATAGCTTGATGAATAGCTGAATCCTTTTCGGATCCCAAAAGTTCTAAATATAAGGAAGAAGAAATAGATAAATTGATTAAAGTAGACACCAAAGGTGGTCACATAACCAAATCAGTATACAGGAAAATCAAACCCCCATGGGGGCGAAGGAAACCACAGCATTCTACATAATATTCCACTTAAAGTCCACATTTAGACCCTTAGGTTTAAGTGACTGTAGACGATGTATCCACCGCAGTTCCCGTTGTTTCAGGGCCACTGTGCGGTCGCCACCTCGTCTACCCCTTTGGACCTGATCTATGATCATACATTTAAGATCTTTCTCAGTATGACCAAACTCAACGAAATGTTTGGGGAACGGTAAATCTAATCTTTTACGTCTGATTGAAAACCGGTGGTTATTCAAGCGCGTTTTCATGTCACATGTGGTCTCCCCCACATAGAGGAGACCACATGGACATTTCAACACGTAAATAACGAACGTACTATCACACGTCAGGTAGTGACGGATGTCATATTGTACTCCAGTTTCCGGATGTGTAAACATATTACCCCTAATCATATACGTGCAGTTCACACATGTGAGGCACGGAAAACATCCCGTCCTCTTCGTACCCAAGAATGTTTGCACCTTCTTTTTGACAGGGACATCTGCCCTTACCAGCCTATCTCTCAAGTTGGTGGGCCGTCTGTATGTCAAGAGGGGAGGTCTAGTCAATGTTTCAATCTTAGGAAAATTGCTCCGCAAGATAGATCATGAACGCGGAGTTAATGCGGTCAGGAGATGTTTGGAACATAGTGACTATTCAGGAGGATGTTGTGATTTCATCATTCAACTGTTGAATCTGGTCCTGAGACATAATTATTTTATGTTTGGGGAGCAGTTTTTTCTGCAACTGCGTGGGACCACAATGGGGTCCAATGTGGCCCCCACGTATGCAAATGTGTTTATGGGGGCACTTGAGGAGGATCTTGTCTATGTATCCCACCACTTCAGTCAGGTACTGGGGTGGTGGCGGTACATAGACGACGTCTTCCTCATTTGGCGAGGGGATGTAGAATCCCTGGAACAGTTTCACTGTTACCTGAACGAAATGAACAGTGATATCGCATTCACATTACCACACTCCGACAAACAGGTCCAGTTCCTGGACACAATGGTGTCTATTGTTGGTGATAGATTGTCTACGGACATCTTCACCAAACCAACCGATTGCAATACGCTATTGCGATACGAAAGCTGCCATCCTAGACCCTGTATTGAGTCCCTACCACGCAGTCAATTACTGCGTGTGAGGAGAATCGTACAGGACCCAGTAAACTTACCTGTCAGATATGGACAAATGGTCAATAAGTTTAGACAGAGGGGGTATCCGCAAAGAAATTTAGCGGGACACCTAAGGAGAATACAGGACCCACAGAATGAGGAGGCAAAACAACCTAAACCTAAACAGGTCCCCTTTGTAACAACTTTTTCAGAACAGAGTAAGGATATAGCCAGTATACTGAAAAAGCACTGGTCTATCTTGCGGAGCAATTTTCCTAAGATTGAAACATTGACTAGACCTCCCCTCTTGTCATACAGACGGCCCACCAACTTGAGAGATAGGCTGGTAAGGGCGGATGTCCCTGTCAAAAAGAAGGTGCAAACATTCTTGGGTACGAAGAGGACGGGATGTTTTCCGTGCCTCACATGTGTGAACTGCACGTATATGATTAGGGGTAATGTGTTTACACATCCGGAAACTGGAGTACAATATAACATCCGTCACTACCTGACGTGTGATAGTACGTTCGTTATTTACGTGTTGAAATGTCCATGTGGTCTCCTCTATGTGGGGGAGACCACATGTGACATGAAAACGAGCTTGAATAACCACCGGTTTTCAATCAGACGTAAAAGATTGGATTTACCGGTCCCCAAACATTTCGTTGAGTTTGGTCATACTGAGAAAGATCTTAAATGTATGATCATAGATCAGGTCCAAAGGGGTAGACGAGGTGGCGACCGCACAGTGGCCCTGAAACAACGGGAACTGCGGTGGATACATCGTCTACAGTCACTTAAACCTAAGGGTCTAAATGTGGACTTTAAGTGGAATATTATGTAGAATGCTGTGGTTTCCTTCGCCCCCATGGGGGTTTGATTTTCCTGTATACTGATTTGGTTATGTGACCACCTTTGGTGTCTACTTTAATCAATTTATCTATTTCTTCTTCCTTATATTTAGAACTTTTGGGATCCGAAAAGGATTCAGCTATTCATCAAGCTATCTTCACGGTGGAGGAGAATGGTGGCAATCGTCTTGGCGATTTAGGTTTGGAACAAGAGAATGGGGTTGGATTCGTGGCTTTACACTTAAAAGAAAAAAAGAATAATGGACAAACCGTGAATGGAGGAAACTAAGATCAGAGGAGATGTATAGGGAGTGGAAGCGGAATGTGGGGATGCGGGGTGTGGACAACACTCTGTAGACCCATGCTCCCTTTTGGTGTATGGGGGGGACCACTGGAGTGGTATATCCTCGTATACCGCACCCCCGTTTCTCCATTTATTTATTTAATATATGTCACATCCTATTTAGGATTATAATCCTCCGATATTCACCTCTCTGATTTCCTGATATAAGTATTTACATAAATAACCATGCGGATAGCATCTACAACCCGATCATTCTCCATCTATACAAAAATTCTTTCCCGATATAGGTCACAGTGCCGTGCTCTAACTGATCCTGGAGATGGCGAGACGCTGAGGGTAAGCGCTTCCTGGTTGCCAGGCAACGATTCATGTGACTATGTCATGTGATCGGGAGGCCGAACGGGAGGAAGCTGCTCTCCGGATCGTCACGCTCTGGGGGAGGTACCTGGTTGCCTGTGTGCGCATCAAGACCTACGTCACTTGAAGGCGCGGTCTTTGCTTGTATACACAGGTTTCCTGGATATTGGGCATGCGCGGTGGGACCTCAGGGACGCCGGGACGGCTGCCACCATGAAACGCCACGGTGTAAGTCAGTATATGTTTTTTTGAAATCATGCGGCCATTGATTGCATGATTAGCACTTTCAGGTGGCCACTATAATTTAAGCATTATGCACTTTATGAAACAGATAGTGTTTCTTGAAAATCTATGAAATCCACTATGTATGTGATTATGGCACATGTTATGTAATTGAATGCACATATGAATATGAAAAACCTTTTTGCACTTTTTTTTATATATTATTGAATATTGAACATGTCATTGCTAATTATCTTGTTAAATTGACCCACTAAGCATTGTGGGTATAAATGGAGATGTTGAGACACCAATTGTTATGCTTGAGAAAGACTGCAATGAGCAGTTGAAACGTTGCACAGGGGAAATAAAGCGGGCCACTGTTTCATTTTATCCTGGAGTGCTGCCTCTTCTTTGAGATATCTACAACTATTGACCGAACAGCCTAAGGCCAGAGGATCTTGCACCCGACTTCATCCATAAGTAGTGCTGCTGCGCTCTCTTTGTACTATATATATATATATATATATATATATATACAGTGCAGACCAAACGTTTGGACACACCTTTTCATTCAAAGAGTTTTCTTTATTTTCATGACTATGAAAATTGTAGATTCACACTGAAGGCATCAAAACTTAACAGAATTAACACATGTGGAATTATATACATAACAAAAAAGTGTGAAACAACTGAAAATATGTCATATTCTAGGTTCTTCAAAGTCGCCACCTTTTGCTTTGATCACTGCTTTGCACACGCTTGGCATTCTCTTGATGAGCTTCAAGAGGTAGTCACCTGAATGGTTTTCACTTCACAGGTGTGCCCTGTCAGGTTTAATAAGTGGGATTTCTTGCCTTATAAATGGGGTTGGGACCATCAGTTGCGTTGTGGAGAAGTCAGGTGGATACACACAGGGCCGGCCTTTGGGGTGTGCGGGCTGTGCGGCCGCACAGGGCGCCATAGCAACAGGGGCGCCGGGCGGCCGACAGTCTGCCGCAAACTAAGTATACTTATTACTATTTTGTTGCGGCCGCCGGCTAACTAACAGCGCTGAAAGCGCACAGACTATTGGAAATAGTGAGGAGGGGGCGGGGCCCGCGGCTGCTCTGAGCTTAGGGTTGCCACCCGTCCGGGATTGTAATCCTGTGCCCTGCTGTCACTCACTGCAGCGCCGGCAGCCGGGTGATCAGCTGAGCGCAGCGCTCCAGTCCCGAGCCTCCCCGAGCCGAGTCCCTCCTCTCCCTGCTCCCTCCCTCCTCTATCTACACTACAGTGATGCGTGCCGTGCCCCCAGCCAGGCAGCGCAGCGGCTCACTCACTGTTCAATCAGTCAGTCTCCCTCCTCCTCGCTCCTCCCCTGCCTGCGGCTGCCTCCCAGTGACCCTGCCTCCTTCTCTCTGATAAGGAAGTCAGGTGACGGTCCACAGTCAGGAAGTGACATCAGAGAGAGAGGCAGGGAGCTCCTTCACCCATGGGAGAATTAAAATCATTCCTCTTCACTTCTCTCCAGTCCAGCTCCTCCAGCAGCAGCCAGGCAGCCTGCCCAAGTAGTGCCCTGTGCCCAGCCCAGTGCCCACTAATGTGCCCTGCCTGCAGGCTGCAGTGCAGCAGCAGTGGTTTTTCAACCTGACCAACTAAGACAGTCCTGAGTCCTGAACTGAACTCTGAGAGTCCTGACACCTGTTGTCCTGGATAGTCACTCACTTACTTCTAAAAAGGTATAAATATAAAACATTTGAAGTGTAATGTAACAGTGTTTAAACAGGATTCTGAAATCTGTCAATCATCAGAAAAAACGTTATGTAGCTGACTGAAATGAGCGATGGGCTGATGTCAGCAGTACATAACAGAGTGTTTTATAACTCCCTGCCCGCCGCTGCCGCCGTTCTATTAAAATAAAGACTTATAATATGCTAATGAGCCTCTAGGTGCTATGAGGGCGTTCCTGCAGCACTTAGAGGCTCAGTCTATTCACCCATTGGCAGTGGCACGCCCATGTTCAGTTGATTGACGTCCGAGTTCTCCTCTTCGTCCCGTAAATCCCACGCCTGCGCCGTCCCGTTTAGTATTCGGCGCAGGCGCGGGATTTATGGGACGAAGAGGAGAACTCGGACGTCAATCAACTGGACATGGGCGTGCCACTGCCAAAGGGTGAATAGACAGAGCCTCTAGGTGCTGCAGGAACGCCCTCATAGCACCTAGAGGCTCATTAGCATATTATAAGTCGGCAGGGAGTTATGTACTGCTGACATCAGCCCATCGCTAATGTCAGTCAGCTACATAACGTAACGTTTTTTCTGATGACAGAAACCCTTTAATAAAAAATATTAATTGATTGGACAACAACTATCAATAAAATGGATTTTGCACTAACATAAAATTTGGATGTCTGTATTGGACGATATGTATTATTGCACATATAAGATGCCCCCCACAAAACATGTCACTGGTTACCTGTGGCATTTCTTTATGGGGGCATATTTTAGGTGCAATACTAACAAGTGCCTTGCCCTGCACTCGCTCAGCTGTGCTCGCATACATATCGTGCCCTGTGTCCACTGTCCTGTGACCACTCTGCTAAAGCCTGGCATAGCCCAGCTATGCCCTGCTTTACCAAAGCAAATAGGCAGGAACTGTGATGTGATCATATTTATTGTATGTATGTGTGTGTGTCCCCGTCCCTGTGTGTGTGACTGTCCGTCCCTGTGTGTGTGTGACTGTCCGTCCCTGTGTGTGTGTGACTGTCCGTCCCTGTGTGTGTGACTGTCCGTCCCTGTGTGTGTGTGGCTGTCCGTCCCTGTGTGTGTGTGTGTCTCTCCCTGGGTGTGTGACTGTCCGTCCCTGTGTGTGTGACTGTCCGTCCCTGTGTGTGTGACTGTCCGTCCCTGTGTGTGTGACTGTCCGTCCCTGTGTGTGTGTGTCCGTCCCTGTGTGTGTGTGTGTCCGTCCCTGTGTGTGTGTGTGTCCGTCCCTGTGTGTGTGGCTGTCCGTCCCTGTGTGTGTGTGTCCGTCCCTGTGTGTGTGTGGCTGTCCGTCCCTGTGTGTGTGTGGCTGTCTGTCCCTGTGTGTGTGTGGCTGTCCGTCCCTGTGTGTGTGTGTGTCTCTCCCTGGGTGTGTGACTGTCCGTCCCTGTGTGTGTGACTGTCCGTCCCTGTGTGTGTGACTGTCCGTCCCTGTGTGTGTGTGTGTGTCCGTCCCTGTGTGTGTGTGTGTCCGTCCCTGTGTGTGTGGCTGTCCGTCCCTGTGTGTGTGACTGTCCGTCCCTGTGTGTGTGTGTGTCCGTCCCTGTGTGTGTGTGGCTGTCCATCCCTGTGTGTGTGTGTGTGTGTCTCTCCCTGGGTGTATCACCATGCCCACAGTGTTCCTATGTCTTGACGCAGCTGCATCAGAAGTTCAGAATGTTCTGTGCGGGGCAAGAAGAAGATGGAAGAGGAGGCAGCGCCAGCATGGAGTCCGTGCGATAGACACAGGGAGGCACACTAAGGACGAAGGTAACACTTCCACATGATCTACACTAGTGTTATCTGTGGTTTTACATAGGACTGCAGGTAACACTACCACATTAGCAGCACTAGTGTTATCTGTGGTTTTACATAGGACCAGGGGTAACACTACTACATTTACGGAAATAAGAGAGCTATCACTGTGTTATCTGTATTCAGAGAGCTATGTGGTGTTATTTGTGGTGTTACATAGGACTGCAGATAAAACTTTTATGGTATATCCACAGGAGTCCCATAGATTCAGATACCGTATCGTGTAGCAGCATTATGGGTCCCAAAAAAACAGGGGTATGGGTGGGGGGGGCGCCACAAGGTTAGCTTGCACAGGGCGCCTGAACACCTAAGGCCAGCCCTGGATACACAGCTGATAGTCCTACTGAATAGACTGTTAGAATATGTATTATGGCAAGAAAAAAAGCAGCTAAGTAAAGAAAAACGAGTGGCCATCATTACTTTAACCCCTTAAGGACCGGGCTCATTTTCACCTTAAGGACCAGGCCATTTTTTGCAAATCTGACCAGTGTCACTTTAAGTGCTGATAACTTTAAAACACTTTGACTTATCCAGGCCATTCTGAGATTGTTTTTTCGTCACATATTGTACTTCATGACACTGGTAAAATAAAGTCAAAAAAATGAATTTTTTTGCATAATAAAATACCTAATTTACCAAAAATTTTGAAAAATTTGCAAATTTCAAAGTTTCAGTTTCTCTACTTCTGTAACACATAGTAATACCCCCAAAAATTGTGATGACTTAACATTCCCCATATGTCTACTTCATGTTTGAATTATTTTGGGAATGATATTTTATTTTTTGGGGATGTTACAAGGCTTAGAAGTTTAGAAGCAAATCTTGAAATTTTTCAGAAATTTACAAAAACCCAATTTTTAGGGACCACTACAGCTCTGAAGTCACTTTGCAAGGCTTACATAATAGAAACCGCCCAAAAATGACCCCATTCTATAAACTACACCCCTCAAGGTATTCAAAACTGATTTTACAAACTCCGTTAACCCTTTAGGTGTTGCACAAGAGTTATTGGCAAATGGGGATGAAATTTGAGAATTTCATTTTTTTGCCTAATTTTCCATTTTAACCCATTTTTTCCACTAACAAAGCAAGGGTTAACAGCCAAACAAGACTGTATCTTTATTGCCCTGACTCTGCTGTTTACAGAAACACCCAATATGTGTCTGTAAACTACTGTACGGCCACACAGCGGGGCGTAGAGTGAAAGGTGCGCCGTATGGTTTTTGGAAGCCAGATTTTGCTGGACAGTTTTTTTGACACCATGTCCCATTTGAAGCCCCCTGATGCACCCCTAGAGTAGAAACTCCATAAAAGTGACCCCATCTAAGAAACTACACCCCTCAAGGTATTCAAAACTGATTTCACAAACTTCGTTAACCCTTTAGGTGTTGCACAAGAGTTATTGGCAGATGGGAATGAAATTTGAGAATTTCATTTTTTTGCCTAATTTTCCATTTTAACCCATTTTTTCCACTAACAAAGCAAGGGTTAACAGCCAAACAAGACTGTATCTTTATTGCCCTGACTCTGCTGTTCACAGAAACACCCAATATGTGTCTGTTAACTACTGTACGGCCACACAGCGGGGCGTAGAGTGAAAGGTGCGCCATATGGTTTTTGGAAGCCAGATTTTGCTGGACAGTTTTTTTGACACCATGTCCCATTTGAAGCCCCCTGATGCACCCCTAGAGTAGAAACTCCATAAAAGTGACCCCATCTAAGAAACTACACCCCTCAAGGTATTCAAAACTGATTTTACAAACTTCGTTAACCCTTTAGGTGTTGCACAAGAGTTATTGGCAGATGGGAATGAAATTTGAGAATTTCATTTTTTTGCCTAATTTTCCATTTTAACCAATTTTTTCCACTAACAAAGCAAGGGTTAACAGCCAAACAAGACTGTATCTTTATTGCCCTGACTCTGCCGTTTACAGAAACACCCCATATGTGGCCGTAAACTACTGTACGGCCACACAGCGGGGCGTAGAGTGAAAGGTGCGCCGTATGGTTTTTGGAAGCCAGATTTTGCTGGACAGTTTTTTTGACACCATGTCCCATTTGAAGCCCCCCTGATGCACCCCTAGAGTAGAAACTCCATAAAAGTGACCCCATCTAAGAAACTACACCCTCAAGGTATTCAAAACTGATTTTACAAACTTCGTTAACCCTTTAGGTGTTGCACAAGATTTAATGGAAAATAGAGATACAATTTCAAAATTTCACTTTTTTGGCAGATTTTCCATTTTTTTTTTTTTTTTCCAGTTACAAAGCAAGGGTTAACAGCCAAACAAAACTCATTATTTATGGCCCTGATTCGGTAGTTTACAGAAACACCCCATATGTGGTCGTAAACTGCTGTACGGGCACACGGCAGGGCGCAGAAGGAAAGGAATGCCATACGGTTTTTGGAAGGCAGATTTTGCTGGACTGTTTTTTTGACACCATGTCCCATTTGAAGCCCCCCTGATGCACCCCTAGAGTAGAAACTCCAAAAAAGTGACCCCATCTAAGAAACTACACCCCTCAAGGTATTCAAAACTGATTTTACAAACTTCGTTAACCCTTTAGGTGTTGCACAAGATTTAATGGAAAATAGAGATACAATTTCAAAATTTCACTTTTTTGGCAGATTTTCCATTTTTTATTTTTTTTTCCAGTTACAAAGCAAGGGTTAACAGCCAAACAAAACTCATTATTTATGGCCCTGATTCGGTAGTTTACAGAAACACCCCATATGTGGTCGTAAACTGCTGTAAGGGCACACGGCAGGGCGCAGAAGGAAAGGAATGCCATACGGTTTTTGGAAGGCAGATTTTGCTGGACTGTTTTTTTGACACCATGTCCCATTTGAAGCCCCCCTGATGCACCCCTAGAGTAGAAACTCCAAAAAAGTGACCCCATTTTAGAAAGTACGGAATAGGGTGGCAGTATTGTTGGTACTAGTTTAGGGTACATATGATTTTTTATTGCTCTATATTACACTTTTTGTGAGGCAAGGTAACAAGAAATAGCTTTTTTGGCACGTGTTTTTTTTTTTGTTATTTACAACATTCATCTGACAGGTTAGATCATGTGGTAATTTTATAGAGCAGGTTGTCACGGACGCGGCGATACCTAATATGTATACAATTTTTTTTTATTTATGTAAGTTTTATACAATAACTTTTTTTTAAAACCAAAAAATTGTTTAGTGTCTCCATAGTCTAAGAGCCATAGTTTTTTCAGTTTTTGGGCGATTATCTTGAGTAGGGTCTAATTTTTTGCGGGATGAGATGACGGTTTGATTGGCACTATTTTGGGGTGCATATGACTTTTTGATCGCTTGCTATTACACTTTTTGTGACGTAAGATGGCAAAAAATAGCTTTTTTTACACCGTTTTTTTTTTTTTTTTTACGGTGGTCATCTGAGGGGTTAGGTCATGTGATATTTTTATAGAGCCGGTCGATACGGACGTGGCGATACCTAATATGTATACTTTATTTTTATTTATGTAAGTTTTACACAATGATTTTATTTTTGAAACAAAAAAAAATCATGTTTTAGTGTTTCCATAGTCTAAGAGCCATAGTTTTTTCAGTTTTTGGGCGATTATCTTGAGTAGGGTCTCATTTTTTGCGGGATGAGATGACGGTTTGATTGGTACTATTTTGGCGTACATGCGACTTTTTTGATCACTTTTATTACCTTTTTTGGGAAGTAAGGTGGGCAAAATTTCAATTTTCTCATAGTTTTTATTTTTTTATTTTTATGGCGTTCACCGTGCGGGGAAAGTAACATGACCGTTTTATAGATCAGGTCGTTACGGACGCGGCGATACCTAATATGTGTAGTGTATTTTATTTTTTTAATTTTTATTCAGTGATAAATGTTTTTTTTTTTTATCTTAACTTTTTTCACTTTTTTTTTTATTTTTTTGACCCAGACCCACTTGGTTCTTGAAGATCCAGTGGGTCTGATGTCTGTATAATACAGTACAGAACCTATATAGGGTTCTGCACTGTATTTTACTTACACTGAACAGATCTATGCTTTCAGCACAGATCTGTTCAGCACCATGGACAGCAGGACGCCTGAGCAGGCGTCCTGTTGCCATGGGAACCTTCCCCGTCTGCCACAACTTCGCAGACGGGGAAGGGTAAGGACGGGGCTCTCGGGGGGATGCCTGGGGGCTCTCTCCCTCTCCCATCGGGGGGCTGCAAAGGCACAGCAGCCCCCCGATGGGAGAGGGAGGGAGCTCCATGCACTGTTAACCTTTTCCATACAGCGGTCCATACGGACCGCTGTATGGAAAGGGTTAAACGGCTGACATCGCATCAACGATGTCAGCCGTTTATACCAGGGTGCCAGCAATGTGCTGGCACCCTGGTATATCCACTAGAAACCAACGATTATTCAAGGGGAGGCGGGCGGGGGATCGCGATCCCGCCTGCCGCACCGCCCGCCTCCCGCAACGCCCCCACTGCCTGCGACACCCCCCCTGCACCACCCGCCGCCATCAAATCGTGCAGGGGTGCAGGGGGAAGGTGAAATCTTGATCTTAGGCACTCTGAAGTTTCTGATCCCCGCGGTCAGGGACCGCGGGGATCAGAAACTGCAAAAAGCGCAGCAAACCGCAGGTCTGAATTGACCTGCGGTTTGCTGCGATCGCCGACACGGGGGGGTCAAATGACCCCCCCCTGCGTTGTTACGGGATGCCGGCTGAATGATTTCAGCCGAAATCCCGTTCCGATTAACCCCCGCGGCGCCGGAATTCAGATTTTAAGTCAGGACGTACCGGTACGTCCTCGGTCCTTAAGGACTCGGGAAATAGGGCGTACCGGTACGTCCTCGGTCCTTAAGGGGTTAAGAAATGAAGGTCAGTAAGTCCGAAAAATTGGGAAAACTTTGAAAGTGTCCCCAAGTGCAGTCACAAACAACATCAAGCGCTACAAAGAAATTGGCTCACATGCGGACCGACCCAGGAAAGGAGGACCAAGAGTCACCTCTGCTGCGGAGGATAAGTTCATCCGAGTCACCAGCCTCAGAAATCGCAGGTTAACAGCAGCTCAGATTAGAGACCAGGTCAATGCCACACAGAGTTCTAGCAGCTGACACATCTCTAGAACAACTGCTAAGAGGAGACTGTGTGAATCAGGCCTTCATGGTAGAATATCTGCTAGGAAACTACTGCAAAGGACAGGCAACAAGCAGAAGAGACTTGTTTGGGCTAAAGAACACAAGGAATGGACATTAGACCAGTGGAAATCTGTGCTGTGGTCTGATGAGTCCAAATTTGAGATCTTTGGTTCCAACCACCGTGTCTTTGTGCGACGCAGAAAAGGTGAACGGATGGACTCTACATGCCTGGTTCCCACCGTGAAGCATGGAGGAGGAGGTGTGATGGTGCGGGGGTGCTTTGCTGGTGACACTGTTGGGGATTTATTCAAAATTGAAGGCATACTGAACCAGCATGGCTACCACAGCATCTTGCAGCAGCATGCTATTCCATCCGGTTTGCGTTTAGTTGGACCATCATTTATTTTTCAGCAGGACAATGACCCCAAACACACCTCCAGGCTATGTAAGGGCTATTTGACCATGAAGGAGATTGATGGGGTGCTGCGCCAGTTGACCTTGCCTCCACAGTCACCGGACCCAATCGAGATGGTTTGGGGTGAGCTGGACCGCAGAGTGAAGGCAAAAGGGCCAACAAGTGCTAAGCATCTCTGGGAACTCCTTCAAGACTGTTGGAAGACCATTTCAGGTGACTACCTCTTGAAGCTCATCAAGAGAATGCCAAGAGTGTGCAAAAAAATTCTTATGAAATTAAATATACAAAATAGTATAGGTGTCCGTATAAGTGAATTATAGCCTAGAAATTGGACCCTTTAAAATGTTGCTTTTATTAGGTTTACTTTAAAAAAAGCATAAATATATATACACCCTCTGATAACCGGGTATCCAAAATAATAACAGGACAAGATGTTGCCCAGCTACCACCGTGAATTGGTGAAAAAAGTGAATAAACAAGGTGATTTAAGATACGTATAAATTCCAAGGGCAATAGTGACATTCGTTGGAGGTTGGGGAGTGGGTAGAAGGTTGGGCACCTTATTATGGGTATCGGGGATGGTTCTCTCCCTGTACCCGCCCTAAAATAATCCTCTGCCCAGGGATGAACCCTGATGGTGGGCTCACCCTGTCCCCGTACCTACCCTGTCTAGCCCTGTACATTTGGAATTTTTTAAAATACACATGATGTCATTTTATTTTTACCCCGACGCGTTTCCCCTCTATGGTTCTTAAGGGGGTCGGTTAGAAGATAGTAATTGTAATAGATAACATCATAATACAGATAATGATAGATATAATTACTGTGTCCTGGTAGATGCCATGGGGCAGGCCATGTAGGAGAAAAAGAGGACTCACACTTGTTCTCCTGAAGAGAAGGAGATGTCACCTGAGGAAAAAATATCATAAAAGAACCCACTGTTGGTATTTACCTAAATGGTTAAATCGCTCATTTATGTTCCAAATCCAAGGTAACTTACATGTTAGGTATCCCCCTGCGGTGTGGACTGCCGCCTGCCAAACTTGATGGGGCAGTGGGGCATCCCTGTGTTTGTGCAGGTTTTAAATGAGAGGTGCAGGCGCGCCTTACACTGTCGGGAGCGGCGTATCCGGTCGGTGGAACGCACGCTCCGCTACTTCCGGTTCCCTGGAACGCAGGCATCGCTTCCGGTCTGCTGAACCGCAGACGTAATTTCCGGATTAGCGATGCCGCAGCGCTCCAGGTCCTCCCCTAATGATACAGAAGTGGGTACGGTGCATCAGGGTTTAGCACCAGATTACCCTCAAGTAGTTGTTTTATTTAGACACTCTTGCACAGGGGTCTTACAAGGAGGGGTGGTGGATAATTCAATCTGAGATATTTAATTTAGACAGATTGGAAGGTATCATATGAAGCAGCCAGTTAAGGTCTCTTTCAATATGTGATCCCATTGGCGTCACTTCATTATGTACATCATCCCCACACCTACCCAGATTGAATAGGCCCTACTTTACTCTAAAATAGCAAGATATTAACAGGACATAATTTTTTCTAGGCTGTGGCTTTTCTGATCAGTGGATACATAAATATTATAGACGTAATCACCTAATCAGATCAAATAAAGATTGTTGAGATAATTTAAGATATTATGACTGGGTACTGCGTGATATAGCTCGGACCCTTCTAATATATTACATTGAGTACATTGTGTACTCATGACCAGTTTGGAACCGTTTTTTAAATATAATGTCTATTCAGGAACAATAGAGGTGGGTACAGAGGGCAGAGACTCCCGGACTATCGTAATTTCCCTATTTTACTTCCAGTGATTCTGTTGTTCTTGATGTCATTTACATGCTCGCCCACCCTTTTTCTTAGTTCCCTAAAGGTCTTTCTGATATAGTCCTTGGGACAGGGGCAGTGACATATATAAATTACCCCTTAGCTCTTACAATTAATGAAATCCCGGATGGTGAACACCTTTTGGGTGGCCGAGCATGTAATTGTCTTGCCTGTAGAAATAAACGGGCATATTTTGCAGGTCCCACATTTAAACATGCCAATGGGACGACGATCAAGCCACGTTCCCGGTGGAGATGGGGGCATGTAGTGGCTGTGTACCAATCTGTCTCTGAGGCTCTGACCCCTTCGATAAGGTACGCTTGGGTGAGACGAGATGTTCTTAGCGACACTCGTGTCCATCTGTAGGATTGGCCAATATTTATTTAAAATGGCTCTTATTTCAGTGTTGGCCATATCAAATGTGGAGATAAGACGTGTCTCTGCCCTGCTATCATCCCCACGTGTTTTGGGGATAAGTAAGGTATCCCTGTCTGTTGC
The DNA here is from genome assembly GCF_014858855.1 of Bufo gargarizans. Lineage (NCBI taxonomy): Eukaryota > Metazoa > Chordata > Amphibia > Anura > Bufonidae > Bufo > Bufo gargarizans. The sequence continues at coordinate 353,510,598 of NC_058080.1, read as the reverse complement.
TAGGGCCTTCTGAAACGCATCTCTTAATGTAGTTTTTGGGTACCCCCTATCTGTCATTCTTTTGTAAAGTTTCCTAGATTCGCAGTGAAAGTCGGTTAAACCCGAACAGTTCCTGCGAATCCTCAGATATTGTCCCCTTGGGATACCTCTTTTTTGTGGAGTGGGGTGGTGGCTTCCCCAGTGTAGAATTGAGTTTGTTGCTGTGGATTTTCTGAAAATTGTGCTGACCAGTTTTTCACCCTGTTTGCGTATTGTTACATCCAGGAAATTAATATATTCTTCCTGTATCTCAGACGTGAATTTGAGACCTATGTCATTGATATTCAAGACATTTAAGAAATCAGCGAATTCTCTCCTGCTCCCATTCCAAAGCACAAAAATGTCATCAATATACCTCGTCCAAAAGGCCACCTTCTCACTCCACCAAGTGTGGTGGCCTGGAAACACGATGTTGTCTTCCCACCAGCCCAGGAAGAGGTTGGCATATGTGGGGGCACAAGGGCATCCCATGGCCGTCCCCCTGAGCTGGTGGTAAAACCGCCCGCTGAACAGAAAAAAATTGTGCCTTTGAATGAAGTTGAGTAGGGTTAAGATGAAATTATTGTGTTCCTGGAAGTGATTCCCTCTTGTGCCTAGATAGTAAGTAACTGCCAGAAGGCCCTTATCATGCGGGATGCTGCTATACAGGGACTCGACATCAATGCTGGCTAGTAAGCAGGAAGGTTCAATACCCAGGGACTCCGTTTTTTTCAGAAAATCCATGGTGTCCCTTGTATATGATGCAAGGGACACCACAAATTCTTTCAATACCTGATCAAGGTAAAGGCCGCAGTTTTGTGTGATGGAGTTTACACCGGATACTATCGGTCAACCCTTTAAAGGGGTCGTCCCTTTATGGACTTTGGGAAGTCCATAAAAGGTTGCAATCTGCGGGCTGCTTGATAGTAAAAAGTGGTATTCCGATTTTCCGATGACCCTATGCTCCAATCCTGTATCTAGGATTTGTTGGAGTTCTGTTAGATAGGCATCAGTCGGGTCACCGGGTAAAATTCGATATCCACTTTTGTTCCTCAAGAGATCCATACACATTTTTTTATACAAATCATGATTCATGATTACCAGGTTACCTCCTTTGTCAGAGGGCTTGATGACAATGGAATTGTCTTTTTCCAGTGTCCACAAGGCCTCAAATTCATCTCTCATCAAGTTTCTGCCATGTGAGGGGGGCGTTTTTATTTCTTCCAGTTCTTTGGTAACCAATTGTTGGAAGATGTCGATGTGTTCATAATTAAGTGGTGGGGGCATTTTCCTACTTTTTCGGCGAAGTTTTGTAAAGGGACCTTCTCCTGGTTTTTTAGAATCCTCCTCCCATAAGTCCATTAGGATTGCAAGATCTGCCAGGTCACAGTCCTGTATCCCTAATCTATCATGAGATTGTTGGTTCGAGATGTCAAAATATTTCCTCCATCTGAGTTTTCTGCAGAATAGATCAAGGTCTTTTATCCAAGTGAAGATCCTAAACTCGGTCGTGGGGACAAATGAAAGTCCCTTTTTCAGTACCGAGATCTCGGCAGTGTTTAGGTTCCGCGCGGACAAGTTGATAATCTGCAGGTCTTCACTATTTTGGATCATGCTTTCTACTTGGTTCTGTCCCGCAGTTGGTAGGGTGGTTGGCCCTAGACGTCATTTCCGGATTAGCGATGCCGCAGCGCTCCAGGTCCTCCCCTAATGATACAGAAGGGTACGGTGCATCAGGGTTTAGCACCAGATTACCCTCAAGTAGTTGTTTTATTTAGACGCTCGTGCACAGGGGTCTTACAAGGAGGGGTGGTGGATAATTATACGTATCTTAAATCACCTTGTTTATTCACCAATTCACGGTGGTAGCTGGGCAACATCTTGTCCTGTTATTATTTTAGATACCCGGTTATCAGAGGGTGTATATATATTTATGCCTTTTTTAAAGTAAACCTAATAAAAGCGAAATTTTAAAGAGTGTGCAAAGCAGTAATCAAAGCAAAAGATGGCTACTTTGAAGAACCTAGAATATGACATATTTTCAGTTGTTTCACACTTTTTTGTTATGTATATAATTCCACATGTGTTAATTGATAGTTTTGATGCCTTCAGTGTGAATCTACAATTTTCATAGTCATGAAAATAAAGAAAACTCTTTGAATGAGAAGGTGTGTCCAAACTTTTGGTCTGTACTGTATATATATATATATATATATATATATATAATAAAGAAAGTCCGCAGCACTCCTTGAAGTAAAAAATGTGCAGTTTATTCACACATGTCAAAAATAGACAACGTTTCGGTTCTCTCACAGAACCTTTCTCAAGTCAGGTGAGACCTGACTCACCTGACTTGAGAAAGGTTCTTTGAGAGAACCGAAACGTTGTCTATTTTTGACATGTGTGAATAAACTGCACATTTTTTACTTCAAGGAGTGCTGCGGACTTTCTTTATTATTTACCCGTCCTGGATCGAGGGACTACCGCGGGCACCATACAACCATCCCTGCATGTGTAGGAGTGCTGCCTAACCTTTTCTATATATATATATATATATATATATATATATATATTTGCAAATAACGCAGCAGCACAGTCAGATAATATGAACTGGGTGCAATTCCTCCAGGAGACCAGCTTACCCTCCAACTTATACACTTTCCAAAGAACGAGGCAGCACTTCCAGATCGACGTAAAAAGGGTGAAGACCCCAAACTTTAATTCCCCAGCAACGTTTCGGCCTACTCAATGAGGCCTTTGTCAAGCTATACAACAGTGCAATAACAGGGTATATATACCCACAAGCCAGTGCAATCAAATCACACGGTATAATTAGTGAAATCACATGATAGCAAAAGGTGCTCGGTCACATGACAATCATTATACATCAGTTTGGTTACAAAAATACATTAAAATTTCAATAATCGTATAAAATCATTACATCGGATGCAAAACGTGTATCATAAATATACATATATCCTCTCCTATCCCCCACAGTGAATTTAAGAGTCTGTATAGTTGTGTATTACAAAAGTGCTAAGTGCATATACATAAAAGGTTAAAAAACATATTGCAACATAACAGGATACAGCCGTATCCTAATAATATATTAAAATAGTAGTGGCGGCTCAGTGCGGCTGCGAGTATCTGGCGTCTCCATCTGCGCTGTGCGCATGCGCCGAATCAGACAGCCGGCCCCGTCCTCCCAACACGCACCGCGCACCCACGTTCACAACTATACAGACTCTTAAATCCACTGTGGATATATGTATATTTATGATACACGTTTTGCATCTGATGTAATGATTTTATACGATTATTGAAATTTTCATGTATTTTTGTAACCAAACTTATGTATAATGATTGTCATGCACCTTTTGATATCATGTGATTTCACTAATTATACCGTGTGATTTGATTGCACTGGCTTGTGGGGTCTTCACCCTTTTCACGTCAATCTGGAAGTGCTGCCTCGTTCTTTGGAAAGCACATAGATATATATATATATATATATATATATGTATACAGAGCAATTGTCTGTATTATGTATATGCACCCCTTATCATATGTACAGCACTATGGAATAAATGGTGCTTTAATAATAAATAATAATAATAATATACTGTACAGGTGAAACTCGAAAAATTTGAATATAGTGCAAAGTTAATTTATTTCAGTAATGCAACTTAAAAGCCTTTATTTGTTATAATTTAGATGATGGTTTATAGCTTATGAAACCCCAAAGTCACAATTGTGAGGTACCCTTTCCTCAGGGGGTATGGATGAATTAGCTGACTAGAGTGTGACACTTTGATCCTAGAATATTGAACCTTTTCACAAAATTCTAATTTTAAGCTGCATTAATGCAATTCCTTTTAATTTGCATTACTGAAGTAAATGGACTTTTGCACGATATTCAAATTTTTGGAGTTTCACCTGTGCATATATATAAAGTTTAAAAAATATAAAAATTCAACCATCTTTTCCCCAAAATAAAAATAAACAATAAAAAATAAACATCATAGGTCCAAAAATGTCTCATCTATTAAAATATAAACATATTTTGTCCGCACGGTGGACACCAAAACAGGAGAAAAAAAATTATAATTGCAGATTAGCCGTTTTGTTTTGTTATTTCACCTCCCCAAAAAATTGAACAAAAAATTACAGATTACACCTCAGAAAATAAGCTGTGACAGCTCTGTAGACATAACTGCAACCCAGAATATAGTAACATAGTAACATAGTACATGAGGCCGAAAAAAGTCATTTGTCCATCCAGTTCCGGCTGTCATCCTGCAAGTTGATCCAGAGGAAGGCAAAAAACCCCTGTGAGGTAGAAGCCAATTTTCCTCACTTTAGGGGAATAAAAATTCCTTCCCGACTCCAATCAGGCAATCAGAATAAATCCCTGGATCAACGACCCCTCTCTAGTGGCTATAGCCTGTAATATTATTACACTCCAGAAATACATCCAGGCCCCTCTTGAATTCCTTTATTGTACTCACCATCACCACCTCCTCAGGCAGAGAGTCCCATAGTCTCACTGCTCTTACCGTAAAGAATCCTCTTCTATGTTTGTGTACAAACCTTCTTTCCTCCAGATGCAGGGGATGTCCCCTCGTCACAGTCACAGTCCTGGGAATAAATAGATGACGGGATAGATCTCTGTACCGACCCCTGATATATTTATACATATTAATTACATCTCCCCTCAGTCGTCTTTTTTCTAAAGTGAATAACCCTAATTTTGATAATCTTTCAGGGTACTGTAGTTGCCCCATTCCAGTTATTACTTTAGTTGCCCTCCTCTGGACCCTCTCCAGCTCTGCTATGTCTGCTTTGTTCACTGGAGCCCAGAACTGTACACAGTACTCCATGTGTGGTCTGACTAGTGATTTGTGATTACATAGTGATTACAATTTTTTTTTCGTATTAAAGGACAAAAAAAACACATATACTGTATGTGACATCGTTGTAATTGTATTGACCTGTGAATTGCTTGAGGCCTGTCACAGTTGGAAGCGCATGGTTTTCTGGCAGTTGAAGCTGGTGACTGTTGTTGAAAAGAAGATGGATGCCTGAAGTTGTCCCTCGCGCTGGCTGACACAGTATCATTTTTCATCCTGCGCTTTGATGACTCCATAGGAGGTGACTAACTCGTTTTCTGGCTCTTTTTGATGGCAGGGGAGAGATCGGTCGATTGGCTGTGCTGAGGCACAGCGATGATATCATCTGTGTCCGGCTCTGCGCTCCTGCATAAGGCTGGTGCGCAGACTGGATTAGTTGATTAAAGAGACTGATGAGTATAATATAAAGCCCTGGACCTAAAGAAAGATAAATATATAAATGTATAAACTCCATATAAAACATTTCCATGCATTCCATTTTGGAACACATAGGTAGACACTGCCACTTCCGGTCTCCATAATTTTTAGAAGAAATATGGTGTTTTTCTCCTCATTTATCCATCCTTTTACATATTCATCGCCCACCACTTATTATTTTTTATTATATTTAATTATTTGTCTTTACTATTTTAGACTATACATTAATCCGTCACTCCAGGCCAGTGCCAGGAAGTGATGTCAGCATATGTCTGGCCCCCTAGATCACTGACTGCAAACCATGTGCTTTTCTTATATATCCTGTTATGCTTGTGTTTTATTTATGCTCTTGATAAAGGGGTACTATCCCGAAACGCATCAAGCTTTTGTATACATTAAAGACCCCTATCGGATCCTGGAGCCCCGGTGTCATCTTTTTGGGGGACATAGAAGTCCTATTCACCATCTAAAGGAGATCTCGGCGGGGGAGGTCAAGTATAGATGTTATGTGCTTATCCTATACTTCCCTCCCCGACAAAGTAAGTCCTCTATAATTGCTTTACTTGTACTCACAAAGGCTATATGCTAAAAGAAAGGGAGACACATTGATATATGCCAAAGTTGACTGCACACAAATTTACTTATGCACTTTTTAATTCCTATATTGTATTTTTACATATGATTATTGTATTTTATGATCCTATATATAGCTCTTCTTATTAAATATAGTTATCTCTATGTGTTCTTAGAGCGTTTTTTGATACACACCCATCTTATCATCATATATAGAGATTACTATATTTGCACTTTTCCTTGGGTGCTTGACGATATACAAAACTGTAGATCTGGGTCTGACTCCCTGGCGCCCCCACGGTGCTCCCAGGATACCCCTGGAATAGCACTATAGAACCGCCTTTTTCCCCGTCTCATATCATTATAGCAGTTTACTGGTGTGTACTGATCTTTATGGTTTAGGGGAGCTTCCTTACTTTCTTTGAGTCACCCTATCTTGACTGTTCACTGCAATCTATTGCAAATATCCTTTTGGCGCCTCATATCCCACTTCCTCCCAAACCCCCTTCCCGAAATTCTTGCTCACCCAACTCCTTTTTATTATTTTTTTTCATATATCATGGACCGGAATACTCCCCTACCGGTCGGAGTTCAAGAGGCTGACTTAGGACTATTTGCATATTTAACGGAAGACCTACCACATTTGCTTACAAGACTCTCTGATGAACTACAGCGATTGAATGTTTTTGACGACCTGATTGACCTGACATCAGGAATAGAAGACACTTGGTCAACCTTCATGCTGGGTAAGGCTACTTTCACACTAGCGTTCGGGTGTCCGCTTGTGAGCTCCGTTTGAAGGGGCTCACAAGCGGCCCCGAACGCATCCGTCCAGCACTAATGCATTCTGAGTGGACGCGGATCCGCTCAGAATGCATCAGTCTGGCAGTGTTCAGCCTCCGCTCCGCTCAGCAGGCGGACACCTGAACGCTGCTTGCAGCGTTCGGGTGTCCGCCTGACCTTGCGGAGGCGTGCGGATCCGTCCAGACTTACAATGTAAGTCAATGGGGACGGATCCGTTTGAAGATGACACACTATGGCTCAATCTTCAAACGGATCCGTCCCCCATTGACTTTCAATGTAAAAGTCTGGACGGATCCGTTCAGGCTACTTTCACACTTAGAAATTTTTTTACAATATAATGCAGACGGATCCTTTCTGAACTGAGCCACCGTTTGCATTATATGAGCGGATCCGTCTCAGACGGATCCGCTCTGAACGCAAGTGTGAAAGTAGCCTAAATCTGAAATATCCAGCTCTAATCAAACATACTGGTTTGTCCAAATGTGCTTTAGCTCACCTCAAGCGGCACTTTTGTGCTGTGGGCAGAGAAAAGGCTTCCTCTGCATCACTCTCGCATACAGCATCTCCTTGTGTAAAGTGTGCCGAATGGTTGAACGATGCACAGTGACTCCATCTGCAGCTAGATGATGTTGTAGGTCTTTGGTGCTGGTCTGTGGGTTGACTCTGACTGTTCTCACCATTCGTCGCTTCTGTCTATCCGAGATTCTTCTTGGTCTGCCACTTCGAGCCTTAACTTGAACTGAGCCTGTGGTCTTCCATTTCCTCAATATGTTCCTAACTGTGGAAACAGACAGCTGAAATCTCTGAGACAGCTTTCTGTATCCTTCCCCTAAACCATGATGGTGAACAATCTTTGTCTTCAGGTCATTTGAGAGTTGTTTTGAGACCCCCATGTTGCTACTCTTCAGAGAAAATTAAAAGAGGAGGGAAACTTACAATTGACCCCCTTAAATACTCTTTCTCATAATTGGATTCACCTGTGTATGTAGGTCCGGGGTCATTGAGCTTACCAAGCCAATTTGAGTTCCAATAATTAGTTCTAAAGGTTTTGGAATCAATAAATAAAATGACAACAAGAGCTCCAATATGGGGCACGCAACATACGAAATTTGAAAAAATGGCCTTGCAAAAACTGGAACCTAAAAAGAAGATTTCCCAGTTATACACTTGAATTAATTCCTTCACTGATACAACTAGATGTAGATTCATTGATAAATGGGAGGAGGAACTAGCTATAAAGTTTGATAAAGGGGAATTGCCAAGGGTTTTATTAGCTCCAGGAAAAGTATCTTGGTGTGTAAAGCTGCAGGAAAACAGCTACAAAGTTCTTACGCATTGGTATTATACACCACAACGTTTGCATGCTATGTTCCCAGAAGTTAGCCCCATTTGCTGGAGATGTGATCATGCTGTGGGGACTCAGAGTCATATTTGGTGGTCGTGTACTAAAATACAAACTTATTGGCAAAAGAATTGTGGGGATTTATCCCGTATAAGTAGAGTAACAGTCCGGGCGTCGCCCAAATTATGTCTTTTTAGTTTAATAGGAGAAGTAGCTGGTAAAAGATTGAAGGAGAGTAACATTTTGTGTAAAATATTATTGGCTGCTGCACGTATTCTTGTGGCGGTATATTGGAAGAAACCCGAACCCCCATCTTTGCAACATTGGTATCTGAAGTGCGACCAAATTTATAGACTGGAACAGTTAGCTCACTGGGATGCCAGAACACCTCAACGTTTTGCAGATATATGGAGCCCGTGGAAGGAGTTTAGGGGATTTACGGACTAAGATAGTACCCCCTGAAAAATATGACAAGGTCTATAGAAATAGTTCAGTTGGTGACATAATTGTGATAAGGAGATATACCATGCCTAGAAATATAAATGGGACACGAAGGCCTACCATGCCTCTACCGTACCTTTACCCTCTTTCCCTCGGACTTTCCCCCCTACCATCTCTCCCCCTCCCCATCCCACCCCCTCTGGGGGATGTTTCCCCCAAAGTTGTGTTATGTTATGCCTGATGGAGCGATATACTGATGTTATTAATATCATTGTATCTGATGTATTGACTGTTACTTAAGCATGCTGATGTATCTAAGACATTGTCAATGCGAACCTTTTATTGACTGTCAGTATATTTTCCATATCTCTAAGAAACAATAAAAAAACAATTTGAAGTAAAAAAAATAAAATGACAACAGTGCCCAAATTTATGCACCTGCCTAATTTTGTTTAAACAATTATAGCACACTTTCTGTAAATCCAATAAACTTCATTTCACTTCTCAAATATGTGTGTGTCTCCTATATGATATATTTAACTGACATTTTTTATCGTAACAACCAACGATTTATACAGGAAAATCATGACGATTAACAAGGTTGCCCAAACTTTCACATCCCACTGTACAAAACCTCCTACATCATGAACTTGATTGTTTTTTTTTCTTGCCATTTCCTGAAATAAGACATGATTCCGAGAGGTCTACGTTCGCACTTGAAACCAACCTTTTCTAATGATCCTGAGTACTCATAAGAATGGCTAAAGATCACAAAAGAATGCTCTCTGCATTTTTTTAATTATTAATTACAAAACGGAAGTCACTGTTAAGCTACTTTCACACTAGCGTTATTCTTTTCCGGCATAGAGTTCCATCACAGGGGCTCTATACCGGAAAAGAACTGATCAAGCATATCCCCATGCATTCTGAATGGAGAGTAATCCGTTCAGGATGCATCAGGATGTCTTCAGTTCAGTCATTTTGACTGATCAGGCAAAAGAGAAAACCGTAGCATGCTACGGTTTTATCTCCGGCGAAAAAAAATTAAGACTTGCCTGAATGCCGGATCCAGCATTTTTCCCCATAGGAATATATTAGTGCCGGATCCGGCATTCAAAATACCGGAATGCCGGATCCGTCCTTCTGGTCTGCGCATGCACAGACCTTTAAAAATAAGAAAAAAAAAAATACCAGATCCGTTTTGCCTGATGACACTAGAAAAACGGATCCGGTATTGCAATGCATTTTTCTGACTGATCAGGATCCTGATCAGTCTGAAAAATGCATGATTAGTCATAAAAAAATGACATGCGTTTGCATACAGTTTGCCTGATCAGGCAGTCAGTTCAGGCAACGGAACTGCCTGCCGGAATCAAACAACGCAAGTGTGAAAGTACCCTAACACCCTGACTGCCCGAATTAAATTACATTTGACAACTAAGAATGCTGTTCATCAGAACACTCTTACTCACAACAGAATTTCCCTCAGGAAACATGACTATAACTAGGTAAGGAAGAAATGCTTCAAACTAATAAGCGATGTGTCTGATTACAATACTGACAAAGTATACCAATGGGAAAATAAGAAGAAGGTCCCTGGGCCCCCTATGTCTATGCAAGCACCAATTCCCCTATACCAGTGATGGCGAACCTTTTAGAGACTGAGTGCCCAAACCGCAACCCCAAAACTCCCTTATTTATCTCAAAGTGCCAACGCAGCAAATTAACCTGAATCCTACAGTGCAATATAGTATATCTTTTATGTACTTTATCATGTAGTAGCTATAATAGCCTGCCTACATTCAGTGCGCTGCCTGTGCTGTTCATGGTGCGTCCTGCACTGATGAATGGCAGGAAAGGTCTAAGGCATATTGGTACACTCAGACTTTTTCCAGGGTCTGGGTGCCCACAGAGAGGGCTCCGAGTGCCGCCTCTGGCACCCGTGCCATAGGTTCGCCACCACTGCCCTATACCATCACCATGTCCACAATACTTTAATTTTAATAAAATGAAAACTAAAACATTTTACAATAGCAACTATAGACGATGGGATAATTTACTAGCAAATCAGAATTCATCACTCCCAACCCCTACGAGAAATGGTACGGCAAATCAGAACTCATCACTTACACCCACTACAAGAAATGTTACCCCCATGACCCCAATCACTATAAACTCATCTACTAATGTTCCAATATCAGTAAATACTCCCAAACATCACATCATCACATCCTTCCATACTCCCCCAATACACCATCAGTTACATTTTGATGTTCCTCCAACAGCCACTCCAAATTTTATACCCTCCTCTCCCATACGTCAGTCTGCTACCAGTAACTTGACACCCACAGCCACAATAGCTACGTCAATACCACAGGAGATAACTACATCCCGTGCATTCAGGGATATTAGCAATGCCCCACCGCCTCCACCCCCTCATTGGACACAGACAGTCTAAATATTTCAACATGCAGTGAACCCATTTCAAGCCGGAACATTTTTTAGCATTACCCCTCAACCTTTCCAAAAACCCGCCGTTAAATCAACTGTCTCCAGCCCCTACCCCTCCACGGCCTATATTCTCAAGCATCCAACTACTCACACTGTTATTATTCAAAATCCTATAGTCTGATCCAAAATCCCTATACCTATCCGTCCACAGGAGGAGATAATGCACTTTTAGAGTCCGGTTCAAAACACATTAAGAACAAAAACAAGAACAAACATAGAAGAAGAGGATGCAGAGGTGGAAAACGATGACCCCACCAACAAAAAGGCCTGCCCATACCTCCCTCAAGTTTAGAAAAATCAACAATGACTTTAAGATCCAAAGGTATTTTTGATCTCTCCGATTATACACTAAAACAGGAGGAAATAGAAATACTGAGCAGGGGACTCTCATTCTGACCCAACACCAGTCCAGACCTCTTTGAACTCTTCGTAGATTTAAACCAGTATATTCAGAAACTCACGCTTCAACGTCACTACGGTACAAAAACACGTCACCCCCAGTCCCTTCCACCTCCAACACCATAGAAGAGGATACTGATCTTGACTCAATAGTCAATAAACTATTCTGTACACCTATTTACTCCTTCCACAAACCCAAATCAACCTTCTACCCAATCGACAGTAGGGGTCCCCATATTGAAACTTTTTATAATTTAGTTCCTGATAACCTAAAAATAACATTTGAAAAAGGAAATCATGTACAAAATTCTGCCCCATCACACAATTTATCTAAAGCTCATCAGAAAGCTATGACTAATCTAGCTAAAAATAGGAATATAGTATTTAAAAATGCACATAAGCGAGGAGGAATAGTCATTGTTAACACTGAGGACTATAATGAAGAAGCCCTGAACATTGTCTCTGATGACATCCATTATTGTCAACTTCAAACAGACCCCACTGAAGAATTCATTAAACACCTTCACACCCTAATCACCCTAGGCTATGAAGAAAAAGTAATTACTATACAGGAAAAAATAATTCTATTAGTCGAACACCCCTCTGTACCCTATTTTTATTTTCTGCCAAAAATCCATAAATCACTCACTAATCCCCCTGGTCGACCCATCATATCAGAAATGAATTTAATAACCTGTAACTTATCAGCCTATGTGGATAGTCTGCTACAAAGATATGTAGTAACCTTACCCTCTTACCTTCGAGACTCGGGCCAACTCATTACAATTCTTAAAAACTTCAATTGGAGTAATGATATGTTATGGGTGACACTTGATGTGTCATCATTATACAGCAATATCATCCATGAATTAGGCATCATTGCTGTGGAGAATATTCTCTCCGCAGACCCCTTCATGCCCCCATACAAAGAAGGTTTATTTTAGATTCTATATCTTTCATTCTTAATCACAATTATTTTAGCTATAATAATGGATTTTATATTCAAACGCGAGGTACGGCAATGGGTACAAAATTTACCCCAGCCTATGCTAACTTATTCATTCAAATCCTTTGGTTTTATGCACCACCCTAATATTAAACTCTATTAACGCTATATAGATGACATTTTTATCTGGGAAGGAACGAGGACACTTTTAGATGAATTTATTTTAAATATTAATCAAAATAACTGGAACCTTAGTTTTACTACCCAGATAGATGCAACCACCGCCATATTTCTCGACCTTCAACTCCTCATTCATAACAACAAGATTGAGACCAGCACACACTTTAAAAGTGTTGATGCTAATAGCTATTTAGACTATAAGAGCTGTCATTATCATAAATGAAAGCGGAATACACCCTGTGTTCAAATGAGGAGGATTTAAAAAAAATGGCTCAAATGATGCGGTAATGAAGGACCAAGTAGGAATCTTGAAGTGCAGATTTCTGGAAAAAGGGTACCTAGAAGGCCTAATCTTAGACTCAGTTGGGAAAATAGAAAAAGAAACCCAAACAAACTCTTTACTCCCTAAACACCAGACTGAGAAAAGCATACCACAGACCCACTAGGGCAACAGACATGTTTATAATTTTATTACCCGCTACTCTTCTTACCACAATAAGATCAAACACATATTGAAACAACATTGGTCTCTACTTCTTAAATATCCCATTCTGAGCAATCTTGTCCCCAAGTCACTACACATGACATTTCGGAGGGCAAAGACCTTAAAACAGTTACTAGCACTAGTTACTAGCAAGATGCCCTAAAGTCGACTAATTTCCACATGAATCAGTAATCCAGAGCTGACCGCAAATCAATGTAAGCCGAAGGGATCCTATAAATGCAGAAGAAAACTATGTAAATGCTGCCTAATGATATTGGACGACACCAAAGAGGCAACCATCAATTACTCTAGCGATAAGATCCCTTTTCTCAACTATATGGACTGTGGTACCACAAATTTGGTGTATATGCTCGAGTGTCCTTGTGGGTTATAATATATTGGATGCACCACTCAGAGCATTAGGGATAGGCTCAACTCACATCTCTCAAACATTAACAAGAAATATGCTAAGCATAGTGTTTCCAGACAATTCGCGGAGACACACACAGGTGACGCATCTCTTTTACATTTAACCCCAATAGAATGGGTCCCTAAATACTTCCTGCAACTTTGCAAAAAGGAAATTGGATTTTCCGTTTTAATTCCTTGAATCCCTTTGGCCTCAATGAAACATTGGAACATAATAAATACTAAATCCTGGACTTATTCATTTATTCAATGTTTTAATCGAATTTGAATTTCTTAATGTTCCAATTGAATTGAATTTATATATTTATTTATGGACTGTCTGGATCATTAATAATTGAACCAGTTTAATAATTGAACCAATTTATTTCTAATGATTCAATTTACTTCTAATGATTCAATTTACTATTTATAATTACAAACCAAAAAGACAGGGTGGCATTAGCAGGAGGTGCTCAAACCCACATGCAGTCGTGCATATATACAGGGGAGCAAATCCTGCACTTGTGGCCCGTTGCTAATGGCGATCCCCAGCAAAATGCATACGGTGGAGGATGCCCGCGGCGAACCACAAGTACCACAATAGACATCTCACACAAGGTAACAAGTGCGGATGTCATAATCAATATAACAATATAACAAAACAATAACAAATACAGGTGCACTCTGCAGTCTCACTAAACCCTCAAACTGATTTTAAAATTGAGAGATTAGTCAACATGTCCTACGGTATAGAACATGTCTAAGCCCAAGCACCACGTCAAGGTTTCTCAAGTAGCCCGGGACCTAACACTCTTCTACCTGAGCCGTATGGGCGATACCAGGAGCCAGTTGGCAAATTACAGGAGCATTACTATTTATAATATCTCATGTCTATTCCTATGGTTCTATTGTAATAATGTATTAGCCTTACTCATGACTTTATAAATGTACAATTATAATTGATCACTTTATGAGTCTATATTATAGTCATATATACTATGGATATCGACGTGTACCAGAACACTAATAACATACAATACAATAACTCTAAACATATTTCTCTCCTTTGAATAAGAATTGTTTGTGGAACTTAATGGTTAACTCCCCTATAAGTTATTAGTCACACGGAGCTGGAGCACACCACCTGATTTTCTTTCCCTGCCCACATGTGTGCTGATGCGTCCCACAGTGGAATGCTATTACCATCATCTGCCATATGGATCGGGTGCGCTCCACTTTGGAGCGCACCAGCTGATTCTTTCACTCCTCCCACACAAGTAAATCTGGCACTCCTCTAGATTTACCCATTGCCATCTAACTATCCCACATATAATGCCAAGTATGATATATAGCCCTGGACCTGAAGAAAGATAAAAATATAAACATATAAACTCCATATAAAACATTTCCATGCATTCCATTTTGAAACACATAGGTAGACACTGTCAGGCCAGTGCCAGGAAGTGATGTCAGCATATTTCTTGCCCCCTAGATCACTGACTGCAAACCATGTGCTTTTCTTATCTATATACAGGCAGGTCCATAAATATTGGGACATCGACACAATTCTAACATTTTTGGCTCTATACACCACCACAATGCATTTGAAATGAACAAGATGTGCTTTAACTGCAGACTGTCAGTTTTAATTTGAGGGTATTTACATCCAAATCAGGTGAACGGTGTAGGAATTACTAACAGTTTGCATATGTGCCTCCCACTTGTTAAGGGGCCAAAAGTAATGGGACAGAATAATAATCATAAATCAAACTTTCACTATTTAATACTTGGTTGCAAATCCTTTGCAGTCAATTACAGCCTGAAGTCTGGAATGCAAAGACATGACCAGATGCTGGGTTTCATCCCTGATGCTGCTCTGCCAGGCCTCTACTGCAACTGTCTTCAGTTCCTGTTTGTTCTTGGGGCATTTTCCCTTCAGTTTTGTCTTCAGCAAGTGAAAGGCATGCTCAATCGTATTTAGGTCAGGTGATTGACTTGGCCTTTGCATAACATTCCACTTTTTTTTTAAACTCTTTGGTTGCTTTTGCAGTTTACTTTGGGTCATTGTCCATCTGCACTGTGAAGCACCGTCCAATGACCTCTGAAGCATTTGGCTGAATATGAGCAGATAATAGTGCTGTCACGAGGGTGTCAAGAACCACGCCTGACTCCGTTATACCCGGGGTCAGGAAGTCGCAGCGGTTGGCTGCGCGCTCTAGGTAGAAAGATAGGGCTGTTTCTTTATGGTAGCTTTCTGGGTTTGCTTTGCAACCCTTTTTGGCTCACTCAGGGATCCGTAGCTCCTTCTCCTCAGCTGTTCCTTGTCCAGCACTCCCAACCTCCTTATATTCCCCTCTCCCATTTCTCTGGTTGCCAGATATAGAGCTTCCTGCCTGGACTTCTATACTGACCCACTGGAGCTGTGTTGCTGCGTTCCCTGGTTGTTGTTCCAGAACGTTACCTTCCGGATCCCTGTTGCGCCTTTGTGGTCTGCTGTTGTCGCCCACCTGGGATCATATGTTTGTTTGTATTGTCTGTCCTCTTCTTGGTGTTTTCCTCTTAGTGTCAGTGGTGCGGACTAGTGATCCCACTGCCCCGTTCACTACCTAGGGCTCATCTTAGGGAAAGCCAGGGTTTAGGCACGTGATCGGCGTACGGGTGAGGAACCCGTCTAGGGACGTGAGGGCAGTCAGGTGCCAGCTGCAAGGTGAGTCAGGGGTCACCACCTTTCCCTCTCCCTTGGGCAGGGCCTTCCGTTTTCCCTCCCTTTGCGTGACGCCGGTCATTACAATTGCCCGAAACACTTCAGAATTCATCCTGCTGCTTATGTCAGCAGTCACATCATCAATAAATACAAGAGAACCAGTTCCAATGGCAGCCATACATCCCCACGCAATGACACTACCACCACCATGCTTTACTGATGAGGTGGTATGCTTAGGATCATGAGCAGTTCCTTTCCTTCTCCATACTCTTCTCTTCCCATCACTCTGGTACAAGTTGATCTTGGTCTCATCTGTCCATAGGATGATGTTCCAGAACCGTGAAGGCTTTTTTAGATGTCGTTTGGCAAACTCTAATCTGGCCTTCCTATTTTTGAGGCTCACCAATGGTTGACATCTGGTGGTGAACCCTCTGTATTCACTCTGGTGAAGTCTTCTCTTGATTGTTGACTTTGACACACATACACCTACCTCCTGGAGAGTGTTCTTGATCTGACCAACTGTTGTGAAGGGTGTTTTCTTCACCAGGGAAATAATTCTTCGATCATCCACCACAGTTGTTTTCCATGGTCTTCCGGGTCTTTTGGTGTTGTTGAGCTCACCGATGCGTTCCTTCTTTTTAAGAATGTACCAAACAGTTGTTTTGGCAACGCCTAATGTTTTTGCTATCTCTCTGATGGTTTTTTTTTTTTTTTTTTTCAGCCTAATGATGGCTTGCTTCACTGATAGTGACAGCTCTTTGGATCTCATCTTGAGAGTTAGCAACAGATTCGAAATGCAAATAGCACACTTGAAATTTACTCTGGACCTTTATCTGCTCATTGTAAATGGAATAATGAAGGAAAAACACACACCTGGCCATGGAACAGCTGAGAAGTTGTCCTATTACTTTTGCTCCCTTAACAAGTGGGAGGCACATATGCAAACTGTTGTAATTCCTACACCGTTCACCTGATTTGGATGTAAATACCCTCAAATTAACCCTGACAGTCTGCAGTTAAAGCACATCTTGTTTGTTTCATTTCAAATCCATTGTGGGGGTGTATAGAGCCAAAAATGTTAGAATTCTGTTGATCTGCTGGACCTGCTGTATATCCTGTTATGCTTGTGTTTTATTTATGCTCTTGATAAAGGGGTACTATTCCGAAACGCGTCAAGCATTTGTATACCTTAAAGACCTCTATTGGATCCTGGAGCCCCGGTGTCATCTTTTTGGAGGGACATAGAAGTCCTATTCACCATCTAAAGGAGATCTCGGCAGGGGAGGTACAAGCATAGAACCGCCTTTTTCCCCGTCTCATATCATTATAGCAGTTCACTGGTGTGTACTGATCTTTATGGTTTAGGGAACTTCCTTACTTTCTTTGAGTCATCCTATCTCGACTGTTCACTGCAATCTATTGCAATATCCTTTGGCGCCTCATATCCCACTCCCTCCCAAATCCCCTTTCCGATATTCTTGTTCACCCAACTCTTTTTCTTTTTTTCTTTCATATTTACTTAATCATTAACAGTCGTTTCTCCTCTTTTATACGTACCGTCATGTGATCATCAGTTGCTGTCTCCTCCAATCAAGATTCTCCATCGCTGACTTCTGCCTGTACCATCCCCATCTGTATCCAGGTGAGTAAAAAAAACATCTGTAAGGCCCCTTGCAGACGAGCGTTCCTCCCGCGGGGAGTCCGCATCGCAGCACCTGGCCTGACCTCCCAGCACTGACTGGATTCACATTGTATTATATTGCTATGTAACCCTTACAGTTCTGGAATGTATTGGATAACACTGGCAGCATTATCCTGCGGGAGGAACGCTTGTCTGCAAGGGGCCTAATACTTGCACATGTAAATACAGGGTTCATAACACCATGTCGCCCCAATTTGCATCCACAAATATGGATTAGCCATGCATAGGCAAAAATGTCTTCCTTCTCTTCCAGGGGTGTGTGGACAGAAGTCTCCCTCTTCTCTTATTCCAACTGAGCAAATGATCTGTGAGGCAGAATTATGCCTCCTCAAATATGCTTCTGTTTGTGCATTATAGTGGTCTGTGGAGGAAACGAACAGCAACTGGGGACACACAAAAAACTCTAATTGCCAGCTCTACAGAATACCTCCAGTTGGCAGGCAGGGCCTCCAAGCTCGGGGCAGAAGACAGATTCTTTCAGTTTTGGCTACTGGTGCGGATCTGTCATGGATCTGCACAGACGGATCCGTTCGGATAATACAAACGTCTGCATCTGTTTAGAGCACATCTGTTTGTATTATCTTTAATATAGCCAAGAAGGATCCGTCTTGAACACCACTGAAAGTCAATGGAGGATGGATCTGTTTTCTATTGTGTCATAGAAAACGGATCTATCCCCATTGACTTACATTGTGTGTCAGAACGGATTCGTTTGGCTCAGTTTCGTCAGACGGACACCAAAACTCTGCAAGAAGCGTTTTGGTATCCGCCTCCAGAGCGGAATAGAGACGGAGCAAAGGCAAACTGATGCATTTTGAGCGGATCCGCATCCATTCAGAATGCATTAGGGACAAACTGAACTGTTTTGGACCGATTGTGAGAGCCCTGAACCGATCTCAAACAGAAAGCCAAAACGCCAGTGTGAAAGTAGCCTTAGAAACTGTTACAGTGATCCTAGGGACAGCACTGCAGGGCAGACGGAGCAGCATGGGCCCACCTGAGACCCCCCCATGGTAGTTATATCTGACACTTGCAGCTCAGTGCCAGAGTTAAAAGTACTGTGAACTGAATCTCAAGTGGGGACCTAGAGCTGGTGGTGTCATCATACTCAGGCAGACAAAATTGTCCTCCGCAAATGTAAAAATTAATAAGGCAAAGATCCCTAAGAATTTTCTAACACCTCTAGCTTAGGCCAAATAATAGATCCACCATTTGCTGACAGTGGCTATTTATCTCCGGCCCAACTGTGCCATTGCATATCCATCATGTTGCATACTGTATTGCCGTTGTTGCTACAGCTACTTTTCCCCTACCACCGCTGCAGCTGCTACTCCTCCTACTGCTACTACGACTACTACTACGCAGCGGCACATCTGCTGCCGTGTCTGTCAGGTTCCATACTGTGCTGCTATTGATGCTATCACTATTACCCCTACACAGCTTCACATCTCCTGCCTTGTTCGACACCTACACTGTACTGCTGCTCTTCCTCCCAAAAAAGTGAGAACAAGCCACTGTTTCTTCCCAAACTGTTTGTGTGTGGGACGGAATCTGCCCTCTTAGGCCTCTTTCACACAAGCGATACGGATTAGGTCCGGATGCGTTGAGGGTGCGTTCAGTGAAACTTGCACCATTTTGCAAGCAAGTTTTGTCTGCAATTGCGTTCAGTTTTTTCTGCGCAATCAATGCATTTTGATGCGTTTTTCACGCACCTGATAAAACACTGAAAGTTTACAAACAACATCTCCTAGCAACCATCAGTGAAAAATGCATCTGCACTTGATTCAGTGCGGGCACTACGCGTTCACGTCATGCATTGCACCTGCGCGGAAAGGGGAAAGGGGCCTTAAAGAGGTTGTGTCTCTTCTGCATGTGGCATTTATCATGTAGATAAAGTTAATACAAGCCACTTACTAATGTAATGTTATTATCCATATTGCTTCCTTTGCTGGCTGGATTTATTTTCCCATCACATTATTTACTGCACAGTATAGGAGAAAGTGCTGGCCTCTCTGGTGGGCTGAAACAGGGGACCTCACATAGGCTGGTGCTAATTTCTATAGTGTGCATTCACAAGCACTGCTGACAGATTACAAGGTGGTCACAACCATGGAAATGAGCAGTGTATAATGTGATGGAAAAATGAATTCAGCCAGCAAAGGAAGCAATATGGACAATCACAATACATTAGTAAGTGGCTTCCTATGCATAATAAATGCTATTTGCTGAAGTGACACAACCCCTTTAACATAGAGGACCCGTGCTGTACATGTATGGCACAGATGAATGTGACTTAAAGGGGTTATCTCGTGATTAACCCCTTAATGACTGGGCCATTTTGCACCGTTGTGACCAGACTGATTTTTGCTAATCTGACATGTGTCACTTTATGTGGTAATAATTTTGGAATGCTTTTACTTATACAAGCCATTCTGATATTGTTTTCTTGTGACATATTATACTTCATGTTAGTGGTAAATTTGAGTCAATATGTTTCACCTTTATTTATTTAAAAAAAAATCTAAAATTTACTGAAAATTTTGAAAGATTTATAATTTTTTACAATTGATTTTCTCTGCTTTTAAGGCAGATAATCAGGATTGATAAAAAAAAAGAAGGATATGTATGTCTACATATATATATGTAATCCAGAGCTTCACCGGCTGACTGCAACCTCTTACATCTATTAAGCGATCCTGGCCGGGGGGGGGGGGGGGGTATTGTCACGGGCATCTTGAGTTTAACCTGTGGACAACCCCCCCCCCAGTGAAGTGAGTGGAACATTGATTTTGTTGTTACGGACTGTAACACTATATTATTATTTTTATCTGTTTCTCTACAGCCATATTCTATTGCAATATAATGCTGTTTCCTTTTAACCATAATCGCTCAGGTTTTATGTAATTGCCTGAATCGCTCAGGTTTTATGTAATTGTCTGAATCGATCGGGTTTTATGTAATTGCCTGAATCGCTCAGGTTTATGTATTTGCCTGAATCGCTCGGGTTTTATGTAATTGCCTGAATCGCTCAGGTTTTATGTAATTGCCTGAATCGCTCGGGTTTCATGTAATTGCCTAAATCGCTCAGGTTTTATGTAATTGCCTGAATCGCTCAGGTTTTATGTAATTGCCTGAATCGCTCAGGGATTTTTTCCCACAGTATCCTGTTGGTTCCTGTTTACCCGGTTCATGTTCTGCATGTGGGATTTCCTGAACCGCTCGGGTCATTCCTCATGCGGCTCACCATCGGTCCCTGATTCGTCCAGATCAGGGTCATTCATTAGTCAACTGACACCCAGGCTGCGTTTTGGTCTCATTTTTTCGATCCGGTTCAACCAGGTCCCACCCCTCTCCAGGTCTCGTGTCAACGCAAGCTTGTTTTTTCATTTAAGCAGGGCCTTAGGCCACCGGAATTCAGGTCCAGCTTCAGTCGCTTTGCAGTGCTTCTCCATTTCCGGTCATCCCACGGTGCCAGGTTCCAGGTAAGTTCAAAGACTGGGTGGCGACATGCGGTCTTCCGCTGCTCAGGGTTTGTTCCTTATTCATCGCAAGCTTCCATTTCTAGGTCTCCGGTCCCGCCAGAGAAATTAGTCAGGGCTGACTATTGGTTCGGGTAGGTTTGTGATTCTTTGCTATGCCGCTTTTTTCTGTTCTCTCACCGCTCTCGCCCGGTCACCCTGTCACCGCTCGTCTTTTAAAAAATTGTATTTATTTTTTTACCAGTAGAGAATGGGGGGAGACTTAAAATTATTTGTATATGCTTTCCTCTTTCCCATGCAGACTAAAGATGTGTCAAGCGTCAGATGTGAATGACAACATGCCATTACCCGGGTCTTCGCGCAAGTACCCAGTCCCTTCGTAGCTGGACAATTCCTAAGCTCATTGCGGAGCATAATAGGAGAGGAATTCATCATCCCGCATCAGCAAGGAAGGCGGAACTCTATCGTCTCCTGATGACGGAGTCAGGGGGTTCAAACGAGCAGCCCTCTCTCTCTTCCATTCAGCTGTCCCTGCTGAAGCTGCAGTCCACCATCGGCAGCCTGGCCGGATCGGTGGCAGATATTCAAGCCAGAATGGGGGAATTGGAGTCTCGGCCTCCGGTGGTGTCACCATCACCGGCTCCACCACCCATTACTTCCACTTCTCAGGACACAGCTCCAGGTACGGTCTGTGCCAGCCCCCAGATCGCTCCCTCACATTTTATCCCGGAGAACTTAAAAAGGGATATCCTATCGGGAAAGGATGTCAATCTGGCATCCATTCTCATTGCGTCCCAGGATGTTTCTGAGAACAAAATCATTAACTGTGGGGAGGTGTCGGTTGTTCTCAGGGCCAAGGACGCTTGCTTGAATCGTAAACTGTCAATTCCTGAATTTGTACTTGCTTTCAGCCTGTACAGAGACACCATTTGCTCGGTACAACCGCACAGGCGTGAGGAATTAGACTCGCACTTGTACCGTATTACTGACTTAGGTTAGAAGTACGGTGGCACAAACTTCTACGACTACCACAGGTCGTTTTCGGCCAAGGCTGCTGCAGCCCTCGCCCAGTTCCAGTTCATCACTGACTGGGCGAACCACGACATGAAGCTCTTCTGTCGGCATTTCGCCGGTTCAAGGGCTCCTACTTGTGCGGCTTGCCAGTCAATCCAGCATACCGCAGACTGGTGCCCCAACCTACCTATCCCGGCCCGGGAGGGTTCCCTTCCAGGTCCCTCTAGTGCCCAGCGGTACCAGGCCTCAACTGATAAGCTGGGTAGACCAATTACTTACCTGGGGAAGAGTCAAATCTGCAACAATTTCAATTCAGGGGGATGCGGTTTAAACAGTTGCAGAGCTTTGCATATCTGCTCTCTCTGTTTTAGGGCCCATCCTCGTCCTGGCTGCCCAAAAAAACAGCACAAGACCCTATGACTAGCCGACATCAACATCGAGCTGCTAGGCGTTCTGTTGCAGGACCATCCTGATCCCCAGTTGACCCAGTTTCTTCTCTCCGGATTCGAGAGGGGTTTTCACACGGGCTTCATTGCTCTCCCTCAAGTTTCCTGGGAAGGAAGGAACTTGCTGTCGGCTACTCAGGAGCCGGCGGCAGTAGATACCCTGTTGCAAGCGGAGGTCCAGAAAGGGTTCCTGTTGGGTCCATTCCAGTCAATCCCCTTCGCAAATTGGAGGGTGAACCCGATTGGCCTGGTTACCAAACAGTGTTCCAATAAAAAGCGTTTAATTTACGACTTGTCTGCTCCTCACATGTCATCCATTCCCAGTTTGAATTCTTTAATTCCATCCGAAAAATTCTCCATGAGGTACTCATCCATCGATGAGGCCATCCAATATATCTTGCTGGCTGGGGAAAGGGCTTGGTTGGCCAAGGCCGACATAGCGGACGCATTCAAGTTTCTCCCTATTCTTCCCCAGCTATGGAAGTATAATGGCTTGCATTGGGCAGATGGGTATTACTTCGCCAACCAGCTCAATTTTGGATCTAAGAGCAGCCCGTGGCTGTTTTACAGATTTGCGTGCGCCTTACATTGAATCCTGGTTCATCATGGGGGGTTGGACATGGTCATCCATTATCTCAATGATTTTCTGATCATCGAGAGCCCCCAGGGTGAACCTACGGGTTTAGGAAGTTTGCTGCAGCTATTCACCAAGCTAGAGGTTACCGTGGCTGCAGCAAAGACTAAGGGGCCAGGTACCAGGGTTACCTTCTTGGGCATCATCCTCGATTCAGTCCGCATGGAGGCCAGCCTCCCCATGGCGAAACTTTCAAAGATCCAGGCCGCCGTCTCCTCCGCGGCTTTGTCCAGGGTCCTGTCCAAGCGGGAGCTCCAGTCCCTCTTAGGTTCCCTAAACTTTGCCTTCAGGATCATGCCCCAGGGCAGATCTTTCACTTCCAGGCTCCTCAGTCTCCTCCCTTCAGCTCCGGATCAGGATTCCACCGTCCAACTGGACAAGCATGCCATGGCGGACTTACAAATATGGCAATCTTTCCTTTCCAGGTGGAGCGGCGCTTCCCTGTTTGTGCCTTCCCCGGATTCCGCATCACCCACGGTGTTCACGGCCATATTCCATCCCCACTGGTTCGTTGGCAGGTGGAATTCATATCAGACGCCGGTTCTCTTAAGTCATCTCTATTACTAGAACTGTACCCGATAGTGCCAGCCGCCTAATTTTGGCGTTCACTCTGGGCCAACAAGTCAGTAATTTTCATGACTGACAGCCAGGTGTTGGTAGACGTCACCATGAAAGGGAGGGCAAAGTCCCAGAAAATCATGTCCCTCTTGCGTAAGTTAGTTTGGCTGTCCTTGCAGTTTAATTTTCATTTCTTCGCTTTTCATATCCAGGGGCAAGGAATGTCACGGCTGATGCATTATCCCGCTTTAACTACGCCATCTTTTTTCAGGAACTACCCGTCGGTACTCCAGCTCTGCCATTCAGCTCCCTCCTGTTGGACTAGGATCCCTGGTAGCCTCTGCACAGATCTCAGTTCAGCATTCGTTAGCAGTCAACACTGCCAGGAACTACAGTGCAGGGTTTAAGTTTTTTTGTCAGTTTGTAGACACCCATCCTCAGGGGGACTTGGACGAAGTCACTTTTCTCATGGCATTCACAGCCCATTGTCATTCTCACCGCCACCTATCTTTCAATACCATCAAGCTGTATCTGGCAGTAATCCAGCACCATCGGATGCTCAGTGACCCCTCTGGCAAGTCCATTCTGGCAAATCAGGCCATCAAAGCTACTCTTAGGGGCATTCAAAAGGATAGCATGGGGGTTCAGGTTTGCAAGCAACCGGTCTCAAGTGAGCTGTTCCGCAAGTTGTCTTTAGCCCTGGACGGTCTTCCTTTTGGGCACTCGGCCAGCATCACCACCAAAGTGGCCATGTACCTCGGGTTCTATGGGTTCCTTAGGCCTGGGGTGTTCACCTGCGGCTCGGTCAGCCGCTCCACCCTCCTCAAGCGGCAACTTGTCTGGCATGATAACCACTTCACGCTGTCCATTCCATTTACCAAAACCAATCAGGCAGGTCCTCCCACTGAAGTAGAGTTTTTCCCCACGTCCAATTGCTGGTGTCCCGTCAAAGTTCTCAAGGAACTTATAGCCTCACCCTAGTAAGCTGCCTTAGACGGCCCGTTGCTCCCGTTAGATGGTAGGCCCCTTTCTTCTGCCCGTTTCATCTCTAACACACTAGCGGCAGGTTTGGGGTACAATCCTAGCTTAATTTCCGGGCACTCCTTCCGGATAGGAGCAGCTTCTGCGGCTTCCAGGCACCATGTTCCGGCTCATGTGATCCGTAAGATGGGTTGCTGGCGGTCGCCATGTTATGCAAGATATATTCCTAATCCCCAAGTTGAAATATCCAGAGCCTTTTGTTCTTTAGCCCTGTAGGTTTCGTTTTGCTCAATAAACTGTTGTACCCTCCACAGTGCCGGTCTTCATCATTTTTGCCCACATATTTAGGCCTTACCTCGTCCCTGGCTCCGGGCACACTCCAGCCAGACAGGTCAGGGCAGTATGTAGGCATGCCTCTTCTGTTCCTCTCTCAGCTCTTACCACAAATAGTAAAGGCTGTGTGGAGCCTGTAATTGTGGGAGGAGCTGCCTCCCCTACTTATATCCGGCAGCCGGGAGACAGAGTGCACTCGTTTCCTGTGCCCCTCCCTCCCATCCCCTTTTCTCATCAATCTCTACTTGGGTGGCCCACATATTTAGGCCTTACCTCGTCCCTGGCTCCGAGCACACTCCAGCCAGACAGGTCAGGGCCGTATGTAGGCATGCCTCTTCTGTTCCTCGTTCAGCTCTTACCATAAATATATATATATATATATATATATATATACATACAGTTGCAAGAAGAAGTATGTGAACCCTTTGGAATGATATGGATTTCTGCACAAATTGGTCATAAAATGTGATCTGATCTTCATCTAAGTCACAACAATAGACAATCACAGTCGACTTAAACTAATAACACACAAAGAATTAAACGTTACCATGTTTTTATTGAACACACCATGTAAACAGTCACAGTGCAAGTGGAAAAAGTATGTGAACCCTTGGAATTAATAACTGGTTGAACCTCCTTTGGCAGCAATAACTTCAACCAAACATTTCCTGTAGTTGCAGATCAGATGTGCACAATGGTCAGGAATAATTCTTGACCATTCCTCTTTACATAACTGTTTCAGTTCAGGAATATTCTTGGGATGTCTGGTGTGAATCACTTTCTTGAGGTCATGCCACAACATCTCAATCGGGTTGAGGTCAGGACTAGGCGACTCCAGAAGGCGTATTGTATTCTGTTTAAGCCATTCTGTTGTTGATTTACCTCTATGCTTTGGGTCGTTGTCCTGTTGTAACACCCATCTTCTGTGGAGCTTCAGCTGGTAGACAGATGGCCTTAAGTTCTCTTGCAAAATGTCTTCATAAACTTGGGAATTTATTTTTCCTTCAATGATAGCAATCCGTCCAGGCCCTGACGCAGCAAAGCAGCCCCAAACCATGATGCCCCCACCACCATACTTCATAGTTGGGATGAGGTTTTGATGTTGGTGTGCTGTGGCTCTTTTTCTCCACACATAGTGTTGTGTGTTTCTTCCAAACAAAACAACTTTGGTTTCATCTGTCCACAGAATATTTTGCCAGTATTGCTGTGGAACATCCAGGTACTCTTGTGCAAACTGTAAACCTGCAACAATGTTTTTTGGACAGCAGTGGCTTTCTCTGTGGTATCCACCCATGAAATCCATTCTTGTTTAGTGCTTTACGTATCGTAGATTCGCTAACAGGGATGTTAGCATATGCCAGAGACTTTTGTAAGTCTTTAGCTGACACTCTAGGATTATTCTTCACCTCATTGAGCAGTCTGTGCTGTGCTCTTGCAGTCATCTTTACAGGACGGCCACTCCTAGGGAGAGTAGCAGCAGTTCTGAACTTTCTCCATTTATAAACAATTTGTCTTACTGTGGACTGATGAACAGCAAGGCTTTTGGAGATACTTTTATAACCCTTTCCAGCTTTATGCAAGTCAACAATTCTTATTCGTAAGTCTTCTGAGAGCTTTCTTGTGTGAGGCATCATTCACATCAGGCAATGCTTCTTGTGAAAAGCAAACCCAGAACTGGTGTGTGTTTTTTATAGGGCAGGGTAGCTGTAACCAACACCTCCAATCTCATCTCATTGATTGGACTCCAGTTGGCTGACACCTCACTCCAATTAGCTCTTGGAGAGGTCATTAGTCTAGGGGTTCACATACTTTTTCCACCTGCACTGTGAATAGTCTACAGTTCAGTGATCCAACAACCCAAGGGCGATCTCCCTCACGGCAGGCAAACTCTCTGCTACCATGACTAACACACTACGCCACCAGGGACTCAAATCCTGCAGTGCCAGACATGTCCCCCTGCTTAAGCCAGTACATGTCCGGGCCCGTCTGACGTTTGCTAGAGAGCATTTGGATGATCCAGAAGAGGATTGGGAGAATGTCATATGGTCAGATGAAACCAAAGTAGAAATTTTTGGTAAAAACTCAATTTGTCATGTTTGGAGGAGAAAGAATGCTGAGTTGCATCCAAAGAACACCATACCTAATGTGAAGTATGGGAGTGGAAACATTATGCTTTGGGGCTGGTTTTCTGCAAACGGAACAGGACGACTGATCCGTGTAAGGCATTTTTCACACTACTGGTTTTTATTCCGTTTTGCGAGCCTTTTTTGCGTTCCGTATAAGGTCCGGAAACTGAACCATTCATTTCAATGGGTCCACAAAAAAAGGAATGTACTCCGTATGCATTCCGTTTTCGTGTTGCCGTATCGCCGTTCCGTGCAAAGATAGAACATGTCCTATATTTGGCCGCAAATCACGTTCCATGGCTCCATTAAAGTCAATGGGTCCGCCAAAAAACGGAATGCATACGGAAATGCATCCGTATGTCTTCCGTATCCGTTCTGTTTTTTGCGGAACCCTCTATTGAAAATGTTATGCCCAGCCCAATTTGTTCTATGTAATTACTGTATACTGTATATGCCATACGGAAAAATGGAACAGAAAAATGGAACCAAAATGGAAACACAACGGAAACAAAAAACAGAACAACGGATCCGTGAAAAACGGACCGCAAAGCACTGAAATAGCCATACGGCAGTGTGAAAGAGGCCTAATGGAAAGAATGAATGGGGCCATGTATCGTGAGATTTTGAGTGAAAACCTCCTTCCATCAGCATGGGCACTGAAGATGAAACATGGCTGGGTCTTTCAGCATGACAATGATCCCAAACACACCGCCCGGGAAACGAAGGAGTGGCTTCGTAAGAAGCCTTTCAAGGTCCTGTAGTGGCCTAGCCAGTCTTCAGATCTCAACCCCATAGAAAACCTTTGGAGGGAGTTGAAAGTCTGTGTTGCCCAGCGACAGCCCCAAAACATCTCTGCTCTAGAGGACATCTGCATGGAGGAATGGGCCAAAATACCAGCAACAATGTGTGAAAATCCTTGTGAAGACTTACAGAAAACGTTTAACCTCTGTCATTGCCAACAAGGATAAAAAAGTATTGAGATGAACTTTTGTTATTGACCAAATACTTATTTCCCACCATAATTTGCAAAAAAATTCAGACAATGTGAAAATTCTGGATTTTCTTTTCTCATTCTGTTTCTCATAGTTCAGGTATACCTATGATGAAAATTACAGGCCTTTCTCATCTTTTTAAGTGGGAGAACTTGCACAATTGGTGGCTGACTAAATACTTTTTTGCCCCACTGTACAAACTCAGCAAATAACTTATTAAAAACATGTTAAAAAATATATATTAAATGTCCAAATTTTCCCAAGATGGGGAACAACGTAAAAAAGTCACTTGGCAGTACGGTGCCATAGAACCAGCAATATAAAAATAGGCCACTAAAATCCAAAATGCGCTCCAGTCTTTTGAAGACTTGTGGCGGGTCCAGCCAGTTGATAAATTACATAAGTGTCAATTTTCAGAGTATCAGCATACAGGAATAGTTTTAGAAATGTTTTGTCTTCAAATCTTTAGTAATAGTTAGATTTTTGGAAATTGAAAAATATTTTTTTTAAATAATTTTGATTATAAGAGCTTTGTCGCACTCTGTGCAGGTATTGCAGTGCAAAGGGTTCCCACCCCAGTTTACAATATATTAAAAATCATAGCAGATGATCTTCAATTGGAATGCTTTTATTTGCTGAGTACATTAGGTAGACATGTGGCAGTTTGTGTTAACATTTTCGACACGCAGGCCTTCGTCAGACACTGAGATTATAATAGAACAAAAATTCATCAAGACATAGAACAACAAAAAAGAAAAGGAATAACTGATACATCCTATACAAGACTGATGTAGCATTGAAAAATGGCCATCTACTTTGGAGCAGATATTATCAATCTCATCAACAGTCACATATCAATAAGTTTTGTTTTTTTAAATGATAACATATTCATTTGTGGGTAATGGTCGATATCACCAGCTAAATCAATATCCAGCAGGCTATATCACATCAGACAAAAAACCTGAAAGCGACAAGACACAATTACAAGTTTTGATGCTCAATACATGATGTGTGGTAAACAACCAGAATGCTGACTATATAGTGCACAATTCCAATAAAGTGCTGAGTGCATAATATAGGATATAGAGCATTGAATTATATAATATATGGCAAAGAAATAGAATGATGAGTACACATTGCATCTAAATTTCAGACACTGGGTCCATATTATACTGTAGGGTATATCTGCCAGGGTGTTGCCTGAATACCACATGGTGCCATGACTACATTGACTGCCCCGTGGTAGCCCCATCTACATTCCAGGTATTTAATCCGCCGTAATGGTGGTAGCTGGATCAATATTCAATGAAAAATCATTAAGGAAGAGGACACTTTTCCCACTTCAATGTTTTTTATATATAGGACCACAGAGACACTAATGTCACTAATAACATAGCCACCAATTGTGGTAAAGTAATCAATAGAGGTCACAGCCAAATTGAATATGGTGTATCCTGTTGTCCCTGTTTGTCTACTTAAAACTTCATATACAGGCCATGATCCCCTTTAGCAAGACTTACCTATACCGCAGTCGGTAGCCAGGATAGAGAGGGTGTTCACACCTAGTAAAGTGGTGCATATAGCACCTTGAAGGAAGAGGTGTACCTGAGGACCGCATTCTAACTGCTATAAATACCATGGGTGATTGTATGCCGCTCAGGTGGCAGCCTGAGTGCACGCTGAATGCAATGGACGCAATGCGTTCCACCAGAAGTGAATAGGGCGGTGGAATATATCAAAACCGGGAAATGCGAAATTCCTGTCTTTATCTCCTCTTGACTTATAGGGTCTATACTCTCTCCTTAGTATTCTATACTTTACCTGCCGCAAAATCTTAACCTGTCCCTAATCCCAATACCCACAAATGACACGGAGACCTTCTGTGGTAAAACGGGCCGTGGCATAACTTTATTAACCCAACATGTTCACATGTTTCTTTTAATCAAACAATTATGCATTTCCATAATAACATATATATAACATATATATATATATATACCCAACATAACATGACCACGGCCAACCAACCCGACTGTCATGGAACCATGAACCAGACGTACAACAAGAGATAAGTGGAAAATAAGAAGGTTTTATTGAAGAGCAAGCCGTAGCAAAGTCCGAACGGATGGCTAAACCGAAGCAGGGTCTTGCGGAGACAGAGGTCAGGAACCAGAAGGGTAGTCAGACGAAGCCAGGAACAGGAACCAACGGGGTAGTCAGACGAAGCCGGAATCAGGAACCAACGGGGTAGTCAGACGAAGCCGGAATCAGGAACCAACGGGGTAGTCAGACGAGGCCAGGATCAGGAACCAGAAGCAGCAGCAGTCTTGGAAGCATGTGAACACAGGAGGACCAAGCAAGGAACTGAAGCCACAGACCTCCTATATATATGAGCTAGGCATCCAGCTCCTCCCAGTGGGAAGGAGGAGCCGCAGGGTGGGAGGCTACAAGAAAACCCAGAAACCAAGATGGCCGCCAGCACATGTCAAACGAAGGGAACAGCAAGGAGGTAAGACCATGACAGTACCTCCCCCTCAAGGGCCCCTCCTCCGCGGAGTAAGGAACGGTTTCTGAGGGAAGCGTGCGTGGAAGGCTCGGAGCAAGACAGGAGCATGGACATCTGCGGAGGGAACCCAGGAACGCTCCTCTGGACCATAACCACGCCAATGGACCAAAAACTGCACCCGGCCGCGGACCAGGCGTGAGTCCAGGATATTGCTCACCTCATACTCCTCACGATTGCCCACTTGGACCGGACGAGGCCGAGGAATCGAGGAAGTGAAACGATTACACACCAGTGGCTTCAACAGGGAGACATGAAACACGTTGGAGATCCGCATGCCAGGAGGAAGCGCAAGGGCATAGGCTACCGGGTTTACCCTGCGAAGCACTCGGAAGGGACCAACAAAGCGAGGCGCCAGCTTGGGAGTGGGCACTCGAAGGTTGAGGTTGCGGGTGGACAACCATACGCGGTCTCCGACCTGGTAGGAAGGAGCGGGCGCTCGTCTGCGATCAGCCTGGAGTTTCTGGCGCTGCGCAGAGACCTCAAGGGACCTCTGGATCTGTACCCAAGAAGCACGTAGGACGGAAAGGTGATCCTCCACAGCCGGAATATCCTGGGGAGAGAATACCTCCGGTAACACGGCAGGTTGGAACCCATAATTGGCCATGAAGGGAGACGTCCCAGAGGAAGAGTTCACCGCCGTGTTCCTGGCAAACTCAGCCCAAGGCAGGAGGTCAACCCAATTGTCTTGGTGATCGGAGACATAGCAACGAAGGAATTGCTCCAAGGCCTGATTGGATCGTTCTGCGGCCCCATTGGACTGAGGGTGGTAGGCCGAGGAGAAAGAGAGATGAATCCCCAACTGGGAGCAAAAGGCGCGCCAGAACCTGGACACAAACTGACTCCCCCGATCCGACACAATCTCCTTGGGCAAACCGTGCAACCGGAAGACCTCCCTGGCAAAAATCGAGGCCAACTCTTGTGCAGAGGGTAACTTCTTGAGAGGAACACAGTGGCACATTTTGGAAAACCGATCCACAATCATGAGAATGACCGTATGGCCTCGGGATGCAGGGAGGTCCACAATGAAATCCATCCCCAGGTGTGACCATGGACGCTCCCCGGTGGCTATGGGTTGCAAAAGGCCCAACGGAAGGTGCCGAGGGGACTTACTCTGGGCACAAACGGAGCATGCCGCTACATATGCGGCGATGTCGGAACGTAGAGAAGGCCACCAGAACAGACGTGAAACCGCCCAGGACAGCTGATTCTTTCCAGGGTGCCCCGCGGCCTTGGAGTTATGGTAGGTTCGCAACAACCGAGTGCGCAACTCCTCAGGCACAAAACATCTGCCGTTGGGTCTCCCAGAGGGAGCACCAGATTGAGCCGCCAAAATCTGCTCACCCAGAGGAGAAGTCAGGCTGGTGCGAATAGCGGCCAGGATCTGATTCGGGGGTATGACCGTAGTCGGAATCGACTCCTCCCCGGACAGCTCGGAGTACTGCCGTGATAAGGCATCCGCTCTGATGTTCTTGGAGCCGGGTAGGTAGGAGACCACGTAATTAAAACGTGACAAGAACAGAGCCCATCTGGCCTGACGTGGTGTCAATCTCTTGGCCTCAGAAAGGTAGGTCAGATTCTTGTGGTCCGTCAGGATGAGAACCGGAACCACCGAGCCCTCGAGCAAGTGCCTCCATTCTTTAAGGGCCTGCACGATGGCCAATAACTCCCTGTCACCAATCTGATAGTTGCACTCCGCGGAAGACAGTTTCCGGGAGTAAAACCCACAAGGAAGCAGAGGACCCTCTGGTGTTCTACGCTGAGACAGGAGGGCGCCTACTCCCGTCTCAGACGCGTCCACCTCGAGGACAAAAGGCAACCCAGGGTTGGGATGCGACAGAATCGGAGCCGACACAAAGGCGGACTTTAGAGCCTCAAAAGCTCGGATGGCCTCGAGCGGCCAGACCTGCGGATTACTGCCCTTCCTGGTCAGATCCGTGAGAGGCTTGGCTAGCATGGAAAAGTCCCTGATGAACTTCCGATAATAATTGGCGAAGCCCAAAAAGCGCTGCAGGGCACGAAGCCCACTGGGCTGGGGCCACTGTAAGACAGCCGAAACCTTCTCAGGATCCATGGAGAACCCCTCAGCGGAAATGATGTAACCTAAGAAGGTTACCTGGGATCGGTGAAATTCGCATTTCTCAAGCTTACCGAACAGCTTGTTCTCTCGTAAGCGTTGCAACACTCGTCTGACATCCAGAATGTGGGCCTCCATGGATGCAGAATATACCAAGATGTCATCCAAATAGACCACCACACACTGCTGCAACAGGTCACGGAAAACATCGTTGATGAATTCCTGGAAGACTGCGGGCGCATTGCACAACCCAAAGGGCATAACCAAGGATTCATAATGACCGGTCCTGGTGTTAAACGCGGTCTTCCACTCATCGCCCGCCTTGATCCTTACCAGGTTATATGCCGCCCTCAGGTCGAGTTTGGTAAAGACCGTGGCCCCTTTGAGGCGATCGAACAGCTCGGAAATCAAGGGTATCGGGTAAGCGTTCTTGATCGTGATGCGATTGAGACCCCTGTAATCGATGCGAGGCCTCAACTCGCCGCCCTTCTTTTTCACAAAGAAAAATCCAGCCCCTGCCGGGGACGAGGATTTGCGAATGTGTCCGCGTGAAAGCGCCTCCCTCACGTACTCCTCCATGGCCTCATTCTCCGCTACCGACAGTGGATAGACTTTGCCACGAGGAGGAACGGCACCGGATTGTAACTCTATGGCACAATCGTATGGGCGGTGCGGAGGTAGGGCAACCGCGCGCACCTTATCGAATACATCCCGGTACTCTTCGTATTCAGGAGGCAACAGAGAGTCCGAGGAAGTACACAGCAACTTGACAGGC
The DNA here is from genome assembly GCF_014858855.1 of Bufo gargarizans. Lineage (NCBI taxonomy): Eukaryota > Metazoa > Chordata > Amphibia > Anura > Bufonidae > Bufo > Bufo gargarizans. The sequence continues at coordinate 353,476,781 of NC_058080.1, read as the reverse complement.
CCATGGATGCAACTAGCCCCACACTGCGGTGACCACGAGAGGATCTCGACCGATCTCCAATCGAAAGTCGGATTATGCTTCTGGAGCCAGGGGTACCCCAAGACCACCGAGTAGTGTGGAGACGAAATAACCTGGAGACAGACCGACTCTCTGTGAACGGCACCAATGACCATCCCCACTGGAAGGGTCTCATGAGTCACGTGTGGCGGCAGAAGGGGTCTGCCGTCTATCGCCTCAAGAGCCAGTGGGGAACCTCGAGGCTGCAGAGGAATGGAATTGGCGGCAACGAACACTCTATCAATGAACAAACCACCAGCACCAGAGTCCACCAACGCCTGGGTCGTCACCGAGCCCCCGACCCAGGAGAGGACAACCGTGATCAGTGGTTTGTCAACACGGGAAACCGGGGACGAGGAGACTCCACCCAAGATCTGCCCCCGACAGGACCTCAGGTGCGAGCGTTCTCCCGGACGGTTCGGACATGCCAACCGAAAATGCCCACCGAGACCACAGTACATGCATCGGCCCTCGCGTCTCCGGAGTACCCTCTCCCCCTCGGACAGGCGAGCAAACCCCAGCTGCATGGGTTCACCCCCAGACAAGTCATCCCCAGGAGGCGTGGGAGGAGAGGGAGGCACGGGTGGGACAGCAAACGTAGGCGCCAATCTGTTAGGAGACCTCCGCAGGCTCTCCTTAAAGGAAGGTCTCTCCCTGAGTCTGGTGTCAATCAAAATCAGGAAAGAAATAAGAGACTCGAGCTCCACTGGTAGGTCCTTAGCTGCAACCTCATCCTTCAAGGCATCCGAGAGACCATGAGAGAAAGCAGCGACCAGAGCCTCATTATTCCAGCCCACCTCTGCTGCCAGGGTACGAAACTCAATGGCGTATTCAGCTACGGATCGTGAACCCTGTCTGATGGACATAAGGAGCTTCGCAGAAGAGGCAGCACGAGCCGGCACATCGAATACCTTCCGAAGAGAAGCAACAAAACCGGAAAACTCGGCAACCACCGGATTGTTGTTCTCCCATAAAGGGCTGGCCCAGGCCAAGGCCTTGTCCGAGAGCAGCGAGATCAAGAAGCCCACCCTTGATCTCTCAGTAGGAAAGGCATGTGGCAGCAACTCGAAGTAAATGCCCACCTGGTTAAGGAAACCTCGGCACTGAGTTGGCTCTCCCCCAAAGCGCTGTGGAAGGGGGGCAGAACCGGTCATACCCTGAAACCCCACAGGCGCAGCAACAGGTGTCAGGGTAGACTCTGGCGCAACAACCGGAGCGGCAGTAGGAGCGGGCCCAGGAGCGACAACCGACCCATCGGCAACGGAAGCTAAATGAGCCGTGCGTTCAAGCAGGGTTTGCAACGCCACAGCGAACCGACCCAACAGGTGATCCTGCTGATCAAGTCTGGCAACCAGCGTAGGTAGCGAGGGTGGCCCTGTACCGTCAGAATTCATGGCTTGGTCCTAATGTCATGGAACCATGAACCAGACGTACAACAAGAGATAAGTGGAAAATAAGAAGGTTTTATTGAAGAGCAAGCCGTAGCAAAGTCCGAACGGATGGCTAAACCGAAGCAGGGTCTTGCGGAGACAGAGGTCAGGAACCAGAAGGGTAGTCAGACGAAGCCAGGAACAGGAACCAACGGGGTAGTCAGACGAAGCCGGAATCAGGAACCAACGGGGTAGTCAGACGAAGCCGGAATCAGGAACCAACGGGGTAGTCAGACGAGGCCAGGATCAGGAACCAGAAGCAGCAGCAGTCTTGGAAGCATGTGAACACAGGAGGACCAAGCAAGGAACTGAAGCCACAGACCTCCTATATATATGAGCTAGGCATCCAGCTCCTCCCAGTGGGAAGGAGGAGCCGCAGGGTGGGAGGCTACAAGAAAACCCAGAAACCAAGATGGCCGCCAGCACATGTCAAACGAAGGGAACAGCAAGGAGGTAAGACCATGACACCGACACTGCAACCCCTTGCATTGTAGAAGGACCCCGGAAGGCAACCAATCAAGCTGTACTCTTACTCGTCATTTTCACTTGTATCGCCACCTTACCCCTGGCCGCGCTCACCGACCCAAGGGCACCAATATTTCTTAGTTCCAGTAAATAACCCTGTAGGCCCAGTTTCCCAAACAGGGGCACCCAGCGTACAGCTTCAAAACACATAAGTTGCATATTTTCACATGCAGTGCACCATTTTCACCCTTGAATTACCTTCCAGGATCCTTCCCCCTGCCTGCCCTTCGTACCAACTACGAACATCTCAACAAAATGGGAGGGTGGGCGGGAACTTCCCTCAGGCTACTAACTGGTCAGATGGACCTCCCACTAAAAACCCTGCACTTTATACTGTCCGGGAAAATGTACCTAAACACCACACCCCCTGCCCTGCGCCTGACCTCCCAAGTCAAGCCGCACTTCACTACGGCTATGCCCCGCTCCGTTGCTCTTCTGACTTAAAGGGATGGAAGAACTATTACAGGCTAACCGTCACTAAAACCTGTCCCTAATCCCAATACCCATAAATGACACGGAGACCTTCTGTGGTAACACAGGCCGTGGCATAACTTTATTAACCCAACATGTTCACATGTTTCTTTTAATCAAACAATTATGCATTTCCATAATAACATATATATATATACCCAACATAACATGACCACGGCCAACCAACCCGACACTGCAACCCCTTGCATTGTAGAAGGACCCCGGAAGGCAACCAATCAAGCTGTACTCTTACTCGTCATTTTCACTTGTATCGCCACCTTACCCCTGGCCGCACTCACCGACCCAAGGGCACCAATATTTCTTAGTTCCAGTAAATATCCCTGTAGGCCCAGTTTCCCAAACAGGGGCACCCAGCGTACAGCTTTAAAACACATGAGTTGCACATTTTCACATGCAGTGCACCATTTTCACCCTTGAATTACCTTCCAGGATCCTTCCCCCTGCCTGCCACAGATGACCAGAGGTGACACCTCACCTATGGGCGTCTCGCCAAACTCTCAGGGCTGTCTCCAAACCCTCCTGAACACCTAACGCCCACAAATCAGCCCCCACATCATTGAGGTGAATACCATCAGACCGTAGGAACTGAGGCGAAGCCGCCTCCAGATCTCGATGACGCACCACAAAACCTCCCAAGCGCTTCACAAAACGACCCACCTCCTTATTCAGCTTAGCGCGGCCCCTATTCACCCTATCCACAGATCTCGCAAGCCGCCAACTCCGTCTGGCCACCACATCGGACCACACCAGCAACAAACCCGGGAAATCGGATAATAACCGCAACAGGTCCAAATTAATATCACAAATTACATCTCGCGAACTCCGAACACCTAAGTCGTTGCCACCAACATGCAGCACCAATATGTCTGGAGGTCTATCCAATGCCACATTAGCCTGCAACTCAGGCAAAACCCGCCCCCACATAAGACCCCGCAAGCCAATCCACCTAACCTGCAACACGGCCAGATCAAAACCCAACTGTCTTCCATTCCGCCGCACATCCGCCCGACAAGCCCCCCAATACACGTACGAATGACCGAATATCCAAGCCAGACAACCGTCAGACCCTATAAGAAAACAGAACAAAAAGAAAACCACATTAACAGACCTCCTAAGAACCCCACACCACAATATCAACTTACACAAGATGAGGACGAATATAGGACCGGAAGCAAGACGACTCCCAGCGACCTATCCGCTTTATAACATCCTCACCCAAACCCCACCTGGCCGCTTCTTTCGCAGCACCTATGCGAAACGAATGGGCCACATAATCCGGAGCCGGTAAAGCACCCTCCTAAAAATCGCCACAAACTGAAACCTCGACAGCACCGACCCATCCTGGTGAACCAGCAGAGATCCCCCGACATCCGGCCGCAACTGCAAAAATTCCTCCAAACAACGCACAGGGCAAAGCACCGACCCCACCAACGGACGCAACCACACACGAACACCCTTACCCAGTTGATCAGTCTTAGACCGGCGTATCAAACAACACAAACCATCCTCACTCACGCACACATCCTCCCGCAGCAAACCTCCCCCACAAGTTTTGCTGCGAGCCAACAATTCGGAGATCCAAAAAGCCCCAAAAAATGCCAGCGAAAAGGCAGCACGGAACAAGCACACCTCAAAACTAGAACAACACACCAACGCTGCCCCATCCCATAACTTCCGCAGTACCTGAAATGAAACCGGGCGCCGTGTGTCACGACGCACAGCCCCGCGGCAATAACCCTTCAAAGCCTGCTGCACCAAAAAACTTCTGGACACATCCGGCAGCCCCCGGAGTCGCAACCAAAACCCCATAGCCGCAACGCGTTTAGACACCACCGAGAAAGAAACCTGGGAAGAAAAAGACTCGCCCAACCAATAAACCAACAATGTCTGAAAATCACCACACAGATCACTCCCACCAACCTGATCCAGCAACTGCTCCCACAAGACCCATACAGCCGAATAAGCAGACCACGTGCTGGCACTCACGGACCGCCGGATCAATCCCGAGGACAACCCAAGGCCACGCGCCAGAGCCACTAGGGACAAGGCAACCCCCGGACCTCCGCTCCTGGAACCAGCTGCCGAAAACGATCCCACTGGAAACGAGAAAGGGAGTCCGCAATTGAATTATCCACCCCAGGCACATGAACTGCCACAAAACAAGCATTCAACTCCAAACCCCTAAGAACAAAATGCCGCAGCAGCCGCAAAACCGGGGGAGAACTAGCCGTCTGTTTGTTGATCACCTGAACCACACCCAAATTATCACAATAAAACCTCACCCGCTTATTTCGCAACACATCACCCCACAACTCAGTCGCCAAAACAATAGGGAACAATTCCAACAATACAAGGTTACCCAACCAATCGGCCGACCTCCACTCCTCCGGCCAAGACCCAGCACTCCACTGCCCTTGACAAAAAAAAAACATAACCGCAAGAGCCCGACGCATCCGACCAAACCTCCAAGTCCACACTAGTAACCGGTTCCTCCATCCACACCGATTTACCATTAAAACCAGTAAGAAAACCCCCCCCAAACAGCCAAGTCCGCACGGACTTCAGCCGACAACCGAACATAGTGACTCGGAACCGTTACACCCGCCGTCGCCATAGCCAGACGCCGACAAAAAACCCGCCCCATGGGCAATATGCGGTAGGCGAAATTCAACTTGCCCAAAACAGATTGAACACGATGAAGCTGCACCTTCTTCAATCGTCCTAACAAAGCCACCTCATTACGCAAATCCTCGACCTTGTCAGCAGGAAGCCGACACTCCATCGCCATGCTATCAATCTCAAAGCCCAAAAACCGAATCAACGTGGAAGGGCCCTCAGTCTTTTCGGGGGCCAAGGGAACCCCAAACCGAGCCGCAACCCGCTCCAAAGTCCGCAACAAAATTGAACAAACCCGTGACCCCCCTGGACCCAAAAACAAAAAATCGTCCAGGTAGTGCAACACCGAATTCCACCCTGCCTCCTGTTTCACCACCCATTCCAAAAAGGAACTAAACGTCTCAAACAACGAACAAGAAATGGAGCAACCCATTGGCAAACAACAATCAACATAAAACTGGTCTTCCCACTTAAAACCAAGCAAGTGAAAACTGTCCGGGTGAATGGGAAGCAGACGGAAAGCCGCTTCAATATCCGTCTTGGCCATCAAAGCTCCCTGCCCCATCAAACGCACCCACCGAACTGCCGCATCAAAGGAAGTGTAAGAAACCGAACACAAGCCCTCATCAATGCCATCATTCACCGACCCCTCATGCGGATAAGAGAGGTGATGAATAAGCCTGAATTTATTGGGCTCCTTTTTAGGAACAAGCCCCAAAGGAGACACCCATAAACCCGGCAAAGGACACTCAACAAAAGGACCAACAACACGGCCCGCTGCCACCTCCTTAGCAATCTTCTCACTAACCACAGCCGGGCATCGCAAGGCCGACCTCAAATTACGGGATGCCACCACCGGCCCACCGTGGGATCCTGAACCCATCCGTAAAACCGGCGAACAGCAAGTCCGCCGCCTCCCTATCCGGGTAATCACTTAGAAAGGGGGCCATCTCGCCCACCTTCACCGGCGTCACCCCTCTTCTGCCCAGTCTCAGAATTCTTTCCTTTACCCCGTTTAAAACATCGCAACAAACTGTGGGCACCGCCGCAGCCTGAGCACTCGTGCTTATACCGGCAGTCCGCGAAGAACTTGCAATATCCCTCATTATATTGCCAGCAACAACCCCTCCTACTGCTACCCTGGGAGTACGAGGCCGAGGAGCCCCCGGCCGCTCCCCAAAAGGGCTGCTGCCCCACCTTTGGTGCCGACATCAGCCGCATTACTGATGTCCTTGTGATCCCAACGAATGCTAGGCCGGACCGCCTTTCTCTGTTCTCTCTGCAAACGCCTGCAACCAGTTCAAAAAAGTACGAGGAATCAACCTGTATCGCCGTTTTTCCTCGTCCTCCTTCTTGCTCTCATCCACTCTACCCCTGTCTAGATTAAACTTCTCCAAAGGCAATAAAGAAAAAATCTCCACATACTCGCCCCTCCAGATTTTTTCCCTCACCTCCATTTTAAATGGGCCCCCAAAGGCCCCTCAAAACATACATAAATCTCCCCTCTTGCCGAATCCGCCAGCCTCACATCCTCAACGACCGCCCCTTTATCAACGCCCATGGCGCCACCGCCAACCGCCCCTGCGGGCACTGCTACCGCCGTGCCCGGCAGACCAGTCCCCCCAGCCGCCTGCGACAAACAAGGTGCAGAAGCCGAGGGCGCCCAGACCGCCGCCGGGGACGCCCCAGTTCCAGAACCCGCCCCCACCACTAAGGACAATATACTCCCCAGCATTTCCCTAGCAAAATTCTCAGAACCCAAACCCGGCAAACAAACCCCACCCCCCACCCCAGGAACACATACAGCCCCAGTCGTCTCCATACCTGGCCGTCCCTGGGTGGTCAGCCCAGTAGCCGCAGATCCTCCGGAAGTTGCCCTTGACGATCCAGCCGAAGACGAAGCCGGCTCCACCGCAGGCCGCAGGCACCCGTCATCCTCAAGTCCAGAACCCGGATCCACTTCACCCTCTTCCAGGGCCAGCTCCGCAGGCACCTCATCATCAGTCACAGGGAGAACAGAGGAAGAGTGCGCCACCTGGTGGTACTGCTCCTGTACCACCAGGCCAGAGGAAATTGATGAACTCTCAGCTCCAGCCGGAGCGCAGGACTGCATCTCACCAGCAGGGGCGCAGGAAGACACTCCAGGCCCAGAGCCAGCGCTGACACTGCTCCGCATCGCCACAGCCACCCGCCGCCCAGATCGTCCAACAGAGGCACCGGTAACCCGGCGTGCCCGTCGCCGCTCCTCCTCCGGCCGGACATCGCGATCCCTGAGCTGCTGACCTGCACCACCAGGCCGCAGCCGCGCCGCCGCAGCTCCCACCGCCACATGAAGAGGGCCCGCACCGCTCCCACCTGCAGCCGGACGCACCGCCGGCTCATCTGGCTCCACATCCCGGACAGGTAGGACGCGCCGGGCTCGCTCACCCCGCGGGACATCTCGGGGGAGGACGTCGCTCCAGCAGAAGCACCCCCACGCCGATGAAGGGAAACAGGCCGGGCAGGGGATCCGCCTTCTCCCACAGGCCCGCCGCGCCGGGCAGGATTCCTCCCGCTGCGGCGGGGTGAGGCAGGCAGCGCCTGCACCGCCGACCGCAGCTGAGGGTCCCCGGAGGGGCTCCTTAGGCGCCGACGAGCCCTGGGGGTAGCATCAGGGCTCCAACGCTCAGGGGGCGCAGATCTACGCGCCCGAGGCCGCGCAAAGGGATCCTCCGGGCAAACGGCAGGGACACCTAACGTACCCATCAGATTCTGCTGCAGCCACTCCATGCCCCGTTGTTCGGCCGCAGTCCAAACCGCAGCCAGCATATCCTCCAAGGAGGCCATGACCCTTCAATACAACTTCCACCAACTTCCCTCAGGCTACTAACTGATCAGATGGACCTCCCACTAAAAACCCTGCACTTTATACTGCCCGGGAAAATGTACCTAAACACCACACCCCCTGCCCTGCGCCTGACCTCCCCAGACACACAAAATCATTAACCCTTTAATGCCCTATGTCTTCCCCCCAAGTCAAGCCGCACTTCACTACGGCTACGCCCCGCTCCGTTGCTCTTCTTCCGGTAGGTGGAACACATCGCGTCTATTGCATTCAGCATGAACTCAGGCTGCCACCTGAGTGGCATATAATCACCCATGGTATTTATAACAGTTAGAATGCGGTCCTCAGGTACACCTCTTCCTTCAATGTGCTATATAGAGTTGAGTGAACCTGAACTGTAAAGTTCGGGTTCGTACCGAACCTTATGTTTTTCGGCACCCGGACCAGAACCCGAACATTTATGTAAAAGTTCGGGTTTGGGTTCGGTGTTCGGCGCTTTCTTGGTGCTTTTTGAAAGGCTACACAGCAGCCAATCAACAAGCATCATACTACTTGCCCCAAAAGGCCATCACAGCCATGCCTACTATTGGCATGGCTGTGATTGGCCAACTGCAGCATGTGACCCAGCCTCTATATAAGCTGGCGTCACGTAGCGCCATCCGTCACTCTGCTCAGATTAGTGTAGGGAGAGGCTGCAGCTGCTGTGAGGGAGATATCAGGGAGAAATCTTATCAAGAACTGTTTTTTGTACTCAGCGATCTACAGCAAATGTGTTTTGTGGGTGCAGTGCACAATTTTTTTACGCCTGCCCTGAGCCAACTACTGCTGAAAACGAACTCTTTTTTCTTCAGTTAGTCAATATCAATACATGATCGGCAGCCATTTTATGCAACAATAGTGCACCAGCACAGGCTATCTGCATGTCTGCAAGTCCAGAAATACAGCTTTTTGCTCACTGGGATTAAAAAAATACATCTGTTAAATAGAGTGCACATCTGGGATTACACATGCATAAGTGACTGTCACATTTAGGCCAGAAATACGGCTTTGGCATACTGGGGTGAAGAAACCCTCTGATATACTGCACATCTGGGATTACACGTGCATAAGTGACTGTCACATTTAGGCCAGAAATACGGCTTTGGCATACTGGGGTGAAGAAACCCTCTGATATACTGCACATCTGGGATTACACATGCATAAATGACTGTCACGTTTAGGCCATTAATACGGCTTTGGCATACTGGGGTGAAAAAAGCCTCTGATATACTGCACATCTGGGATTACACATGCATAAGTGACTCACATTTAGGCCAGAAATACAGCTTTTTGGTTACTGGAGTGAAAAAACCCTCTAATATACTGCACATCTGGGATTTCACGTGCATAAGTGACTGGCACATTTAGGCCAGAAATACGGCTTAGGCATACTTGGGTGAAGAAACCCTCTGATATACTGCACATCTGGGATTACACATGCATAAATGACTGTCACATTTAGGCCATTTATACGGCTTTGGCATACTGGGGTGAAAAAAGCCTCTGATATACTGCATATCTGGGATTACACATGCATAAGTGACTGTCACATTTAGGCCAGAAATACAGCTTTTTGGTTATGCTGCTTGAATACTCTGCTGGCAGAGTTTCCCAAGGGCATCCACCTAGCCCTTCCCCAAGGGTGGAAGACATAGTGTAGTACAGTCGATATGGAGCACATGAAGTTTCACCAAATATCCAGTCTGCAGGTTTGCAATAGGGTCATACCAATACACAGGAGCCGCAGCAATGAGCACTTGTTAAATGTAGTTCCATATATTCATAAGCTGTTAACAGAGAGTCAGGACATGCTAAATAAACCTCTTCAAATGTGCTATTAGATAACTGAGGAAAGTTTTAACAGACAGAGTCTTTACAGTGGACTCTTCCAGGAAGTCCCCTGTGTATTCTGCTACTTGGTTTAGTCTCCTCAGTGCAGACATTTGCTGTGAAGGAGGTAGGATCTCTGTCTAAGTTCTCTAAAGCTAAAGTTCAGTTATCTGTTGTAAAAAGTTATGATATATACTAGGGCTGCACGATAAATCGAAAAAAAAAATTGAATCGCGATAATCGCCATATGCAATATGGCGATTTGGCCGACCTGAAAATGCAGCGATTATATATAAAGGGGCCCCGCGCACATAACTGCCTTTTGCGTGTAAAGTGTTTTACTAGTGTGTGTGTGTGGGTGAAACAATCTCTCTCCTAACAGGTCCGGCCTCTGTACTCACTATGAATGCAATGCACTGCAGCAAGCGGCAGCGAGGTGGCCGGCGGCGCGTGACTGACGTCACTTAGTAACGCTCCTCCCACTTCAGGAAGCAGGAGCGTTACTAAGCGACGTCAGTCACGTGCCGGCCGGCCACCTCGCTGCCGCTCGCTGCAGTGCATTGCATTCATAGGCCGGACCTGTTAGGAGAGAGATTGTTTCACACACTAGTAAAACACTTTACACGCAAAAGGCAGTTATGTGCCCAGTTTAGGACACATGAGGGGGACCAGCATAAGATGCTATATGTCTTAAGCTGGCCCCCCTCATGGCCCTATGTGTCCTCCACACATCCCCTATAACAGTGCCATCCACAGGTCCCCCATAACGGCGTCCTCCACAGATCCCCCATATAACGGCGTCCTCCACAGATCCCCCATATAACGGCATCCTCCACAGATCCCCCATATAACGGCGTCCTCCACAGATCCCCATATAACGGCGTCCTCCACAGATCCCCATATAACGGCGTCCTCCACATATCCCCCATATAACGGCGTCCTCCACAGATCCCCCATATAACGGCGTCCTCCACAGATCCCCCACAACACAGCGTCCTCCACAGATCCCCCACAACACAGCGTCCTCCACAGATCCCCCACAACACAGCGTCCTCCACAGATCCCCCACAACTATGTCATACCCAGCCGCGTCAGCGGCTCATATGGGAAAATTCAAGCAAATAAATATCGCATCGCATATCGTTATCGCAATTTTTAGGGCCCTAATCGCAATCGCGCAAAATTCCCATATCGTGCAGCCCTAATATATACCCATAATAGTTCTGTAGAATGTAAAGAGGTGACTGTATGTTTTTTCAGCAGCCTTTATGTCCCACAACACATGCTGGGATGAGTAGATGATGTAGGGTTAGAGAGCCATGTGCTCTTCCTAAAATGGCTGTAAGACATGCTGTATTCCAGGTCACCCTGCTGCAATATCTTTGTAAATGATTTTCTCTTGTTCAATTCTCTGTATGCCTTGTTATATCCTGTAACACGTATGTGGGAATGTAATATAATGACTGCCTGTTATGATATAAGTGGGCTGGTGACCTGGCTGTATACCAGATAGTGGCAGTGTTTCCCTGTTGTATTACAGGTATGTTGCTGTTATCCTCATATACTTGTTCAATATAAGATCTACTATACGGTCACTGTTTTATAATATATTTGGAGTGCAGACATTTGCTGTGAAGGAGGTGGGCTGGTGACCTGGCTGTATACCAGATAGTGGCAGTGTTTCCCTGTTGTATTACAGACATTTGCTGTGAAGGAGGCCCCAGCCAAGTGCACTCCACCTCAATAAAGCTTTAAACCATAGAAGACCTGAGTGTCGTCCCTTAGAGTCCACATAGAGTTAATGCCTGGAGGAGCTGGTGACCGAGTGAGTGCGAAAGCTGGAGGTGTTGCAGATGGTGTAAGGAAAAGAGGGTTACATTTGGTGCCGTGACCCGGATCTCATCATTCTGCTCAAAGTGACCAGTGAAGATACCTAAAGTCACCAGCAGCGATCCAGATAAGTGGACACGTGTAATGAGCGGACAGTATCTGAAAGGTTTGACTAAGAGACTGCGTTCTTCTGGAACTTTCTAAAATGAAAAATATATCAGAACACCGCAGACCTCCCCCAGGACATTACTACTCCACCCCCTTGGTACTAGGGAGGGGTTCTCCATGGTATAAACAGTCACAGAATATGAATGCATCGGATAGCCATGAGGTGAATGCAGGTTTTTGCAGGATATATGCAGAAAACATGAGCCATGTTACTGACTCCCATAATAGACGTACATCCAGCGATATGCAGAGCACATTTCAGAATTCGCAGGTTCTGTCAGATGTAATAAGGGAGGTTGGGCAGCAGATTAGCCACTCTATAATAGAAGGTCTGTCAGCTCATAATAGCAAACAGGATTCCTTCCCACCAGAGAGTTACCAGCAAACTCAGGATTGGGCTAAATTAAATTTTGTTCTGAAAGCAAATGTAAAAGAACCGCCAATATTTCGGGAAGATAAGAGTGATAAGTGTAGTGTGTATGAGTGGGAGGAGATGATGCAGTCTTTTCTTGATAAGAAAGGTTACCAAACTGTTGAGTGTGGTATAGAGATAATGGATAAATTGATGGGCCGTGCAAAAGAACTTGTGAAAATTGGGGTGAGGAATTAATCCAACTATTGATATAAAGAAGGACCCAAGTGCTATTTACAATATACTGAAACAACATTTTGGGGAAGTTATCTCCACCGTGACTCCCTTGGCAGACTTTTATTCCACACTGCCTAAACCTGGTGAGAGTAGCCTAGATTACTGGATTTGTTTAAACCGTGTCATTGATCTTGCTAATGAATGTCTAAAAGGGCGGGGAAAGTGTGTGGAGGACCCAGGGCATGAGGTAGCAATGATGTTTATCTGACACTGTCCTGAATCAGAATTGCAAAGCATGCTTAGGTGTAAACCTGCCGAGAGATGGACTAGTCAGTGAGGTACAGGAAATGATGGGTAGTTACCACAGAGACAAAAGGTTGAGGGCTGAGAATAAGATGACCCAGAGTCTTGTAACAAAAAAAATTGAAATTTCTGAAGACTTAACCCCTACAGAACCCAAGGTAAAGAACATACTCCCCTTATGCAATAAGGGGAAAGAAGATTCAAATATTAACAAATTGATTGCATTGCTTGAAAAGGTTGTACCAGTTCAATATACTTGCCAGCATCCAGGGGCACCAGCAGCAGGTTTTTCAGTTCCTGGAAAAAGGCCTGCTGCTTGTCACGTCTGTAAAAACAGTAACCACTCTACCAAGGCGCATTGTATGATGAACAACCTGTGCTTTCTCTGCTGGCAACCTGGCCACCAGAGGCAGGCATGTCCAATGAAAAGGTCGCAACAGTTAAACTAAAAAGCCTGCACTTAGAGGGGTATGGTGTAGGCCCATGTTCCCAGACCCTATCTATTGATGAATCTGGAGATATGGAAGTGTTATATAATCAGTGTGTTCAGAAAAGGCCAAAAGGAACACAGGCGATATTTCAACACTTGCAGAAAATTGCTTTCATACTACTGTTACGGTTCAAGAAAAGTGTAAGTTAACTGCTATGATTGACAGTGGCTCAATGGTGTGTAGCATCAGTGAGCAAACTGAGCAGCAACTCATACAGTCCAAATTGCTGAAACCATGCTTTGCCATACTAAATGATATTGTACTTGTGGGTTGTGGTGGTATTAAAGTAAAGCCAAAGTCTGTTTATGACATACACCTAGAAATGTTTGACTGTAAAATGATTGTTCCAATGCTAGTAGTACCAGGACAAGTAGATGATATAATTATTGGAACAAATGTGATTAGGCATGTTACCCACCAGTTTAAGAAAGATGAGAGTTTTTGGGCAATGTTAGCTACTCCTGAAGAGGGCAGTGAAGACAGGCCGAGTTCTTTCATGAATTTACTAGCCAATGTGACCCGATGGAGAGGTGATAGGATCCCAGAGAAAGTGGGTACTGTAAAGCTTAATTCCTGCATTACTATGCAACCTTTTCAAGAGCATTTAGTGTGGGGAAAGCTTGAAAAGAAGGCAACGTTATCAGTTGGTAGTACAGTTATTGTGGAGCCCACTACATCCAAGACATGTCCAAGAAATGTCCTGATAGGGCGTACAGATGGATCCCTGTAAAATTGATTAATACGACCAACAGGCAAATCACAATTAGAAGAAATGCAAAGATAGCCGATGCACACCCTTGTATATCTTTAGAAGATCTTGATCTTGGTGACAAGGAAGAAGTACTGCTATCACAGCAATGCTTAGCACAAGAAGATACTCTTGACAGCACAAAAAGGAAAAATAAGCGTTCTACATTAGATGGTTCTGAATGTAAAAATATAAGAACAATGCTGAAAAATCTTGGATTAGAGGAAGTGAATATAGACTCCTGTAAGGTGTCAGAATACTGGAAGCAAAGGTTAGGTGAGCTGATTGTTTCTAATGAACAGATCTTTTCTAGAGGAAGGCTGGATTGTGGAGAAGCCGAGGGCTTTTGTCATCGAATACGTCTAACTGACGACAGACCCTTTCGTCTCCCTTATAGAAGAGTCCCTCCGGCACACTTTCAGAAAATGCGTGAAGTTTTGAATGAAATGGAAGAAAAGCAAATTATTCGTAAGTCTAGCAGTGAATGGGCATCACCACTTGTATTGGCATGGAAACCATCAGGAGAACCCAGAATCTGTACAGATTTCCGATGGCTGAATGCAAGAACAATTAAGGATGCCTATCCTTTACCAAATCAGGCTGATGCTCTGGCATCCCTTAGTGGAAACTGTTGGTTCAGTACAATGGACTTAACATCGGGTTTTTACAACATTCCAATCCATGAGGATGATAAAAAGTACACAGCTTGTATCACACCTGTTGGGCTATTTGAGTACAACCGTATGGCACAAGGGTTATGCAACAGTCCTGCAACTTTTGCTCGAATGATGATGTCAGTTTTTGGTGACCAAAACTATCTGGGGTTGTTACGCTATCTAGATGATTTGCTGGTGTTCGGCAAGAATGAACAAGAAGCTCTTGAGAGAATCCAGATGGTCTTAAGCCGATTACATGAATACAATTTAAAGTTAGCTCCAAAGAAATGCAAATTTTTAAGAAGCACTGTGAAGTTTTTGGGCCATATCATAAGACCAGAAGGGATTGCCACAGATCCAGATAAGGTTTCGGCGATAACAAGCGTTGCTGCAAAAGACCTGATGGAAGAAGATGGCAAAACACCATCAGTAAAGAAGATCAGATCATTTCTGGGATTGGAGAATTATTATTCTCACTTCATACCAGGATTTTCAAGAATAGCAAAACCACTGTACAACCTAACATCAGAGCCAACACAAGGAAAAGTCAAAAACGGTTCAAACAAAAGCAGTCAATGACAGGAAAGTTAAGTCCGGAAAGTTGTGATGTCAGAATGCGTTTAAAAATTTGAAGGATGCTTTTCAGAAGACAGTGACATTGAAGCATCCAGACTTTAACAAGCCCTTTATTTTGGCTACTGATGCCTCTTTGAGCGGACTTGGAGCAGTACTCAGTCAACTATCTGAATGTGGGAAGGAAGTACAGCCTATCTCTTTTGCCAGTAAAACTTTAACAAAGTCTCAGTCAAGATATCCAGCTCATCGATTGGAATTATTAGCTTTAAAATGGGTAGTTTGTGACAAATTTAGCCGCTGGTTAAAAGGACACAGATTCACAGGATGGACAGACAACAATCCTCTAACCTACCAAGCCAAAGTTGGATGCTTGGGAACAAAGATGGGTTGCCAAACTTGCACCTTACGACTTTGATTTAAAATATGTGCCAGGAACACAGAATATTCCAGCTGATCTTCTGAGTCGAGAGCCATTTGTCAGACAAAGTATCAACAGCAAGATAAGAAGCGAACCATACCAAGATTTACTGAAGTTGTGTACAACTGTTGAGAAGGACTCTGTTCAGGAGTCATTTAAGCTATCAGTGAACCATCAGGGAGTTTCAATTATGAACAATGAAGTTAAAGCTATGTTTGAAAATCATTTGCGACCAGGAGATGTTACCAGACCATATACAGTCCTGCTAAGACAACATGTGAATGCTGTGCTGAATAAGGGAATTGTCCCACTCCCCAAATTTTTCGTTGGAAAACCTTCAGAGGAAACAAAATGAAGATGATGAACTGGCAAGGGCCATATATTTTGTTCAGAGGAGAAGAAGACCATCCAGAAGAGAACGCCGTTTTGAATCTCAAAACACTTTGCGGTTGTTGAATCACTGGGATAAATTGAAGTTAAATAATGGAATTCTTTATAGGATTTGAAAACCTAGATCAGGAAGCAAAATGTATCAATTTGTTGTCCCTTATTCACTTAGGAGTAATATTCTCAAGGGTATTCATGATGACGTTGGACATCAAGGTCAGGACAGAACGATCTCTTTGGCCCGAGAGCGATTTTTTGGGATTCACATGGAAGCAGACATCTAAAACTATGTGAGACAGTGCAAGAGGGAGAGCCCCTCTTGAATCCATAGTTACAAATCATCCATTAGAACTTGTATGCATTGATTTTTGGTCCGCAGAGAACAGCAGAAATGAAAGTGTTGATGTGTTAGTGGTTACAGACCACTTTACAAAACTATCTCATGCATTCCAATGTCAGAACCAAACTGCAAAGCAAGTGGCACGCAAACTTTGGGACAATTTCTTCTGCATCTATGGATTTCCAGAAAGATTGCATTCTGATAGAGGAGCTAACTTTGAAAGTGAACTAATTAGTGAACTTTTACAGATTGCTGGTATTGAGAAATCGCACACAACACCATACCATCCTATGGGAAACGGTAAAGTAGAGCGTTTCAACCATACACTAGGAAGCATGCTGCGATCTCTACCGCCAAGATCAAAGAATAAGTGGCCACAGATGATTCAAACGCTAACCTTTGCATATAACTGTACTGTACATGAAACCACGGGTTATCTACCTTTTTTCCTTATCTTTGGAAGAACTCCTAGACTGCCTGTTGACATAATGTTCAGGAACGTGTTAAGAGATGAAACAGTTAAGGTCTTTGATGGATTTGCTGCTGCTCTAGGGAAAGACTTGAAGGAAGCAATTGAAATAGCGCAGAAACATTCGAGCAGAGAGCAAAACAAACAGACCAGAGGATATAACCAAAGGATCAAGGGTTTACCAATTAGTATTGGAGACCACGTTCTTCTTGTGAATAAGAAAGAAGGAGGAAAACGTAAACTTGCTGATATTTGGGAGTCAACTGTTTACAGAGTTGTTAACACCAACCCAAAGACGCATATCTTCCAGATACATAACTTAAAGACTGGAGAAGTCCAGGTAGTTCATCGCAACTTGATCTTACCAGTTAAATTTTTACCCATTAATTTGGGAGAAGAAGAATTGTCTGAGGTGGCTTCCGCTCTATCGGATTATGAGGTAGAAGAACAGATTGATGAAGAACAAATAGATTCCTTCAGTAATAATCACAATGGAAATACAGAGATAATTATTGACCAGATATCAGGAACTGAAGAATGTAGTTCAGTATTATTTGGTTCTAATGAAGAGCTTTTGCAAGATGCCAAAGACACTGGAAAATCCCTACCAGAGGACATTCTAAGAGATGATCCATCAGACTTTAATCCTTGCCATGAGGAGCAAGACTTACAAACCAGTCATAAAGGTGACTTATTCAAGACATTATCTTTGTCCGAGGGCCAAACTGCTCAAACTTGGAATTCTAAACCATCATATGAGAAGAAGCAGACCAATCTAAGCCAGTCTGATTCAAACAGGGGAACTCAAACAAGAGTTGGGAGAACTGTTAGGCCAGTGAACAGACTGATACGCTCCGTGAATACTAGGATATCTAGGTGCCTAGAAGAAGGAGAGTTACTAGAAGTAGTAGTACTGTAGTTCCTTATAACTAAATAGATAAATGTAGACATATAAGGTAGATATCACAGAAAAACAAAACACAGCATGTTTTGCGATATGTAGGTGCTGAGTTGAGGAGCACAAGGTTGTATATCTTAACGAAGGGGATTCTGTAATATTTCTTGCATTAGGCATTGTGTAGATAGGCACTTTGTAATACTTACTACGTGAGGGGAGTGCAAACCCTCCAAGTAGTCCTTAAGTGGTCCTTCAAGATAGAGTCCAAGAAACAGTTATCCTGTATAGACATATGCTCACATACCTTAGAATGTCCAAACTGAAGTATACAATTTTGTTCTCATTGGAGTTTTCTATCACGTTATATTGTACTGTTTAGTGTTATATATTTGGTGAAATTCAGAAGGGGTAACATGTAGTACAGTCGATATGGAGCACATGAAGTTTCACCAAATATCCAGTCTGCAGGTTTGCAATAGGGTCATACCAATACACAGGAGCCGCAGCAATAAGGACTTGTTAAATGTAGTTCCATATATTCATAAGCTGTTAACAGAGAGTCAGGACATGCTAAATAAACCTCTTCAAATGTGCTATTAGATAACTGAGGAAAGTTTTAACAGACAGAGTATTTACAGTGGACTCTTCCAGGAAGTCCCCTGTGTATTCTGCTACTTGGTTTAGTCTCCTCAGTGAAGACATTTGCTGTGAAGGAGGTAGGATCTCTGTCTAAGTTCTCTAAAGCTAAAGTTCATTTATCTGTTGCAAAAAGTTATGATATATACCCATAATAGTTCTGTAGAATGTAAAGAGGTGACTGTATGTTTTTTCAGCAGCCTTTATGTCCCGCAACACATGCTAGGCTGAGTAGATGATGTAGGGTTAGAGAGCCATGTGCTCTTCCTAAAATGGCTGTAAGACATGCTGTATTCCAGGTCACCCTGTTGCAATATATTTGTGAATGATTTTCTCTTGTTCATTTCTCTGTATGCTTTGTTATATCCTGTAACATGTATGAGGGAATGTAATATAATGATTGCCTGTTATGATATAGGTGGGCTGGTGACCTGGCTGTATACCATATAGTGGCAGTGTTTCCCTGTTGTATTACAGGTATGTTGCTGTTATCCTCATATACTTGTTCAATGTAAGATCCACTATACGGTCACTGTTTTATAATATATTTTGAGTGCAGACATTTGCTGTGAAGGAGGTGGGCTGGTGACCTGGCTGTATACCAGATAGTGGCAGTGTTTCCCTGTTGTATTACAGACATTTGCTGTGAAGGAGGCCCCAGCCATGTGCACTCCACCTCAATAAAGCTTTAAACCATAGAAGACCTGAGTGTCGTCCCTTAGAGTCCACATAGAGTTAATGCCTGGAGGAGCTGGTGACCGAGTGAGTGCAAAAGCTGGAGGTGTCGCAGATGGTGTAAGGAAAAGAGGGTTACAATAGAATGCACTGACGCACAACCACTTATGTTTTCTGATGAGGACATGGGAATACCACCTCAGCACGTCTCTGATGATGACGAAACACAGGTGCCAACTGCTGAGTCTTTCTGCTGCGTGCAGACCGAAAAGGAGGTCAGAGAGGAAGACTGGGTGGAAGACAATGCAGGGGACGATGAGGTCCTAGACCCCACATGTAATGAAGGTCGTGTCACTGACTCTCAGAGTTCGGAGGAAGAGGCTGTGGTGAGACCGAGCCAACAGCGTAGCAAAAGCGGGAGCAGGGTGCAAAAGCAGTGCAGCCGTCGCCAAAACAGTTCGCCTGCTACTGGCCACTGTCAACAGGGACCGAGCACACCAAAGGCAGCTTCAAGGAGTTCCCTGGCATGGCACTTCTTCACACAATGTGCTGACGACACGACCCGAGTGGTTTGCACGCTGTGCCATCAGAGCCTGAAGCGAGGGATTAACATTCTGAACCTTAGGACAACCTGCATGACCAGGCATCTACATGCGAGACACGGGCTGCAGTGGAATAAGCACCTTTAAAACCAAGAAAGGGCCCCTCCTGCTCCCTTTTCTGCTGCTGCCTCGTCCTCTTCCTCTGCCTCTGGAGGAATGTTAGCACCTGCCGTCCAGCAAACAGAGGATGTGCCACCAACAACACCACCTCCGTCACCAAGCATCTCCACCATGTCACACGGAAGCGTTCAGCTCTCCATCTCACAAACCTTTGATAGAAAGAGTAAAATCCAACCTAGCCACCCTTGATCCCTGGTACTGAATGCTAGCATTTCTAAACTGCTGGCCTTTGAAATGCTGTCATTTAGGCTGGTGGAGACAGACAGCTTCAAACAGCTCATATCGCTTGCTGTCCCACAGTACGTCGTTCCCAGCTGCCACTACTTCTCCAGGAGAGCCGTGACCTCCCTGCACAACCAAGTATCGGATAAAATTAAGTGTGCACTATGCAACGCCATCTGTGGCAAGGTCCACCTAACCACAGATACGCGGACCAGTAAGCACGGCCAGGGACGCTATATCTCCCTAACTGCACACTGGGTAAATGTAGTGGCGGCTGGGCCCCAGGCAGAGAGCTGTTTGGAACACGTCCTTCCACAGCCAAGGATTGAAGGGCATCATTCTTTGCCTCCTGTTGCCTCCTCTTCCTACTCGGCTTCCTCCTCCTCTTCTACCACCTCCTCATCCGGTCAGCGACAGACCTTCACCACCAACTTCAGCACAGCCAGGGGTAAACGTCAGCAGGCCGTTCTGAAACTGATGTGTTTGGGGGAAAGACCCCACACCGCGCAGGAGTTGTGGCGGGGTATAGAACAACAGACCGACAAGTGGTTGCTGCCAGTGGGCCTCAAGCCTGGCCTGGTGGTGTGCGATAATGGGTGAAATTTCGTTGCAGCTCTGGGACTAGCCGGTTTGATGCACATCCCTTGCCTGGCGCATGTGCTGAATTTGGTGGTGCAGAAATTCATTCACAACTACCCCGACATGTCAGAGCTGCTGCATAAAGTGCAGGCCGTCTGTGCGAGCTTCTGGCATTCTCATCCTGCCGCCGCTCGGCTGTCTGCTCTACAGCATAAATTCGGCCTTCCAGCTCACCGCCTCATATGCGATGTGCCCACTAGGTGGAACTCCACCTTGCACATGCTGGAGAGACTGTGCGAGCAGCAGCAGGCCATAGTGGAGTTTCAGCTGCAGCACACACG
The DNA here is from genome assembly GCF_014858855.1 of Bufo gargarizans. Classification (NCBI taxonomy): domain Eukaryota; kingdom Metazoa; phylum Chordata; class Amphibia; order Anura; family Bufonidae; genus Bufo; species Bufo gargarizans. The sequence continues at coordinate 353,455,920 of NC_058080.1, read as the reverse complement.
GGTGAGTCGCACTGCGGAACAGCACCACTTCACCACCAATGACTGGGCCTCCATGCGAGACCTGTGTGCCCTGTTGCGCTGTTTCGAGTACTCCACCAACATGGCCAGTGGCGATGATGCCGTTATCAGTGTTACAATACCACTTCTATGTCTCCTTGAGAAAACACTTAGGTCGATGATGGAAGAGGATGTGGCCCAGGACGAGGAGGAGGAAGAGGGGTTATCTCTAACACTTTCAGGCCAGTCTTTTAGAAGTGGCTCAGAAAGAGGATTTTTGCAACAGCAGAGGCCAGGTACAAATTTGGCCAGCCAGGGCCCACTACTGGAGGACGAGGAGGATGGTGGATGAAGCCTGTTTACAGCGGGGTGGCATCCAACGCAGCTCGGGCCCATCACTAGTGCATGGCTGGGGGGATACGGAGGACGCAGACAATACGCCTCCCACAGAGGACAGCTTATCCTTACCTCTGGGCAGCCTGGCACACATGAGCGACTACATGCTGCAGTGCCTGCGCAACGACTGCACAGTTGCCCACATTTTAACATGTGATGACTACTGGGTGGCTGCCCTGTTGGATCCCCATTACAAATAAAATGTGCCGTCCTTAATTCCCTCACTGGAGTGTGATCGGAAGATGCGCGACTACAGGCGCACGCTGGTAGACGCGCTCCTGAGAGCATTCGGGGACAAGTGGAAGCACAAGGCGAAGGCAGGAGAGGAGAAAGAGGTCGCCAACGCAGCTGTGTCAGCGCCAGCACCTCAGAAGGCAGGGTTAGCATTGCCGACATGTGGAAAAGCTTTGTCTCCTCGCCGCAACAACTGGCCCCAACTGCTGATATGGAGCGTGTTAGCAGGAGGCGGCATTTGAACAACATGGTGGAACAGTACCTGTGCACACGACTACAAGTACTGACTGATGGTTCTGCCCCATTCAACTTCTGGGTCTCCAAATTGTCCACATGGCCAGAGCTTGCCCTGTATGCCTTGGAGGTGCTGGCCTTCCCTGCAGCCACTGTACTCTCTGAACGTGTATTTAGCACGGCAGGAGGCGTCATTACAGACCGACGCAGCCGCCTGTCCACAGCCAACGTGGTCAAGCTCACGTTCATTAAAATGAACGAGGCTTGGATCCCACAAGACTTGTCTGTACCTTGTGCAGAATAGACATTTATACCACCATCAAACATACATTCTTGTACTTAAGTCAAGTGCAATGATTCTTTGTTTTCTTTTTTTTATTTGTCCCAATATTTTGTGGCTAAAAATATTGGCTACCTCCTCCTCCATTGCTGCCTCCACCTACAACACCACATTCACCGCCTCCTCAACCTCCGACTCCATATACACCTTCTCTGAGTTGCAGGTTAATAATTTTAAATTTTTAGTTATTTTATTTTAAGTTATTTCCCTATCCACATGTGTTTGCAGAGCAGTTGCCATGCTCTTAAGCACATTTTACTGCCTTTCACATCCCTCTAGCCTAGACTATTTTAGAGCCATTTAAAAAAAAAATTAAAGTGCCAATTTTAGTGCCCTAAATTGAAAAAAATCTTATTTTCAATTGTCGGGTGACATTTTACCATTTTTGGCGTATACAAACCCCTGCTGTGCCTGGGTGACAGGGGCCTAAATATATAAAAATCCTCTGTTCTATTGCTGGGTGACATGAACCCCCTTTTGCATTGAATGAACCCCTGCTGTGCCTGAGTGACAGGGGCCTAACTCTCTCAAAATCGTCTGTTCTATTGCTGGGTGACATGAACCCCCTTTTGCCGTGAATGAACCCCTGCTGTGCCTGGGTGACAGGGGCCTAAATATATCAAAATCCTCTGTTCTTTTGCTGGGTGACATGAACCCCCTTTTGCCGTGAATGAACCCCTGCTCTGCATTGCTGACAGGGAACTAAATTTGAAAACATCTGTTATTGATCGGAAGATGCGCGACTACAAGCGCACGCTGATGATAGCATTCCCACCTGACAGCGGGGGCACAGTGGAAGCACAAGGCAAAGGCAGAGGAGGAGGAAGAAGTCACCAACGCAGCTGGGGCACCACCAGCACCTGAGAAGGCAGGGTTAGCATGGCCAAAATGTGGAAAAGCTTTGTCAGCCTTGGAGGTGCTGAGCTGCCCTGCAGCCAGTGTATAGTGTGAATGTGTGTTTAGCACGGCAGAGAGTATTATCACAGGCCGCAGCCAATGTGGACAAGCTTACGTTTATTAAAATGAACCAGGCATAGATCCCACGGGACTTGTCCGTACCTTGTGCAGAATAGACATTTATACCAGCCTCAACCATCCATTCTTGTACTCAAGTGCACATATTCTTTGTTTTATTTTGTTATATGTCCCAATATTTTGGGGGATACCCCAATTTAAAAGTAAAAAATAACACAAAATCAGTGTTGGCTGCCTATTCCTCCTTCACTGCCACCACCCATCCACCGCCTCCTCAACCTCCTACTCCTAGATCCAGATAGTTATTTTAAATTTTTCTGTATTTTATGTTATTTTAAGTAATTTCCCTATCCACATTTGGCATGCCTTTTGCAGCCCTCTAGCCCTTTCCAGGACTATTTTAGAGCCATTTTAGTGCCCAAAAGTTCGGGTCCCCATTGACTTCAATGGGGTTCGGGTTCGGGGTCAAGTTCCGATCAAGTTCGGGTCCCGAACCCGAACTTTTTTTACAAGTTCGGCCGAACCTGCCAAACCCGAACATCCAGGTGTCCGCTCAACTGTAGTGCTATATGCACCAATTTACTAGGTGTGAATGTAACACCCCAGAGTTGTGTTATGAAACTCTTTTACCCCGCTACAACCTGTTTAGTGTATTTACCTTGTCGTCTAATGAGATTTTATATAATGCTCTCACAAATGTGCATTGTAAACCTTGTAAATATATATTGCTGCAATTTCCATGTTCACCAGCAGGTGGCAGCAATGTGTTCAGCAAGGACTTAGAGACAGTTTAGTGTTTCTGAACTGGAATAGTTAGTTCCAGTTCAGCTCCACCCTCTGTGAGCAGAGTGGATTATTCCATATCCTGCCTCATGGGTGGGGAAGGAAGTTGAGTTAGTGAGCCAGCCACCCCTGCTAGGGGAAGGCTGTGTGAGTAGGAGCTCCCAGATATAGGGATCCAAAGCCAGGATCTTGTCTCAGCTGAGACATTGATCATCATCTCCAGCCTGACCTCCAGTTACAGGAAGAAGCATACCCTGTGAAGCTAACTGTGAGTCACAGACCAGAGACCCAGGAGAAGACATATTCCTCCTCAGCTAGTCAGTCCCTAGACAGCAGAAGATAGTCAGTGCAGAAGCCAAATTCCTGCCATATTACAGAGCTAACAAGCAGACGTCCTTTTCCTGAAAGCTCCAGGCACATGATAGAGCAGAAGATAATTCCCTGCCACACATTGTTAATACCTGCTGGGACCAAAGACTATTGCTGTACCTTGCTTGGATGAGAATTACTACCAGTAAAGACAAGTATAAACTTTACCTAAGTGCTGGATCTCAATTATTGCTGCAAGTTCCTCAATTTCTCCTACTAGCACCACACTCATTTTATTGCAAGTGAGCCAGGATCCAGGAGTCCAGCCGTACCCAGGTAGGAGATACCGTTGACGCTATTGCCATTACCACACAGAGACATTACACCACTTTGGCATTCCTAGCCTGGTACGTGAGTTACAAAACCTTAAAGGGCCCTGTGACTGTACCCTGTGCACGCTGCAATTGGCTTCACGAACTAAACTATAAACTATCACCTACATCTGACCTAGCCATTGCATAATTTGGCGTCAGAGTGCATACCCCGATCCGGCTCTACTGCATGAACACCCTCTCTATCCTGGCTAACGACTGCGGCATAGGTAAGTCTCACTAAAGGAGATCATGGCCTGTATCTGAGGTTTTAAGTAGACAAACAGGGACAACAGGATACACCATATTCAATTTGGCTGTGACCTCTATTGATTACTTTACCACAATTGGTGGCTATGTTAATAGTGACATTAAGGCGTATTGTTTGTCTCTGTGGTCCTATATATACAACACTGAAGTGGGAAAAGTGTCCTCTTCCTTAATGATTTTTCATTAAATATTGATCCAGCTACCACCATTACAGCGGATTAAATACCTGGAAAGTAGATGGAGCGACCACCGGACAGTCAATGTAGTCATGGCACCTTGTGTTATTCAGACAACACCCTGGCAGATATACCCTACAGTATAATATGGACCCAGTGTCCTGACCTTTACATGCAATGTGTACTCATCATTCTATTTCTTTGCCATATATTTTATAAGTCGACGCTCTGTATCCTATATTATGCACTTTATTGGAATTGTGCACTATATATTCAGCATTCTGGTTGTTTACCACACATCATGTATTGAGCATCAAAACTTGTAATTGTGTCTTGTCGCTTTCAGGTTTTTTGTCTGATGTGATATAGCCTATTGATTTAGCTGGTGATATCGACCATTACCCACAAATGAATATGCTATAATTTTTTATTTATTTATTTATTGATATTTGACGGCTGATGAGATTGATGTCACGGCTAAGGAAGGTAGAGAGGAAGTGCACCCCCTAAACTGCCACCCTCAACCCTGTCCCTGACTACTTGAAGCACCCGCCCTAGGTGACGGGGCGCAAATGGGCGACAGTCCCTGACCTATGTAAGTGTAGAGCAGAGCGAACAGAGAAGGAGAGGAACAGACAGCCAAGGCAGAAGGCGGTACACAAGACTAAGACAAACAGATAGACAGGGAGGTAGATAATACAACAGTACCCAGTGATGGGAAAGGCAATGGCGGGTCAACTAGTCGAGGTTGGTCCGGGAGGTCACGTCAATACAAGGGATGAGGCAGGAGACGAAATCCGAGAACGAGCCGAGGTCAAATCTGAGAGATAGCGTAGGTACCAAGGGAGCGGGCAAAGCGTGGTCAGGAAACAAACAAGGTCAATACCAGAGGTCAAGTAGGAAGCAATAATATTAGTACACACAGCCCTAGAGATGAAAATCACAGGCAACCTGTAGTCAGCAGGCAGCCCGTATTTATAGTGGGGAGTGAGGGTCATGTGACGTGGCCAGCGGCACATGACCAACAGACAGACGAGTCGAGCACCGAGTGATCAGCTCGGTGCTCAAGGCAGACCTAGATGCAGGGAGCCTCCCAGCTAGCAAAGCTGCCCTGGGAACGAGGCCAAACACAGATCCTCGCTCCCAAAGCTAAGCAGCAGGTCTGCGGCTGATGGGAGACCAAGCCCCGTTACAATTGATAGTACCTGCTCCAAAGTAGATGGACTTTTTTTATGTTACATCAGTCTTGTATAGGTTATTCCTTTTCTTTTTTGGTTATTTTGGTTATTCCTTTTCTTTTTTGTTGTTTTATGTCTTGATAAATTTTTGTTCTATTATAATCGCAGTACTCAGCAAATAAAAGCATTCCAATTGAAGATCATCTGCTGTGATTTTTAATATATTTTTTCTAATTTTCACAGTTTTTCCCTAAATGTAAAAAAATATATTATATCTATCATCTAATGGCACAAAAGAAAGTATTACTGTATCCCTTGAAAAAAAAAATCTAATATATGTAGGCTTGCTCATAAATTAATCAGTTATTTGCAGTTAGTTATTGCTACAACTGAAAAAATGTCTTGGTAAATAAGGGGGATAAACACTCTGGTTAATGAAGCTATTAAATTCTCTATGTGCAAATAATAACTTTTAATTTCCTTTGAGACTTATTATATTCCTAGTATGTCATATTATTAATAAGATAACGTCCTTTTGGATTTAAACCCCATGAGATAGTCACATAAATTAGAAATTATGATCAGGAGAAATGATGTATGCAGATTGTTTTTTTATTCGGGATAGTTTATATAGTGCATTCAGAAAGTCTTCAGATCCTTTCACTTATTTTACATTTTGTTACGTCAAGGCCTTGTGATAAAATAAAAATAAAAAATCTGCTTTTTCCCGATCATTCTGCACTCAATGCTCTATAATGACAAAGTAAAAACAGAGGGGTCATTTATCAAACTGGTGTAATGTAGAACTGGCTTAGTTGCCCATAGCAACCAATCCGATTCCTCCTTTCATTTTCCAAAGGACCTGTCCAAAATGAAAGGTGATTGGTTGCTATGGGCAACTAAGCCAGTTCTACTTTACACCAGTTTGATAAATGAGCCCCATATTTGAAATTTTTACCACTTTGTTAAAAAGTAAAAAGTAAAATATTACATTAACATACGTATTCAGACTCCTTACTCAATATTTGAGTTGAAGCACCTTTGGCAGTGATTACAGCATCCAGTCTTGTTGGGTATGATGCAACAAGGTTTATGCACATTGATTTGAGGATTTTCTGCTATTCTTCTCTGTAAATCTTGTCAAGCTCTGTCAGGATGTATGTGGGCCTTTGGTAGACAGCCATTTTCCTCTCTCTCCAGAGATGTTTGATTGAGTTCAAGTCAGGGCTCTGGCTGGGCTATTCAAGGACATTCACAGAATTGTCCCTAAGAGGCTCCAGTGTTGTCTTGCCTGTGTGTCTAGGGTCATTGTCTTTTTGGAAAGTGAACTTTTGGCAGAGTCTTATGTTCAGAGCACCGTGGATCCGATTTTCGTTAAGAATATCTTTGTACTTTGCTCCATTTAGCTTATCCCCCAACCCTGACCAGTCTGCATGTCCCAGTCGCTGAAAACACCCCACAGCATCATGCTGCCACCACTATGCTTCACGGTAGGGATGGTATTGGGCAGTGTGCTGCCTTTTCAGGCTAATTGAATTATAGTTACTTATATAGGTTATGTAGTTTATCACTGCCATCTACAGGGCGTGCAGAATTATTAGGCAAGTTGTATTTTTGAGGATTAATTTTATTATTGAACAACAACCATGTTCTCAATGAACCCAAAAAACTCAATTAATATCAAAGCTGAATATTTTTGGAAGTAGTTTTTAGTTTGTTTTTAGTTTTAGCTATTTTAGGGGGATATCTGTGTGTGCAGGTGACTATTACTGTGCATAATTATTAGGCAACTTAACAAAAAACAAATATATACCCATTTCAATTATTTATTTTTACCAGTGAAACCAATATAACATCTCAACATTCACAAATATACATTTCTGACATTCAAAAACAAAACAAAAACAAATCAGTGACCAATATAGCCACCTTTCTTTGCAAGGACACTCAAAAGCCTGCCATCCATGGATTCTGTCAGTGTTTTGATCTGTTCACCATCAACATTGCGTGCAGCAGCAACCACAGCCTCCCAGACACTGTTCAGAGAGGTGTACTGTTTTCCCTCCTTGTAAATCTCACATTTGATGATGGACCACAGGTTCTCAATGGGGTTCAGATCAGGTGAACAAGGAGGCCATGTCATTAGATTTTCTTCTTTTATACCCTTTCTTGCCAGCCACGCTGTGGAGTACTTGGACGCGTGTGATGGAGCATTGTCCTGCATGAAAATCATGTTTTTCTTGAAGGATGTAGACTTCTTCCTGTACCACTGCTTGAAGAAGGTGTCTTCCAGAAACTGGCAGTAGGACTGGGAGTTGAGCTTGACTCCATCCTCAACCCGAAAAGGCCCCACAAGCTCATCTTTGATGATACCAGCCCAAACCAGTACTCCACCTCCACCTTGCTGGCGTCTGAGTCGGACTGGAGCTCTCTGCCCTTTACCAATCCAGCCACGGGCCCATCAAGACTCACTCTCATTTTATAAGTCCATAAAACCTTAGAAAAATCAGTCTTGAGATATTTCTTGGCCCAGTCTTGACGTTTCAGCTTGTGTGTCTTGTTCAGTGGTGGTCGTCTTTCAGCCTTTCTTACCTTGGCCATGTCTCTGAGTATTGCACACCTTGTGCTTTTGGGCACTCCAGTGATGTTGCAGCTCTGAAATATGGCCAAACTGGTGGCAAGTGGCATCTTGGCAGCTGCACGCTTGACTTTTCTCAGTTCATGGGCAGTTATTTTGCGCCTTGGTTTTTCCACACGCTTCTTGCGACCCTGTTGACTATTTTGAATGAAACGCTTGATTGTTCGATGATCACGCTTCAGAAGCTTTGCAATTTTAAGAGTGCTGCATCCCTCTGCAAGATATCTCACTATTTTTGACTTTTCTGAGCCTGTCAAGTCCTTCTTTTGACCCATTTTGCCAAAGGAAAGGAAGTTGCCTAATAATTATGCACACCTGATATAGGGTGTTGATGTCATTAGACCACACCCCTTCTCATTACAGAGATGCACATCACCTAATATGCTTAATTGGTAGTAGGCTTTTGAGCCTATACAGCTTGGAGTAAGACAACATGCATAAAGAGGATGATGTGGTCAAAATGCTCATTTGCCTAATAATTCTGCACTCCCTGTAGTGGCAAAAGTGAGTGGCAACTTTACAAAGGTTAAGTAAATCACTTAGGCAGGAAATGACCCTTGGTTTAGATCCTAGGAAGTGTCTTCAGCCATTTTTGATTGCTGTTCTCTATGGATGCAGCCTGTCTGCCTCTCTCCCAAGGGGCTTGAGACATCATCACCTGTAAGTGCCTTTCTGTGGTGTTATCTGTTATTTATGCTATACTAGTTTATTCTATGTATACTGATATGTTGTCATTGTATTGTATTGCAGTTTGACAAAAAAAAAAAAAGAATACATTTTGATTCCTTTGGTAGACAACACAAGCAGTGGGCTTCTGTTTACTGGAGTCTGGGACAAGTGTTTAGCTGTCCGTTTAGAACCACACATAGTCAGTGTTTTGAGAGTGGAACAGGCAGGTGATAAGCCATGTCAGGTTTTCTCCAGACTTGACTGTCATGTTCTTACTTGTCCATGCTGCCATAAGCCCGGTCTCTCTGCGGCAGTGCTTGTTGGCCTAATAGTGTGCAGGGACACAACATCAATAAAGCTTGGCACCAGCGTCCCGTGGATGCTGACAACAGGGATGATCGACTGATCAGATGGCAGGGATGCTGGGACAATCAAGCTCAACACTGGCCTCCTATGCTTCCTTATAGCAGGACATTTAAGCAGGTGACTCCAGGCCATACTCGCCTGTCATTGGTTTTCTTGCCACACAAACGTGTTTGTATTACTTCTCAGATTTATGAATCTCTCAATCTTTGGTTGGCTTCTGACTTCACCTCTGATTGACGACTGTGCTGCTCATGTTATCTCCTGGTGTTGATCCTGTCTGGTATTTGACTGTGTTTGCCTATCACTTTGGTACAGACATTTACTCTCCAGTTTGACTTAGGCTTGTTTTTGGTGTCGCTCCTAGGCTCTGATTCTGTCCTTGTTGTACCCATCGAGTTCTGATCTGGTCTGTTTGACTACCATTCTTTCCCTAATTAGGTCCCATGCAATTAGGCTAAGGACCGTCACCTAGTTGGAGGCTGCCATTTAGGGTCGATCATCCAAGTGGTGTGGGTGGAATTTAGGGCTGCACTGCTCCCTCCCTAACATGAAAATGACGCTTAGAATTCAGGCCCAAAAGTTTGGGGTGGAGCTTGGTGGCTGAGCGAGACACACATGTCTGTGTGAGCTCTGCTAGGGGCTGCTATCGGACCATTGATCAGGTCAGCTAAGATGGGCAAGTCCCTTAAAGGAAGAACCAACAGAATACCACACAGTATACAGCATATAAAAAACACATCTTTATTCAAACATAATCAATCAAATAATCACAATAATAATGCATTAAAAATACATAGTCCTGGATGGAATCCACATATCATCAAAGGGCCCTCGGTACCTGGATAGTGGTCTAATGCCTAAAAACTAAATTCATTGGTGAAAGTAAGCCCCACTTCTAATCGTAAAGTTAATACTGAAATCAGTATCCATTTTTGCATCCAAATGGTGTAACACAAAACATTGCAGGTAAATCACCTAACACGTTATATTGGCCACAACCACCATGCATACAAAGTAATGAAATTATACCAAACCAAAAGCTCCAGAAGGCCACAGTATCTGCACACCGATGTATGTTTCACCCAAAGCTTCTTCCAGGTGCAGTGTCTATCACTCGGTCTCCCTCTATTTTATACCAGTATTCACCGTTTATGCAATCACGTGTCGGTTCACTCGTATAATGCATAAATTACTAATTTATATACCTGAATGCTCACAAATATGGTGCCATTGCGTTCCGGTACTCCATACCGACCCATCCCAGATGTGCGTGCACTACCATACCCAGCCACTCATGACGGCTAAGCGAGGTCACGCGACTAGATGTGCGAGATCCCAGAGGCCAGAATTCCACACTGCATTCTGTGCATGCCCAACAAGTGTTCTAGATCATTATCCGCCATATTAAGTGTGGGATTAAAAAATTACACACAAAATGAACTAAAGTGCCTAAGGTAACAATAATAGGACATGTTCTATCCTTTGGCGGAACGGATGTACGTAAATACTTTATTTATTTTTTTTATGATTGTTTCCGCATGAAAAACTGAACAGACACAAAAAAGAAAATACGTTTGTGTGCATAAGCCCTTTGTCACGGGAGCCAGAAAACCAGGCCACATGCAAACGCCACCATGAGGACAAGGTAAGACCTTGACAGTACCCTCCTCTCAATGGCCTGTCATCTGCGGAGCAAAAAAACGGTTTCTACGGAAAGCACAGAGAAAGGCGGGTGCTCGAACATCAGTAGAGGAAACCGAGTAGCGCTCCTCAGGACCATAACCTCTGCAGTGCACCAGGAATTTGACTCTACCTCAGAGAAGACGAGAATCCAGCATGCTGCTAATCTCATACTCCTCATGATTGCCCACAGGAATGGGACGAGGGCGAGGTAGTATAGCGATTGCAAACCAGTGGCTTCAAAAGCGACACGTGGAAGACGTTGGAGGCACACATGCCAGGAGGAAGGTCAAGGGCATAGACAACCAGGTTCACCTTACGGAGGATGTGAAAAGGTCCAACAAAACGGGAGGCCAGTTTCGGAGCAGGCACCTTGAGGTTGAGATTACGAGTCGATAACCACGCCCTCTCCCCAACTCAATACCGAGGAGCAGGCAAATGCCTCCGGTCAGCCTGGAGCTTCTGACGCTGAGCAGAAACCCGTAATGACTCTTGAATCCACACCCAAGTTGAACGGAGGGAACGAAGATGATCCTCCACAGCCGGAATGTCCTGTGGCAAGAACGACTCAGGAAACACAGAGGGCTGGAAACCAAAATTCGCCATAAATGTAGACATTCTGGAGGAATGGCAAACTCCGCCCAGGGAAGAAGATCAACCCAATTGTCATGATGGTCAGAGATATAGCAGAGGATAAATTGCTCTAGGGCTTGGTTGAAACGCTCAACTGCACCATTGGACTGCGGATGGTAGGCTGAGGAGAAGGAGAGGTGAACACCCAACTGAGAACAAAAGGCACGCCAGAACCTAGAGACAAACTAGCTCCCGCGGTCTGAGACAATCTCCTTAGGCAGCCCGTGTACACGGAAGACCTTACCTGGCAAACACCAAGGCCAGCTCCTGAGCGGTAGGCAGCTTCTTAAATGGAACACAGTGGCACATCTTGGAGAACCGATCAACAACCATGAGAATAACTGTGTAACCTCAGGATGCAGAAGTTCCACAATAAAGTCCCTGGCCAGGTGAGACCAGGGACTCTCCCCATTGGGAATGGGATGCAGTAGACCCATGGGTAGGCAGCGGGAAGTTTTGTTCTGTGCACAGACAGACCATGCAGCCAAATATGTGGCAACATCAGTATGGAGAGACGGCCACCAGAACTGATGGGAAACAGCCAAGGACATCTGGTTCTTACCAGGATGACCGGCAGTCCTTGAATTGCGGTATGTGCGCAGCAGCTTGATGCGCAACCCCTCTGGCACAAAACATTTGCCAGCAGGTCTCACCGTGGGTGCATTGGACTGAGCAGCCAAGATCCGTTCCCCAAGAGGAGAGGTCAAGTTGGTGCAGATAGCAGCCAGGATATGATCGGAAGGTATGACTGGTGTCGGCACAGAGTCCTCCCTGGACAACTCAGAATACTAGCGAGACAAGGCATCTGCCTTAACATTCTTGGAGCCGGGCAAATAGGAGACCACATAGTTAAAACAAGACAAGAATAAGGTCCATCAAGCCTGACGGGGTGTAAGCCTCTTGGCCTCCGAGAGATACGCTAGATTCTGATGGTCGGTGAGAATGAGAACCGGAACCGCAGAACCTTAGGGCGAGTATCTCCACTCTTTGAGAGCCAGGATGATAGCAAAGAGCTCTCTGTCTCCAATCTCGTAATTGCATTTTGCTGGAGACAGCTTCTTAGAATAGAACACACAAGGAAGCAAGAGTCCATCAGAAGTCCGACGCTGCGAAAGGAGGGCGCCTACTCCTGTCTCAGACGCATCCACCTCTAGAACAAAGGGCAAACCAGAATTGGAATGTGACAGAATCAGAGCCGAAGCTAAAGCAGACTTGATCCCTCAAAAGCCTGGGAAGCAGCAGGCATCCAATTGTGGGGATGTCTGCCCTTCTTAGTCAGCTCTGAGATGGGTTTGGCCAATGTGGAAAAATTCCTGATAAATTTATGATAATAGTTGGCAAACCCAAGGAAACGCTGAATGGAACGGAGACCACTGGGGTGAGGCCATTGCAAAACTGCCAAAACCTTCTTAGGGTCCATGGAAAACCCTTCAGCAGAAATGATATAGCCCAAGAAAGCAACCTGAGACAGGTAAAATTCACATTTCTCAAGCTTACAGAAAAGCCCATTCCTACGTAACCTTTGAAGCACCTGTCTGACATCCAGGTAGTGTGATTCAATGGAGTCCGAATAAACCAAGATGTCATCCAAATAGACCACCACACATTGTTGCAACATATCACGAAATACATCATTAATGAACTCCTGGAAGACAGCAGGCGCATTGCACAAGCCAAAAGGCATGACCAGATATTCATAATGACCGGTTCTGATGTTAAATGGGCTCTTCCACTCATCACCCTTCTTGATCCTTGCAAGGTTATATGCTGCCCTTAGGTCAAGCTTGGTAAAGACCATTGCTCCCTTGAGGCGGTCAAACAATTCGGTAATCAACGGAATCGGGTATGCATTCTTGACAGTGATGTGATTGAGAACCCTATAGTCAATGCAAGGTCTCAACTCACCTTTCTTTTTCTTTAGAAGAAAAAGCCAGCACAAGCTGGAGAAGTGAACTTGCGAATGTGTCACTGGAAAAGCACGTCCGCAATGTACTCCTCCATCAACTTATTCTCCACAACGGAAAGAGGATAAACCCTGCCACAAGGGGAATGGCATCGGGTTGCAGATCTACAGCACAATCATAGGGACGATGAGGAGGAAGGGCACCAGCAAGCATCTTGTCAAATACATCCAAATACTCAAGATATTCAGGAGGCAACACAGAATCCGAGGATGTATAAAGTACCTTAACAGGCCCATTTATGCAAATAGTGCCACACTGTGGAGATCAAGAGATGATTTTGCCAGACTGCCAATCAAAGGTCAGTTTGTGCCGCTGAAGCCAAGGGAACACCAAAACCATGGAGTAGTGCGGGGACGAAATAAGCTGAAAACAGGCAGATTCCCTGTGAACAGCCCCAATCGCCATATCAACTGGAACAGTCTCATGGGTAACCTGCACCGATCGCAAAGGTCTCCCATTAATGGCCTCGATGGCCAGTGGAGTAACACAAGGCTGCAGGGGTATGGAATTTGCAGCAACCAATGTACCATCCAGAGTCCACCAATGCTTGAGTAACCGCTGTGCCCCCTGTCCAGGAGAGGACAACTGTGATCAATGGTTTATCTTTATGGGAAACCGGGGACAAAGAAATTCCACCAAAGAACTGCCCCTGCCAGGACCTTAGGTGTGAGCATTTCCCGGACGGGTCGGGCATGACTTCAGGAAATGCCCACTGAGACCCCAATACAGGCACCGGCCCTCCCTCCTCCTAAAGGCCTGCTCAGCCTCAGAAAGGTGAGTGAATCCCAGCTGCATAGGTTCACTGCCAGATGCACCATCCCGAGGAGGCGTGGAAGGAATGGGGGAGGGGGGGGGAGAAAACGTAGGAGCCAATCTGGTAGGAGGCTTCCACAGGCGCTCCTTAAATGAAGGCCTCTCCCTGAGCCTGGTATCGATCAAAATCAGGAAGGAGAGATCAGGGAGATCCTTAGCAGCAACCTCGTCCTTCAATGCATCAGAGAGACCGTGCGTGAAGGCAGCCACCAGTGCCTCATTATTACAAACCACCTCTGCCAGGGTACGGAATTCAATGGCATATTTAGCTACGGTTCGTATGCCCTGTTGAATGGACAGGAGCTGAACGAGCAGACACATGGAATACCAAACTAAAGGAGGCAACAAAACTCGGGTAATCGCGTATCACAGGTTTATCATTCTCAGGGGATTCGCCCAGGCCAATGCCTTGTCCAAGAGCAATTAAATCAGAAAGCCCACTTTCGACCGATCAGAAGGAAACGCCTGAGGGACCATCTCAAAACACATGCCACTTGGTTTAGGAAGCCACGACACTGACTCAGTTCACCCCCATATCACTGAGGCAGGGGGGCTGAACCAGTCATCCCTCTGGAAACAGGGACCTCAGCTGCAACTGCAGGAGCAGAAGTGGCAATGAGAGCAGCAGCAGGAGGAACCACTGGCCCAGCAGCACCAGGAGGAAGGTGTGCGGTACGTGCAAGCAACGTCTGCAACACCTGAGCGAACTGACCCAAAATGTGATCTTGTTGATTGAGCCTGGAGACCAGCATAGGGAGCATGGGAGTACCTGCATTTGTGGCCCTTGCGTAATGTCACAGGAGCCAGGAAACCAGACCACATGCAAACGCAGGAAAAATAAAGTAATTTATTTAAAAGAACATAAATAAACATTCATCAGGGACAACAAGGTTAGGAAGAAGCTGGTCAAGTCCAATGCAGGTAGTCGTCCAAGCCAGAATGAGGTCCAAAGCAAGTAGTCATCCACGCCGGTGTCAGGTCCAAAGCGGGTAGTCATCCAAGCCGGGGTCAGATCTAAAGCGGATATGTCTGCCGATGCGGGGTCGAGAGCCAAAGGAAACGTCAGCCAGGCGACATACGGATCATACACAGGAACACACAAGAAGCTCAGACTGCCAGAGATGCACCTTGGAGCGCAAACACAAGGGCAATGATCCTTAAGCTTGAGCAGACTGATATAGTCAGGTGTTGCCACATCATCACTGTGCGACGCCCAGGCAGCAGGCAAGTGATGATGCACACAGAGGTTATAAGAGACTGCAGTCTGCATATATCAAAATTGGCTGCCACCATGAGGACAATGTAAGACCTTGACACCCTTACAGTGTGGGCAGGTGGGTCTAGTCAATATAACTTCCCTACACTTTGTGAATGGTGCAGTGACAAGCTCATAGCTCTGTACCTCAGAACCTCAATGACAGAGTTGAATGCCATGCCTCAGCAGACAATAAGTCGACTTGTGAACAGCATGAGATATGGTTTTCGAGCTGCAATTGACGCTCAGGCCCACATGACAAGTTTTTGAGACATTGACATTTTTCGTGGGGTTATACCCACCATTGTTGTTGGCTTTTGTTTCAATAAATTGTTTGAGATGAGGAAGTTGCTATTGCATGCTTCTACTTTGTTTTCTATTTTTTACATAATATACAGTACAATTATACAACTTAGTAATACCCACCCAATTTATCCCTTGCCCGTTGATCTCCAGGCGGGGAAAGAAGAGGAGAGAAAAAAAAAACCCTCTCACAACCCTTCTACTTAACCACCTCAGCCCCCCTAGCTTAAGCACCCTTAATGACCAGACCACTTTTTACAATTCTGCGCTACACTACTTTCACCGTTTATTGCTCGGTCATGCAACTTACCACCCAAATGAAGTCCACCCCTCCCATGAGCGAATTATAGTCGTGGACACAGAGGGGGTTTTCAATGACACTGGTTGCTCGTTCAATTTAGATTGACGCGTCTGCGTGAATGGAGGAGAGCATGTAAACGTCACGCTTGTCTCTCCATTTCACCGCGAGCAGTTCTTGGTTACACAAGGCAGCCCTCTCCCCCCTTGCAAGACGGGTGGTAACGAGCCGTTGGGGGAAGCCCCGGCAACTCGGTCGCGCGGTGCCACAGCAGCCAATCTGTGAGGGGCACACTTGTGTAGAAATTGTCCACATAAAGATGGTACCCCTTGCCAAATAAGGGTGACACCAAGTCCCAGACTGTCTTCCCACTGCTCCCCAGGTAGTCAGGGCAACCGACCAGCTTCAGGGTCTGATCTTTACCCTCATAGATCCGAAATTTGTGGGTATAGCCTGTGGCCCTTTCACAGAGCTTATACAATTTGACCCCATACCGGGCGCGCTTGCTTGGGATGTATTGTTTGAAGCCAAGGCGCCCGGTAAAATGTATAAGGGACTCGTCTACGCAGATGTTTTGCTCAGGGGTATACAAATCTGCAAATTTCTGGTTGAAGTGGTCTATTTTGTGGAGCCGGTCAAAAGCTGGGTGGCCTCTGGGACGGGAGGTGCTGTTATCACTAAAGTGCAGGAAACGCAGGATGGTCTCAAATCGTGTCCTGGACATGGCAGCAGAGAACATGGGCATGTGATGAATTGGGTTCGTGGACCAATATAACCGCAATTCATGCTTTTTGGTTAGACCCATGTTGAGGAGAAGGCCCAGAAAAATTTTAAATTCGGAAACTTGGATAGGTTTCCACCGGAAAGACTGGGCATAATAGCTTCCCGGGTTGGCGGATATAAATTGAGTGGCATACCGATTTGTTTCAGCCACAACTAAGTCCAAGAGCTCCGCAGTTAAGAACAGCTTAAAAAATCCCAGGGCCGAACCGATCTGAGCTGTCTCAACCCAAACTCCAGACTGGGCGGTGAAAGGGGGAACTAATGGTGCGGCTGAAGTTGGGGACTGCCAATCAGGGTTTGCCAGAACCTCAGGGACTACGGGCCTGTCTGTGCGGTGGCTGCGACGGGGTAACTATTGCACGTGCCACCGTACCAGCTTCAACTGCCCTTCTGGTGCTCGCCACTTCACCATGTTGTACGGCAGTGCTGGTACTAGGTCCAGGATGGGCTGCGCTGCTGGTGTATGCCTCACCACATAATACGACAGCGCCAGCCCCACTCTGCTGCCCTTTAAGTGGATCCTGCGCAACCTGTGGTCTAGCAACACGGGGCCAGGTACGCCTGGTGCTATCAGGGACCTCAACCTCCTCGTCCGAACTTTGGGTCAGACTGCCACTGCTTTCTACAGGTTCATATTCTGACCCGCTAGATTCGTCAGATGAGGGTTCCCATTCCTCATCCGACTGGGTCAGAAGTCTGTAGGCCTCTTCAGAAGAATACCCCTTGTTTGCCATTTGGTCAACTAAATTTAGGGGGTATTCCCTGAGACTACCCAAGAAAAAAAGCAAGCCTGTCTTACAAATGGGAGGCTAGCAAAGTACCGGAGGCCGCTGCGATTGATAAAAAATAACAAAACAGATTTTTTTATCGCCGCAGCGCTTGTAAAGTGATTGTGCAGTGATCAAAAAAAAATCATTTTTTGTCACTGCGGTGGGGCGGGCGTGGGTGAACGCACGTGTGGGCAACCAAACAGGCCTGATCGGGGCAAACCCTGCGTTTTGGGTGGAGGGTGAGCTAAGGTGACACTAATACTATTATAGATCTGACTGTGATCAGTTCTGATCACTTACAGATACTATAAAAGTACAAATGCTGATTAGCGATACGCTAATCAGCGAGTCAGTGACTGCGGTGTGGTGGGCGCTAAACGATTGCTAAACTACCTAACCAAAAAGCCTAAACTATCCTAAAACTATCAGTCAATACCAGTGGAAAAAAAAAGTGATCGTTTACACTGATCACTTTTTTCCTTTCACTAGGTGATTGACAGGGGCGATCAAGGGGTGATCAAGGGGTTAATTGGGGTGCTGGGGGGTGATCTGGGGCTAAGTGTAGTGTTTGGTGGCTACTCACTGTGATGCCTGCTTCTCTGCTGAGACCAACCGACCAAAAGGACCAGCAGAGGAGCAGAGAAGCCATTTAACACCTTATATTTACAAATATAAAGTGTTAACTGGCTTCTGATTAGATTTTTTAAAGATCGCCAGCCTGCCAGCCACGATCATTGGCTGGCAGGCTGGTGACGAAATACAACTCTAACTTTCACCGGCCCGCGATGCGCTTTGACCGAAATCTCATGTCTCGCGAGAGGACGCGCCGGCGCGTCCAGGAGGAATTACAGGGCCGCCGCCAGGACTCGATCCTGCGTGCGGCGGTCCTGTAGCGGTTAAAAGCCCTACTTTCATGATATAATATCACTGTAACTTTTTTCGTTTTTCATAAATTTCAACCGAAAGCCAAATATCTCTAAATTGTTGAGTAGTGTATGTATAGCTGGTATCAGGGGCGGAATGAGAATTTAAAGTGGCCCTGGAAAAAGAGATAAAAGTGGTCCTATGTTGTAGCCAAGGCCAAACTGACAGAAGGCGGGGCCAACATGAGTGGATGGTGTGGCAGGCGCAGCACTTTGAAGTGCCTTTTGCGCTGTGGCATTAGAAAAATTTTGATATCTCTGACTTTTAGTCTAACCAGACTATTACTCTGTAATTTCTCTAGCGCCGTTCTATGGAAACAGTAGATTTAAAGAGCACACCCATTAACTTCAACTTTTCTTCATATAACACTGCCGCCTCCGCAGCAGATAGCCCGTGTACAAAACACGTGTTGAATAAAGTATCACAAAATGGCGGTATGCATAAGATAGTGGTTCAACTGTTCAATCTTGCCATTCAACATAAAATGGTGGATATATTTCTCTCTTGAGCATCTGTACTCTCACTTTGAGAGGTATATCTGAGATCTAACTAATAGTTTACTTGCTGAATTTGGTTGCAATTTGCAGTATGTAGTTAGCAGTAACTATTTGCAGATTGGTTAAGTATGATCTGGTATCGTTGTATGCAATTTGGATTGCAATATGGAATTAGAATTTGGATTGTGAACTTTGGAGTTTGCAATTTAATTTGTAGTTTGCAATTGGGGGAACTGTAAGTAAACACATATATATCTAGTTCAGTATACAGTTCTACTGTCACTATATTAACAGTAGGAACATTATATAACTGTTTTAAATACCTATTTTTGCCTCTCTGCTTCCATAAAACACAGTTCTTAGTGGAGGGAATGTCTGTTCAGCTTCTCTCCTCTGGTGTAATGATTCCAGCTAGGGGAATTTCCCACACAGGCTGTGTATAAGGCTAGCAGTGATTGGTAAAAACTTCTGCTGTGTGTGAGACTGGCTGTGATTGGTAAAGACTTATGCCCAGCAACAACAGTTTAAAGAGGACCTTTCATCTGGCAAAACATTGTGAACTAAGTGTTATGATCTGTATAGCGGCGCCCAGGGATCTCACTGCAATTACTATTATCCCTGGCGCCTCTCCTTTCTCCTGCTATGCCCTCCGGTATCTTCGGTCACTTGGTTATAGTAAGAGGAGACTGCCCTTGTTCTCCTGGGCGTCTCCTTCTCCTAGGCTGTAGCGCTGGCCAAAAAAAAAAACTCCCAGGCCCATTTGATTGGCCAGCGCTACAGCCTGGCAGAAGAAGACGCCTAGGAGAACAAGGGCAGTCTCCTCTTACTATAACCAAGTCCCCTAAGTCTCTGCCTACTATAACCAAGTGACCTAACATACCAGAGGGCATAGCGGGAGAATGGAGCGGCCCCCAGGGATAATAGTAAATGCAGTGAGATCCCTTGGCGCCGCTGTACAGTTCATGACACTTAGTTCACAATGTTTTGCCAAAAGAAAGGTCCTCTTTAACTCTATGCTTTCTGTTTTTTCTGCTGTGTCATTGAGCTAGCCTCACATCCATATAATGAATCTTAAAGGGAACCTGACACCAGTTTTATGGTGTCCTAACTAAGGGCAACATAAATAAGTGACTGATTCTCTTAGCAAAATGCTGGCTCACTTTCTTTAATTGACCCAGTCAATCTGCCAACATCTTGTATTGAAAAGCTCCAGCTCATAATGATGAGTCCTGAATATTCATGAGCTCCTGACTCTCCCCGCCCACCTGCTGCTGATTGACAGTTATTTGCCATTTGAATCAGCAGCAGGTGGTCAGGGGAGTGGCTATAGCTCTGAATTAAAAAAAACGCTGGACTCAGTGACGTCATGCTGGACTCAAATCAGCTCATTAGCATGCGACATATGGCATCTTTGTGTGTATATTATGAGGTAACCATCTGTCACACCAGTAAGTGAATACATCTAAGGTACCTTTTAGTAGTTAATGATTGTATATAATTAGTTAGATTATAATCAAATATCCACATGACAGGTTCCCTTTAAAGGGATATTATCTGTGGCGAAACCAACCTCGCCACGGTGTTTTGGAGGGGGCTGTTTAAAAGCCTCTTGCCTCAGGATTATGGCCCATGCTAACTTTTGAACCCCTGAACCTATTCAAGTGAATTCTGGATAGGTTTGTCCCCCAAGTTATACTGTTTAAATTGATGTAAGTTATATGTATGGACAATGTAACCTCACAAAGTTGTAACAATTTATAATAAGTGTAACTTGTCAGCTTGAGAGGAATATGCTGGGTGTGGTTCTATTGTCCCATTGTCCCATTGTGTGTTTAAATGGTGATGTCTGTCCTGTTGTCTCCACATGTGTATTGGCGATCTCCCCTTTGTCCTGAGAGATAATTGGATTGCCCTCGGTTGTCTCTGGGACAGCGAGGAGGAAACCATGATACATTGTGGGGATGTGTTGTATCTGTTCTGTGTCGCAGTCTCCCTTCTGGTCCTCTAGGGGGCGGGAACGATTGGTTGCTGTACTTGCATTGTGTGTGTTGTAAGATACTGATTGGTTGGATTTCAAAACCCTGTGGGCAGTACTATGTTTGTTTTTTATGAATAAAAGAGGCTGTATCTGAAGTACAGTCAGACCACTGCTGACCCTCAACACGGAGCCTTGTCTCGTTATTGGGGGGATTCCCTGTATGCTGTTGGAGACTGATTGCCAGGAGTGTAAGCCGATTGTATGCTTTTCCTGTTCGTCTGCCGGCAGCTATTCGCGAGGTTCCAGTTTGGAGTGCTATTTTGTATCCAGTTCGGGAGGTTGGTGTTCTGCAGTAGCTGTGCCTGTCTCTCAGAAAGGGGCATATCGCCTAAACTGATTTTAACCCCTTGTCTGCTGAAACGGTCCGTTACAATTGGTGGCAAGCAGCGGGATCGTTCCTACAGCCAGAAGGACAGCTACAGGAGACACCATTTCTGTGGATTCTACAATTTAAGGGCAACGCATGTCCCAGTACAGCAACCCTAAAAGCAACAGGATGGAACCAGCAGTGTTATACGAGGAGGAGGACCTGGATGGCCGGGATGCATTAAGGAAAGGCATCTGGTACCAGGCCCTGGATAATGTACAATACCAGCGAGGTGGGAGTCTCCCCAGTGAAGAGCAGCGGTTGCAGAAGCAAGTGGCCCTGTGGATGCCCTTCCTGGGAGAGCAGCCCCTGGAGGATTGGGTGAAGGAACTAGAGCACCGGGTATGGCAGGAGCTATGGCTGGAGGATGCCTACCAGGCGCTTTGGTGGTATGTGGCACAGTTTATACCCTGGACAGCTGAGCATGACAAGCCAGAGGGAGAGGAGTTTGATGGTCCTGGCTTGTTATGGGAGTCCTTGCAGAGCCTGACTTCGGGAGCCCTGCACAGTCCAGACTTCAGGACATTTTTTACGAGAGGGAGGCTAGGCAGAATTGGGATGACCCCCATGAGGTAGAGAAAGACCTGGCTCACCTAGCAACCCTGGAGTAGGAACTGGAGCAGGACTACCAAGATCTCTTCCACTCCATTGGGAAGGCTCAGCAGGACAGCAAGAAGTCAGACCCAGGTCCAGAGCCCTTCAGCTGGGAGGATATTGTGGATGTTTACTGGGAAGAACCCCAGGTGGCCGGTGGAGATGGGACCGAGGTCTCTCCACCGGTC
This sequence comes from Bufo gargarizans, assembly GCF_014858855.1. Lineage (NCBI taxonomy): Eukaryota > Metazoa > Chordata > Amphibia > Anura > Bufonidae > Bufo > Bufo gargarizans. Next base: position 353,433,877 of record NC_058080.1, on the reverse strand, counting down.
CTGCAGGGAATTGGGAGCCTAGTCTCCATTCCCCGGGGGCAGAGGTAGTTGTTCCTGCCCCCCAGCAGCAGCATGATTTTTTGGGAATTGGGAGCCCAGTCTCCATTCCCCAGCAGCCGTGTGATGTACAGGGAATTGGGAGCCCAGTCTCCATTCCCCAGCGGCAGGTGGAGTTACAGGGGGCAGAGACAGTCGGTCCTGTCCCCCAGTGGCAGAGTGTCCTACAGGGAATAGAGAGCCCAGTCTCCTTTCCCCAGCAGCAGGACACTGTATTGGGAGCGGAGGCGGTCGGTTGCCCTCCCCAGCGGCTGGAAGTATGTATGGGAGAGGAGCTCGTTACCCCCTCTCCCCAGCGGCAGCTTAACGCACCAGGGGGAGACAGTAAGCCCCACAACAGTGCAGATGGGACCGTGGTCTCTGCACTTACAGCACAGGGGGTAGGGACAGTCGGTCCTGCCCCCCAGCAACAGGGCTGTTTAGCCAAAGGGGAGACAGTCGGTTTCTCCCTCCAACAACCAGACTCCAACCAGGCTTCTTCCGTGGTAGTGCTGGCACCAGGGCAGAGTCCCGCTGATACCTGCCCACAAAGCAACCTCCACTCCAAGCCAGGGAGCAACTCAGAGACCGGGAGTACCAGCTACCAATATAACCTTGGTGGATTCACTGGACAGAGACAGCCTACTAAATTCAACAGGTCCAGTATTGGGTTGTGGGTGGGCGGCCAGACTAACTCAGATACCGACCGGCGTGAGGTCAGGTATCTGGTTAGTCTTCCCTGGGTGGGGGGAGATGTGTGGCGAAACCAACCTCGCCACTGTGTTTTGGAGGGGGCTGTTTAAAAGCCTCTTGCCTCAGGATTATGACCCATGCTAACTTTTGAACCCCTGAACCTATTCAAGTGAATTTTGGATAGGTTTGTCCCCCAAGTTATACTGTTTAAATTGATGTAAGTTATATGTATGGACAATGTAACCTCACAAAGTTGTAACAATTTATTATAAGTGTAACTTTTCCAGCTTGGGAGGAATATGCTGGGTGTGGTTCTATTGTCCCATTGTCCCATTGTGTGTTTAAATGGTGATGTCTGTCCTGTTGTCTCCACATGTGTATTGGCGATCTCCCCTTTGTCCTGAGAGATAATTGGATTGCCCTCGGTTGTCTCTGGGACAGAGAGGAGAAAACCATGATACATTGTGGGGATGTGTTGTATCTGTTCTGTGTCGCAGTCTCCCTTCTGGTCCTCTAGGGGGCGGGAACGATTGGTTGCTGTACTTGCATTGTGTGTGTTGTAAGATACTGATTGGTTGGATTTCAAAACCCTGTGGGCAATACTATGTTTGTTTTTTATGAATAAAAGAGGCTGTATCTGAAGTACAGTCAGACCACTGCTGACCCTCAACATGGAGCCTTGTCTCGTTATTGGGGGGATTCCCTGTATGCTGTTAGAGACTGATTGCCAGGAGTGTAAGCCGATTGTATGCTTTTCCTGTTCGTCTGCCGGAAGTTATATGACATCCAAACATGAAGTCACTGTAAATAACTGCTTTCGTCTTTAACACACAAACATAGGAACTGTATTAAGGCTATTGGCAGGTTTAGCTGCATAAACACACAAGCTATATTGGCAAACTAGGACAGGTCTTAGCTGGCCGCTTACACTACCACCAAAATTACCCATAATTCTATGTTCTTAGTGGTAGCACTTAAACATGAATTTGAGGAATTTTCCTTCAGGTTCTCAACTTCCAAGTGTCTTTTGTCACTCTCAAGTAGAACAACTAACTTCTGCATAGGACGTTCCAACTTGAGTGGAGTAGTGAAAAGTTTTCCTTTTTTGAGTCTCCTCTTTGTAACAACACTCTTCTTACTAGTTTGTCTTCATCCTTTTGAACTTCTAGAACTCCAGGTAAATCTTCTTTCACTAACACTATGTCACCAACTTAGATATTTCTTCTGGGTGTTTCTTAGCATCAGATAGGCTAAGTACTCTTTTCTCCATCTATTCCAAACTGTTCTGATAGATATTGAAATCTTCGCCATCTCCTTTTGACATATAAATCCTCTTGGGTGAACTTTCCAGGTGGTGGCTGTATGTAATCAGACCTAAGGTGAAGTAGATGGTTCGGAGTTAAAGGGTCCAAACCTGTTGGATTGTTGATGTTAACTGTAAATGGACGACTGTTAACAATAGACATTACTTCATAGAATAGGGTCCTAAGTGAAGCATCATCTATTCTTCTGGCGTTCTTTTTCAACACTGAACTTAACACATTTCTTACAGTTCTGATTTGTCTTTCCCAAACTCCTCCTGTATGACTTGTATGTGGAGCAGCCATAGGAAAATCACACTGTTTGGCCTCATACACACGACCGTTGTGTGTTTTGCGGTCCGCAAACCGCTGATCCACGAAACATGGATGGCATCCGCATGGACAGCCTTTAATGTAAAGGCATGAGGCCTTTCTCTAATAACAAATACTCAGTTACTTTTTCTTTATCGATCTCTTTTACAGCTTTCTTCAATTAATTCTTTGCTCCGACAAAATTAGATCCTTGGTTAGATCTAAGCTCTCTGACAGTACCTATAATGGCTATGAAAAATCTCAAGGCGTTGATGAATGCGTCTAACATATCCAGGTGAATTGCTCTGGACCATAGACATGTAAATATTAGCCTTTATCTCTTGTACTCCTTGCAGTTCTGTTTGATGATGAATGGGCCAAAACAATCCATTCCGCTATAAAGAAATGTTGGTGATGGGTTTAGACGATCTGCCGGAAAATCTGCCATTCTTTGTTCTTTGGTAGGTCTAAGTGCCTTTCTGCAGACTTCACATGTACTTATATACTTTGATATAACTTTACTTCCCTTCACAATCCAGTAACCACCTTCTCTCAAACAGCCTTGGGTAAAGCTTCTTCCCTGGTGCAAGGATTTGTTGTGGTAGTGCTCTGTAAAGGATCAGCTCTTTTTCGGGGGTCATTCTCTCAGACTTACCACGGACAACCGCGTTGAATGTCCAAACAGTGCATTTATTGGACAGTCTTCAGACACAGCACAAATAATACAAAACAATAAACACTCGCCCGGACGGGCTCTAACTAAACAGTTTGCTTAATCCCTGACTCACCTATAGAACGGTGTTTTAGACACGGTGTAAGGTCTGGCTTCCTCAGCCGCTTGTACACCAGCCCTTCAGGCTATAGCAATGTCAGACCAAATACGAGTCCTTTTGGGCGATTGTGGCCCAGCAGTCCTCCCGACTGTGGCCTTGTGACCCTTGAGCCCAGGCGTCACAAACGGTCTGGCTAGCACCTAGCCCCATGGCCCCTCAGCCAGCCCGGCTGTCACCACTTGTACAGAGCCTCCAGCAGGACTCTGTTGGACAAAGACTCTCTCCTCTTGACTGACAGTATGGGCTGGGCTCTTATCCCAGACTGATTGTGGCACCTGGTGCTGTCTCATATCTGATGATTGCCAGGGAAGACATGGAACCTTCTGCCATAAATCTCCCTTAGCAGCCATGAGGCCTTTCACTGCCTCACTGATCAATGCTGGATGCTTAACTCTGCTAGATAACAATGCATTTTCCAGTCTCCCTCCCGCCTTCAGTATACCATCCTGCAGAAGAAGATTAAGCTTGTACAATGGGTGGTTGTTTGGAAGCCTTTTCGGTTCTTGACTAAGTCTCTTCAACTCTTCAGTGTAGAATCTCTGTTGAATGAGTCGTATGACTGTTTCTTCAGCTTTTAGTCTTTCCTCTACAATCAATGATTCCTTCTTTCTGGTTCCCTTTGCCAAACGTTGAATATAAGCTACTACGTTTATGACTGTATTCCATTTTGAACATTTGGCTTGTCTTTCAGGTATGTCATCTTGACACTTGGCAGCAGTGCTCAATGTTTGTACAACCTTTACTTCAGGATCACCCATAAACAATTCTGTGTAACCTTTACTGTGCATGATTTCCTTTTCCCAAAGGAACTCTGGGCCTGTTAACTAATTAGAATTTTTCAATTCTGTTACATTCAGGCCTCTTGAAGCATGGTCTGCTGTGTTATGCTTTGTGTCAATGTGATGCCAATGTTCTGGATTTGTTATTTCCCATAATTTTCTCAACTCTGTTGGCGACAAAAATATGGAATCTTCGAGCTTCATTGTTTATGTATCCTAGGACAACTTTTGAGTCTGTGCAAAAATATTCTTCATCTATTTTCAATTCCAATTCTTCTCTCAGAAACTTGCTTACTGATGCTTAAACTATGGCTGCTGTCAGTTCAAATATTGGTATTGTCTGAATACTGGTAGGTGCAACTCTGGCCTTTCCCATAACCAGGGCACAGTGTATCTTTTCTTCTCCTATCACTCTAATGTAGGAGCACTGACCTTAACCATAAATACTGGCATCTGAAAAGTAATAAAGTTCTATCCAAAGTCATGAGGTACAAAACATCTAGGTATCCCAACTTCTCTCAAGTTTTGCAAGTCTCTTATCCAACTCCCCCACCTTGGCCTTAAGTTTTCAGGTATGGGCTCGTCCCATCCCAACTTCTGTCTGCATAATTCTTGTAATATTTATTTTGCTCTGAGGATTACCGGGGCCAAGAATCCCAATGGATCATATATAGAAGCCACTGCGGGAAGAATGGTGCGTCTAGTTGCAATTTTCTCTTCAATAGACACTTCAAAGAACTTGTCAGTCTCTACATTTCATCCCAATCCAAGTACGTTCTGGACTGGAAGATGATCATAATTGAGATCTACATTTTTCATTGTTGATGTACTTTCAGAGTCACTGATGGATTCCAGTACCTCTCTGTTGTTTGAGATAAATTTATGAAGGCGAAGGTTTCCTCTTGCGCATAAATCTTTCCCTTTCTTTGACTAGTTTGATTGCAGATTCTGTGGACTCTAGACTTATAAGACCATCATCTACATAAAAAATTTGCTGTTGATGGGCAATCCTTTTCATTCCTATTGGCCAGGTACTTTATACCATAATTGGCACAACCTGGAGATGATGCTGCTCCAAACAAGTGTACTTTTATTCTGTACTCTGCTGGCTCTGTATCTGTATCCACCATAGAAACCTCAGGAAGTCTCTATCTTCATTCTTCAAATGAAACTGGTGGGACATCTTTTCAACATCACACATGACTGCTACGGGATACTTTCTGAATCTACAGAGTACTCCAGGCAGAGTGTTTGTAAGATCTATATAAATTGTATGAGACGCACAGGAGTGAATGTGACCACGGGCGGAGGTGCTCACAGTAAAGAGGATTCGCCCCTCCTCTGACAAATTGAGATACTGAGATAGACAATACTGGGCACTCTCTCTATAAGTAGAACCATGCGAAAAACAGGTATATATGGTGATAGATTGTTTATTATCATATACAATTTATATAAAGATTACATTCAATTTATTACTTAAAAATATGGATGTATAAAATATTAGCTTAAAATACCCAATTAATACATATAAGATATATAAGATAGTGGAACTACCTAAAACCATAAATAGGCATCAGTGCAACAATATATTACATACAGATATACGAATAAATAGTAAAGCGTCAATGCAACATAAGGTGTTCTCCACTCTGCAACTTGTAGCAGTTAGGTCCCAATAATGGCTAGACTAGTGGAAAAATAGGAGTATTCTTGGGGTATAATTGTGTCCTCTGTATTCACTTCCCAAGTGTATCCCAATCTCTTAGTAAGAGCAAAGTTCCTGGATCTTTATGTAGATGAATCACAGTGAGTTTTTAGAGCGGCGTCCCGCTATTACTCACTGCTTGATGTCTGCTGGTGAAGCTCTGGTCCACTGTAAGTAAAAAGATTCTCTCACAGGTTGCTGCTGTTGCCGGTCTAGGCTTCTCTGGGCACCGCTCCGATACGCTGAAGAGCCGGTATCCTCCGAGAACCTAGTCGCCTGCTACCACTGATGCCTATTTATGGTTTTAGGTAGTTCCACTATCTTATATATCTTATATGTATTAATTGGGTATTTTAAGCTAATATGTTATACATCCATATTTTTAAGTAATAAATTGAATGTAATCTTTATATAAATTGTATATCATAATAAACAATCTATCACCATATATACCTGTTTTTCGCATGGTTCTACTTATAGAGAGAGTGTTTGTAAGATCTGGTTCTTTTTGTAGATGATCATTCAATGACACACCATTGTACTTTGCTGAGCAATGAAATACTACTCTAATTTCATAATTTTTTTCTGAGTGGCAAACACCTTGATGTGAGATGTACCACACTTCTATCACGATCGGCGTGACTATCACATACGTGACACAGAGGGAGGGAAAGAGGAAGGCCCTGCCCAAGTGAGAGGGAAGGTGGTGACCCCTGACTCACCTTGCGGCTGGCACCTGGCTGCCCTGACGTCCCTAGACGGGTTCCTCACCCGTACGCCAATCACGTGCCTAAAACCCTGGCTTTCCCTAAGATGAGCCCTAGATAGTGAACAGGGCGGTGGGAACACTAGTCCGCACCACTAGCTCTAAAGGAAAACACCAAGACAATACAGACTAAACATATAATCCCAGGTGGGCGACAACAGGAGACAACAAAAAGCCCAACAGGGATCCGGAGGGTAGCACTCTGGAACAACAACCAGGATTCACAGCTCCAGTGGGTCAGTATAGAAGTCCAGGCAGGAAGCTCTATAACTGGCAACTAGAGAAGTGTGAGAGGAGAATATAAGGAGGTTGGGAGTGGCAGACAAGAAACAGCTGAGGAGGAGAAGCTACAGATCCCTGAGTGAGACAAAAAGGATTGCAAGGCAAACACAGAAAACAATCACTAAGAAACAACGTGATCTTTAGACATAGAGCGCGCAGCCACCCGCTGCGACTTCCTGACCCCGGGTATAACGGAGTCAGACGTGGCTCTTGACACCCTCGTGACAACTTCTCCTTCTTTAGGTTGATTATTAATTTCTCTGCATATCCTTCTTTGAGGATGCCTTCCATGAATTTCAAATAATCATTCTTGAGTTTGGGATCTCTTCCCATCCTTTTATTTAACCTCTTAAGGACACAAGTCGTACAGGTACGCCCTGATGTCCTGGTACTTAAGGACACAGGGAGTACCTGTATGCCCTGTGTATTTCTGATCACCGCCGCGCGGGTCAATGTCGGGGGGTCCTGTGACCCCCCCGTATGGCGATCGCTGCGGATTAACCCCTCCTATGCTGCTGACCACGGCATAGAAGGGGTTTGTGTTTGAGTGAGCGCATCGAGTCCCCGCGCTGCTGTGGCGGGGACTCGATGTCTCAGAAGGCAGCCCGATACCATGCAAAGGCTGCCCAATGCCTTGCACGGCATCAGGACCTACCTTCTATGGGAGCCAAGGAGATCCAGACTCAGGCTGGGTCTCCTAGACAACCTGTTTGTGTACTACTCACTGTAGTACACAAACAAGCAATACATTACAATACAAATGTATTGTAATGCATTGCAGAGGGGATCAGACCCCCAAAAGTGAACATCAGAAATAAAGTAAAGAAAAAAAAGTAGAAAAAAAGAATTTTTTATAAAATTAATAAAGTAATACAATTAATAAAGTAAAAAAAGAAAAATAACACCCCTTTCCCCTTATTTTATAATAAAAAAAACTGGAAAAAAACACACATATTAGGTATTGCCGCGTCTGTAATGACCAGCTCTATAAATATATCACATGATCCACCCTATCCGATATACCCTAAAAAAAATGAAATTAAAACACCTTACATCACAAAAAGTGCAACACCAAGTGATCAAAAAGACGTATGCCCCCCAAAATAGTACCACTCTAACTGTCACCTCATCCCGGAAAAAAATTCCCCCCTACCTAGGCCAATTGCCCAAAAAATAAAAAAACTGGGGCTCAGAATATGGAGACACTAAAACATCTTTTTTTTGTTTAAAAAATGCTGGTATTGTGTAAAACTTAAGTAAATAAAAAAAGTAGACATATTAGGTATCGCTGCATCCGTAAGGACCTGCTCTATAAAAATATCGCATGACCTAACCCCTCAGGTGAACACCGTAAAAAAAAAATTTTTGTCACCTTACATCACAAAAAGTGTAATAGCAAGTGATCAAAAAGTCATACACACAACAAAATAGTACCAATCACACCGTCATCTCATCCTGAAAAAAATTAGCCCCTACACAAGACAGTCACCCAAAGAATAAATAAAACTACGGTTTTCCGAATGTGGAGACACTAAAAAATTATTTTCTTTTCAAAAATGCTTTGTTATGTAAAACTGAAACATATTTGGTATTGTCGCGTCTCTGACAACTTGCTCAATAAAAATACCACATAATCTAACCTGTCAGATGAATGTTGTAAATAACAAAAAATAAAAACTGTGCCAAAACAGCTATTTCTTATTACCTTGCCTCACAAAAGGTGTAATATAGAGCAACCAAAAATCATATGTACCCTAAAATAATACCAACAAAACTGCCACCTTATCCTGTAGTTTCCAAAATGGGCTCACTTTTTTTAGAGTTTCTATTCTAGGGTTGCATCAGGGGGGCTTCAAATGGGACATGATGTCAAAAAACCAGTCCAGCAAAATCTGCCTTCCAAAAACCGTATGGCGTTCCTTTCCTTCTGCGCCCTGACGTGTGCCCATACAGCGGTTTACGACCACATATGGGGTGCTTCTGCAAACTACAGAATCAAGGCCATAAATATTGAGTTTTGTTTGGCTGTTAACCCTTGCTTTGTAACTGAAAAAATGTGATTCAAATGGAAAATCTGCCAATTTTCTTTTGAAATTTTGAAATGTTATCTCTATTTTCCATTAATTCTTGTGGAACACCTAAAGGGTTAACAAAGTTTGTAAAATCTGTTTTGAATACCTTGAGGGGTGTAGTTTCTAAAATGGGGTAATTTGTGGGTGGTCTCTATTATGTAAGCCTCACAAAGTGACTTCAGACCTGAACTGGTCCTGAAAAAGTGGGCTTGTAACGTCCCCAAAAAATAAAATGGCATTCACAATATGATCTAAACATGAAGTAGACATATGGGGAATGTAAGGTAATAACTATTTTTGGAGGTATTACTATCTATTATAAAAGTTGAGAAATTAAAATTTTGAAATTTGCTAATTTTTTTAAATTTTTGGTAAATTTTGAATTTTTTTATAAATACAAATTAATTTTTTTGACTCAATTTTACCACTGTCATGAAGTACAATATGTGACGAGAAAACAGTCTCAGAATGACCTGGATAAGTAAAAGCGTTTTAAAGTTATCACCACATAAACTTGCAAAAAAAATGGCCTGTTCCTTAAGGTGAAAAATGGCCCGGTCCTTAAGGGGTTAAACATTTCAATCTTGCTAGGGCAAGATTTCTGTTATTTGGCTAACAAGGCTGTACTCTAAAAGGTAAGGTCATTTCAAGATGACCTTGTTGATTCTGCTTAATACTCTCTTCTAGAGTATGTATGAACTTTATGTCTTCTTGGTATATACTCTTTTCTTTAGAACTTATGTCTGCAAAGTCGGATTCAAGGATCTTGATTACTTTCCCTGGACTTACAGTTGATAACTCTTGGACAGATATACGATGACACAATCCTGTTACCTATATTCAGTTTGCGATTTGCTGCTTTCCTCCAACAACACCCTATCCTAGATCAGTTTGAACAGCGTAGGGTTCACCCTTTTATTCTATAATTACCTTTCGTGGTACCAAGGCTTTGGGACAATCGTAACCTATCAATAGTCCAACACCAAACTCCTTCAGCAGGGACATTCCATGAGATATGACACATAGGTGCTCCCATTTATTGGCTGTTTCACAGGTAGGTATGCGATCTCGATCTAGAGGTATATCGTCTTTTGTATAAGCTGGAGGTAGATCTAATGTGAAGTTTTAAGTCCTCTAACTCTCAGTCCTTTGACCCTTTGACTGTTCACTAATGTGTCTCACTCCATCATTGTGGTGAGTTTGAGCTTCACTGGTTCTGTAGCCACTTGTAATTTCTTGCAGATTTCTTGATCAACAAAGGTGACGTCACTCTGGGCATCCAGTAGCGCATAGGCGTATACCTTCTTGTTCCTCCTTTTAGGATTTGAAATGCACGACTGGTACAACCATTGATGTGCCGTTGCTTGCTTCTTCCCTCACTCTGCAAGAGAATACCGATACTTTTTTTTCCTTGCTCAGTATCTTTAGGTATTGAGGATTTATCCTTCTTTGGACGTTCTTCATGTAGTGGTGTAGGATGACGTCCTTTGCAAATCCTGCATATGGCCTTTTTCTTACACTCCTTAGTAACATGGCCTTTTCTTAGACCTCCGAAACACAGTTGGTTATCCAGTACAAACCTTTTCTTTTCATCTGAGGACTTCTCCTTCAATTTTTGGCACTTGTGTATGGAGTGGTTCTCTCCACAGAACATACATTTGAAGGTGGTCTGAAGATTTGTTGGTTCTATCTCTCTACTGATCCCAGTAGTGACTTTGGACTTGCTCTCGTAGGTATCTGGGCCTTTAGCTGCTGTGTTGGTTGAAAAGCTAGTTGCTCTTGCGCGTCTTATATCTCTTACAGGCCTTTCTTCTAAGGATTTTAAGAAGTAAGATGCTGTTACTGGATTACATGCTATCCGTGCTTCCTTATTGATGAACTCAGAGAATTACTTACCTACTGTAGATCTAACTATTCAGTCACATAGCGATTCCATCTAGAAGCCACTTCTTTAGGTAGCTTAGTTAGCATCCTGTGTTTTTCGAGATAATCGTTCAGTACTTCTAGTCTTCGTACATGGGATGGCATTGCTGCATGCTTGCAGGAAATCACCATACTTTTGGTGTTTGAAGTGTTCTTTAGGACATATTTTAGGCCAGTTATTCAGTTTCTCTCTAAAGGCTCATTGTACTAAGAAAGTATGACCATATCTTGCATTTAATTTTTGCCAAGCTTGCTTGTAGGTTTCTTCGTTTCTTCTAAAGAAGTTACCTTCAAGAACTTCCTTGGCTTCTCCACCAACATATCTCTGAAGGTAGAATAACTTGTCAACTGGACTTAAGCAATGATGCTCAACGATCATCTCAAAACTTGCCTTCCACTCTATGAACTTCAGTACGTTTCCTCAAAATACAGAAGGTTCCGGAACGGGAAATCTAGCTAGGACTGTCCTGTGTGGTCTTGCTGGGACAATTGTTGTAACATTCTCCTGAGCATTGCCATGGCATCTAGGAATTGAATCATCCTGTTCTATTTTCTCACTTAGGTCTGAATTAGGTCCCTTTCTTCATCTTTTCCGGTAGAGATAGAGGGTACATTCACACATCTTTTTCCTAACACTGGACTAGGCCTCTCTTTGTTTTTCTGAGCAGAGATGGAAGGATAATAACTTATGTCTTCACTACATGCTGGAGATTTCCTTTCATTCTCTTGAGCGTATGAAGGAAAGTAGGAGCCTGTTTCTTCATTTAGTACAAATTTGAACCTATGATCACTCTGACTCATATCCTCCTCATCTACTCTGAGTCTGGCTTCTATGATCTTAACTTCTTTCTGACTTTCCAGACTTTTCATCTGTTGGCGCTGTGCTTCCATTTCAGCTTCCATTTCATGGCACTGTGCCTCCATTTCAGCTTCCATCTGTCAGGAAGATGGGGACATTATCTTTTCCTGATGTCGGAGGGTACGGCGTAGGGTAAGAATCTCCCATCAGCCTGGCAGATCCACAGGCATCCCAGCTGCTAATGCTCTCATTTAGTCCGCAGCTGTGGACCTTGCTAGAGGAGGTTTCCCAGCCCACACACGCCTTTACCTGCTATTGGACCGCAGGAGAGGAAGCTTCCTGGTCACCTTGGAGACCAGTGGCGGACACACACACCCTCTGGCTATAAAAACCTGATCAGAGCCCTGGCTCAGTGCTGAGCTATTCCACCTCTTGGTGAGACATACTAAACTCCCTAGATGCCTTCCTTGTTTCCTTCTGTCTTCCTGCCTCGACCTGGGATTTACCTGACTATTTTTGTTGAAGTATCCTTGGTGGCTTGTTTACTGGATACTACCCACCCGTGGGTTCCCTCCTTGCTGTTCTCTTTTAAGGCTCATGTGTCAGAGCTTGACGTAATAACTCATCCGTGACCATGGAACCCGCAAGAGCAGCAGACGCCATCATGGCCCTCAACAGATTAGACTGATGACACAAGCATTCCATGAGATGCAGGAGAGTCACGATCATCTATTCCGAAGGGTGGTCGTACAAGAGCAACGCAGTTCAGAAGCCACCATTCTGCCGCCCTCACCTCCGCCTACTCCGTCCCATGCCGTAGAAATGGTCGCCAGTGAACCCTCACTCGGCCTCCCGGAGCACTTTGCAGGTGATCGGAAGAATTACCGCTCATTTATCATCTCCTGTGAACTCCTCTTTGCCCTGAAGCCACACACGTATCCCACTGATTATATAAAGGTACGCATGGCTATCTCTCTACTTTCAGGGCCTCCCCAGACCTGGGCACACCAGTTACTTCAGGCCGATGACCCGGTGCTCTCTACTTGGGAGTCCTTTGTCACTGCCATGCAGAAATTATATGATGATCCGCTATGGGCCTCCACTGCCAGGAGTACTCTGCACAATCTCCGCCAAGGGAAACATCCAGTGGAGGACTATATTACCGAGGTCCGTGAAATTGCCCTGGATACCAGACTAAACGAGATCGCTCTCATAGACCAGTTCTGGATCGGACTGTCAGAGCCCTTGAAGGACGAACTTGCCCTTGTCGAAATACCCTAGAGGTCCTGATGCACCAGGTCACCCACCTGGTGTAACGGCCTATGGTGTACGCCTTGACACTGTTGCCACGCTTGCTGTTGCTGGTATCAACGTGTTTCTGTTTTGGCATGTTGTGACAGTGTCACAGGTTTTGCTGTGTGTGCTGTGACTTGCTTGCCATGCATGCTGTTGCCTGTGGCAACCTGTTGCCTTTTTCTTGTGTGTGCAATTCCCCTTCAGGTGCTACTTCCTTGTGTTTGGTTCACTTGGGGTTAATGTGTGTTCTAGGTGTGTGTGTGGTTGCTTTGGGCTATTTAGTTTCTGCTTGATGCCTGTAGCTCTGTGTTCCTCCAGGCTTGGTGTGTGATGGAGGTTCACTGCTCCTGGCTTTACCATCTGTCCAGTAGGGGCCACCCTTGTGGTTATCAAGGTCTTCCCTGTGTCTCCTTACCATCCTACCCATCCTACCCTTTGTTGATTGGTGTGAGTTTTGTCCAGGGTGTATTTATGTCTACTGTGTAGTGACTGTCTGGTCTGTTTATGTTGTTTCCAGCATGTCTGCTAGATATTTCCCTGTTGTATGTTATACCTCCATGAGGGGGCTGGTTTCCCAGAGGGGTGAACCATAAGCCAGTATCCAGTGCTGCCTAGGGCTGCCATGCACCTTGCTGCATGGGGGTCCAGGCAGTAACTGGTTTGCTGGTTTCCTGTATGCGTTGTTTGTGTTGTGCCCTGTTTGGTGTGTGGGCTCTGGTTCGTATGCACGGATTCCAGTCATGGTGGCAGCAGCAGGTAAGTGAGTTTTCCAGTGTTCTTACCTGCCGATCCAGTTGCTGCATATGGTCTTTTCCTTTCCACTTTTGGTTAGCGAGCTGGAGACTCTGGTTCGTCTGTGTCCCTGAGGAAACGGTTGTCTCCTATTCCTGACCCCTATGCCAGGGACCATCAGGGTCAGCAGGATCCAGGTTCCAGAGCCCTCCCACCTTCAGGGTTCGCTAATGCGGTCAGGAGATCAGGGTCAGGATTAGGGCGGCTATAGGTTGAGGCCTGCTCCCTTCACTGTAGTCTGGCCAGTAACAGTTCCCACTATACGATGAGGGGTTTCCCCTATCCCCCTCCGTGACACCTGGACCGATGTTTCCGCGAATGGTGTCAGGAGAGGCAACTGACACAACACCCACCGTTACGACGACCGTTGGGGTAATAGCCAATTGGCTATTACCCCAACTCCCTTGACAAAGCCGCATCGCGGCGAAACATGTCGGGGGGTAGTGACAATCTACAATTTTTAGACTGGTTGCAGTATAGGGCAAGATCCACTACCAGTAGGGTCGCAATCATTGTCCAGCTCAATACATATTGTGCAAATGTTAGGAGGCAAACTGCCTGATCTCCCAGCGTGTGAGATGTGTGGATGAATGATGGATGTCTGTCGCATAGGGATATAGGAATATATTTCATCTATTTACAATAGAAACTCCTATACTTGGGACCTATAGGGACACCAAATAATTCACTATTGAAAACATACCTGCTAACCTGCGGTGATACATGACCACAGAGTATCCATGAGGTTAACCACCTCTTCAATAGAATGTAGAGTGAGTGACAGCGGCCCAAAAAGACATAAATTAACTGACTATTTTTGTTTTAAAAGTAAATAATAAAGGTTAAAGTTTTAACATATACAGTACAGACCAAAGGTTTAGACACACCTTCTCATTCAAAGAGTTTTCTTTTTTTCATGACTATGAAAATTGTAGATTCACACTGAAGGCATCAAAACTATGAATTAACACATATGGAATTATATACTTATCAAAAAAGTATGAAACAACTGAAAATATGTCATATTCTAGGTTCTTCAAAGTAGCCCCCTTTAGCTTTGATTACTGCTTTGCACACTCTTGGCATTCTCTTGATCTATCTATTGACCTATCCCAAATGCATTGCTCCGAGACCTGGACTGCGCCTCCAGAGACTATCCTGCCAGCGATAATCTTACTAGCTACCCGCCATTCCCTTATTGAGGAATTTAAAAGGGCCAGTTCACCAGTTCCAGAGGAGGCTGCCCACCTACCACTCAAACAAGCACTGCGCTGGGGGGCGGAGCTAGCCGCGTCAGGGAATGGCTGCTTGACTCGTGTGCTCCGGTCCACAGCGCTCTTAACAGCCTTATACAGCGCTCCCTTCACTCCAAACTATGGGGAAACCGTCGAAAGACAAAGCCAGAGAGTCGCAGGGAACCCCTAAGCATAATAGGGGACAGTCAGATATGGACAAGTATCTAAAAAAGAAGATTTCTTCTCCGGCCTGTAGATCCAAGATGGCGCCGGACGCCGCTGCAGCACAGAGCTATACAGAGGACTTGGATGACGAAGGCTCCTGCGCTATGTCAGAAGCTCATTGTAGAAGCGTCTCCATGCCGATTACTAGAACCTTTCTCAAAGAGTCCCTGACTTCAGCTTTTGAACCCGTTATGAGAGAACTTTCGGCTATTAAAGCTGACATTAAACAGACTGGCCAGCGGGTTGCAGCGTTAGAGGAGACAAAGGCAGCGATCGCTAAACACAGTGGCGCCCTGCAGACAAATATAGAGGAGATGCAAGACCAACTAAACTCTGCCTTTCTACACCTAGAGGACCAAGAAAACAGAAGCCGGAGGAAGAACATCCGTATACGAGGTGTCCCAGAAGAGATTCCTACTGAGGCAATACTTACCACGGTCAGTACAATCTTCTCCTCTATCCTGGGCCCAGACAGAGCCGCTTCGGTGATCATAGAGAGAGCTCACAGAGCCCTCAGGCCTAAGCCCCTTGCAGAGGCCCCGCCACGAGATATATGTGGCTTGCTTAGCTACCTGGACACTGCCGCCATTCTAGGAGCAGCCAGGGAGAAGGGTGACATACTCCTGGAGAACTCCAAGATACAGATCTTCCAAGATCTGGCTGCCAGCACTTTAGCTAAAAGGCGTGCGCTAAAGCCATTGACTGATTTGTTGAGGGCTAAAAAACATCCGCTGAGATGGCTTTTTCCTTTTGGTTTGTACACTTCTATAAATGGCAAGCAAGTCATCATCCGTCATCCATCGGATCTTAATAAGGTGTGGAACATTTTGAAGATAGAACCGTTGGACATCCCTTCTTGGCTGCCACTTGCTGGGGGAACAAAGATACCACCGTTGCCATCGGAGGCTGATTGGCAGATTTTCAGGAAATTTAAATCACCTGCCGCCAAGAAACGACAAGCTGAACTAAAAGACACTTGAAGAAGATGACCTTTAGAGTCTTGTCCACGTCTTATGTCGTAGGAGTTTGGTATGAGCTTCTACCCGAATATGTTGTTAGAGACACTTTATTCTATGTCTGACCGTGTGTGTATGGTTGGACCGATCATTTTTATGGGCTCAATCTGATACACGAGCCGCTTTGAGGAGGCATGTTTCGAGTTTGTTAACCTACATTTCCTAAAAGTTTACTTGTTAGTGTGCGTCCCTGCACTAGCAGCGTTTACACGTGCTGATGGAATCGCATACGCTGCCTCTTCAATGTTATGGTAGTTTTTTGTACCCACACGTCCTCAGGTAACCCTGTAATGTTGCTAACTAAGCCCCAATTAATGTGTGGGTTTTAGTTGGGTGATTTCAGTGAGGGATATAATAGATACCTACACATACAGAGCTATAAGGTGCTATTACACCTCGAACTGGGTATCTCACAGTGATCAATACCTGAGATGTGTGTCACATCAATCTCAATGTATTTTCGGTCCTGAACTTATGTCCAGTAGCTTACCCCATAGGAGTAATGAGACTTAATACAGGCACGTACCGCGCTGGGAATTTATGGAGGCGTGCTGCCTGGAGATGACGATATATTTGATTGGCGTGGTAAAATTGGAGTTTGATTGTCCTCAGCCAGCACGTCTACATTTTGACTGCGCTGTGTGACCTCACACAGGCGTTGTGTGAAACAGTCTCCCTCCCCTACCCCCTTATCTTCCCCTCTCTCCTTTCTCTAGTGCTGAATTTATTATATCTAAACTAGATATCCTGTATCCTCTCTCTCCTTCCTTACACTTCTTACCTAAATCGCGCCCTTGTTGAGGGGTGGTTTAGGCGCTTCATTCCTAGTGAAGCAACTTACTAAACAATATTGTTGGTCTGATGGACCGTTTGTTAATCTTTTGGATTAGTTCTTATGTAGTTATCTTTTTTCTTTGGGTCAGATATATATTTACTCTGGGTCTAATGGGTAACAATTGCCTAGAAGTGATTTTACTGTCGACAAGATGGGATCTATGAAAGTAGTCTCCTTTAATGTTAAGGGATTGAATGTACCTCAAAAGAGGAGTCAAATTTTCCAGATACTCAAAAAGGGAAATGCAGATATCCTTTACTTACAAGAAACTCATTTTAGGCATAACCGGGTTCCTAATCTGTTTACTAAGCGATATAAAAAATGGTATCATAGTACACACTCCTCCGCCTCTAGAGGGGCCTCCATAGGTATTGGAGCCAATGTACCATTTATAGAACAAGCTCACTATATAGACCCTAGTGGACGATATGTTTTTCTTAAAGGAATGTTGCAGGGAACTAAAGTCACACTAGTAAATCTATATGCTCCTAATATTAAACAGATTCCATGGCTCATACATTTGCTACAATCCCTACAGGACTTCAGGGAAGGTTTGTTGATATTAGGTGGGGATTTAAATGTAGCTCTGGACCACTCCCTGGACTCTACCTCGGCTATTTCTAAGTTTACAAATAAACAATTGGGCAAGCTAAAGAGGATGTTGACCTCTCACCAAATATCTGACACCTGGAGAATAGCCCATCCCGATGGGAAGGACTTTACCTTTCACTCTGCGGTGCACAAAACGTATCATCGTCTAGATTACTTATTTTTATCCAATCATATTTTGGAGAGGATTAAGCGAGTGACGATTGGTGATATTTTGATATCAGACCACGCCCCGATCTCTTTAGAGATACGACTGAAAGGTATTCCGCCCAGGGAGTGGTCTTGGAGGCTAAACGAAACCCTCTTAGAGAACGAACAGGAAAGGCTTAAATTAGAGACTAAACTCAACGCTTATTTTGAGATTAATGCCACTCCATCTGTGAGTGAAGCTATAGTGTGGGAGGCACACAAAGCCTACGTTAGAGGTGAACTCATAGCCTTAGGAGCTTGGGTACGCAAACAAAGAACTGCAAAAATTGACTCAATAATTGCCCAAATTTCAACCATTGAAAATATTAACAAGCTTTCCCCCACAGAGGCCAATCGCGTAGATATCGCCAAACTTAGAAACCAACTAAGAGATCTGCTAAATATAAAATCCGCCAAAGCTCTTAGAGTGGCCAAATTCAAACAATATCTTCATGGCGACAGAGGCTCTAAACTCCTCACTCAGATGGTAAAGGGACAAAGAGAGAAAGCGTTTATATCCAACATTAAAAATGATAGAGGGCTTACCATTTCCAACACCCCTTCTGTAGCCAAAGAATTTGCTAACTTTTATTCAAAACTTTATAACTTAAAACAAGATGACCCTTCCCAAACAGTCCAGAAAATGTATTCATTCCTCCAGTTGGTCCAGGTTACGAAATTAACTGACATTGACAGGGAAGTTTTGTTAGCACCAATAACGGTGGATGAAGTCACAGATACGTTAGCTAGTGTTCCCGCCGGGAAATGTCCTGGTCCAGATGGACTCCCAGCTACGTATTATAGGAAATTCCAGAAATCTTTTGTCCCACACTTTGTAAATTTGTGCAACTATCTATTGAAAGGTGGTTCGCTCACCCCACAATCACTTATGGCCCATATCTCAATAATCCCCAAAGAGGGGAAGGATCCTACTAAATGTAGTAGCTATAGGCCAATATCCCTCCTCAATGTGGATGTAAAGCTTTGGGCTAAGCTGCTGAGCCGTCGTGTCGCGGGGCTCCTCCCCAAATTAATAAATGAAGAACAAGTTGGCTTTGTCAAAGGTAGGGAAGGGAAGCATAATGTTAGCAGAGCTCTTCATGCTGTTTATTACGCGAAAAAACATAATATTCCTCTAGTGCTTCTAGGAACGGATGCAGAAAAAGCCTTTGACAGAGTCAACTGGGCTTTTATGGAGGGGGCTCTGCGACACTTTGGCTTCCCACCTGAGCTCATAGACGCCATTTTCTCATTGTACCGTGGCCCATCAGCTAGAGTTCTAGTAAATGGCGTATTATCTCCCCCATTTGATATTTTGAATGGGACGAGACAAGGATGCCCTCTGTCCCCGACTTTATTTGTACTTACCCTTGAATTGCTTCTGCATAAGATCAGAGCCTCTGGGGCTATTAGAGGTTTACAGGTAAAGGGGAAAACTCATTCCTTAGCAGCCTTTGCTGACGATTTACTACTTTTTATTACTAACCCCAAAGAAGCTATACCAGAAATTTTAAAGATTTTATCAGAATATGGAGAAGTTTCAAACTTCAAGGTCAACTACGATAAATCAGAGATACTAAATGTCTCTGGTAATGCCAAACATATGGAAGCGATTAAATCCAATACTTCCTTTCAGTGGCCTAAGGAGGCTATCAAACACTTAGGCATCATGGTCCCAGCAAACCCCAAAAACCTCTTTAGACTCAATTATGTCCCACTTTTCTCTAAAATTAAGGCTTTCCTGAACTCGGTTAAACTCCCTTTTCTGTCATGGATTGGCAGGAAAAACCTACTGACCTCTTATGTCCTACCTCAAATTTTATACACCTTGAGATGTCTCCCTATCCCGCTTTCAAATACGTTTCTCTCAGATATTCGAAGCCTATTTACCACATATCTTTGGCAACACAAAAGATCAAGACTGGCTTACCCCCTTATAATTAGGAAAAAAGTAGATGGTGGCTTATCACTGCCGGATATTAAAACATATCTACATGCTATACAGCTAGAAAGGTGGATGGATCTAGCTAGATTCAACAACACAGCTTTATATGCCGACCTTGAAAAGGCTTTGTTAGGAGAAGAGAACCTACATCTCCTATGGGTCAAAACCCCTACACTTAGCAAAAATAGGATATTAAGTGATATCACCCGCTGTATGTTACAATACTGTGGAAAATCAGACGACTTGAACCTTTCTGCTAACCTATTATCCCCATTGGCCCCTCTATCAGTTTTGCCAGCCTTTCTCTACCCCAAAGTGGATGGAAACCGCAAAGCTTGGAATAGCCTCTCCGGTATTAAAGTCTCTGACCTGAGTAAAGCCTCAGACATATCTGAATTCCTTCAGAATACCTTGAGATGCATTCCTAGACATATTAGGTCAGACCTTGTAGACATAGACATTACCCTCACTTGTAAGAAATTTAAGAAATTATATTCCTCTCTCCCTGATCCAACCTGGATAGAGAATTACACCTTGCTCCCATCTCCCCGGACCAAGATATTGTCCCAACTATATTCTAAGCTAATTTCCAATGCCTCTAGTACGCGACCTTACTTTCTTCGTCTGTGGGAAAAAGAGCTTAAGATATCCTTGTCTGATGAAGATGTTAAATTTATCCTTAGACATTCACACGGATTTTCCAAGTGTGTACGTATACAAGAAAATTCATATAAGATCATTTCAAGGTGGTATAGAACCCCTAGCTTTCTTCATGGAATAGGCCTTGTTCCCACAGACGAATGCTGGAGATGTATGGCTGAATCTGGAACTATGACCCACATTTGGTGGCTATGTGATAAACTTAAAGTGTTTTGGAGGGGTGTTGAAGACACGATTAGGAAAATTTGCAAAAAAAACCCTCTCTCTTACGCCTGAGCTGATTTTGCTTTGGAAACCGCAGAAGGATTTTAGGCCCAAAACTAATTGCTTGATAACACATTTACTTGTAGCTGCAAAATATATTATACCAACCAAATGGAGGGAGGTGGAACCCCCCACCTAGAAGGAATGGATTGACAAGGTCCACCAAATCTGTTTAATGGAGGAATTAGTAGGGTGGGATAGGGGAAGTAGGAAATCCTTTCTATCAACGTGGCAACCATGGCTAGATTTTTATAAGAAAGAAATAAATATATAAAATGTACTAAGCTACAATAACGCGCAGGCAGGTTGCTGCCCTATACACCTGGGGGTCTACCCTCTTACTCCTACTCGTTTCTTTGACTCTTTTTCCTTTTTCTTTTACCTTTATATCTGGAACGGCCTAGGTTATGTTAGGATGTCCCTATTTATTGTCTTGCTATGAGTGACCCATGCTTGTACACAGAATTGTTCTAGTTACCCTTCCCATAAAACTTCCTTCCAGGAGAATGCTGAAGTATTGGTAACTCATAAATCGGAAGGTTTCAATAGCTATATATTGACCCATTTCTATTTCTATTTCTGTATTATGTTTGTGTTATATTTTTTCAAAAGACCTCTTATATACTTTAAGATATGATGCATGTATCTTCTGGTAACCTCATTAGTGACAGCCATTGCATAGTGAATTTATGCTTTTGAAACACCTGATTTTATGCATTGGTATTATACCTAACTTAGGTCTATAGGTAGACTGCTACTCCAGTTACATTCCTTATAGAAGTAGTCCTTTATTGGACTATTATGCCTTAATATGAGATGCTGATGCTGTTTTATTAGAAGCTGTGATATAAAAACGACTGAAGATATATGTATCACTGTTATGACATGTACCTTTGTTATCTTTACTATGAAAATTCTTAAAAATAAAGAATTTACAAAAAAAAAAACAAGCACTGCGCTACCACCTCCAATGGATCTATGTCCCTGCATCCCAACGGGTACCTGTACTGCAACACTGCCACGAACACTCTACAGCAGGCCACAGGGGCCGCCATAACACTCAGGAGTATGTCCTATGTCACTTCTGGTGGCCTTCCCTGGCAGAGGATGTACTCTGCTTCATAGAAACCTGTCCTATTTGTGCAATCCACAAGCGTCCTACTACCCGACATGTCGGCCTATTATAACTCTTGCCAATACTATCGGCACCTTGGAGGAATTGTCGCGGAAGGTGTACAGGAAACAAGACAACACAAAATGAATATACGACTCACTGGATCCAAAACTAAGGAACAAAAAGGGAGACCCCTGCATCAGACCTGGCACTCTCCCTGACTGCTCAGCCTATGCGAAAATCCCAATGGTAGATGATCGCATAACCTCGTACCTCGACTGTATAACACCTGAACACCCTATAATAGTGAGGGGACACGACCACCGGCTCCCTACACTATATACCGAGGGAGTCAGAGTCACCTGGGATCCAGCAAACAGAAAATCACAAATGAATGCACAACACTTATCTTGTAGAAGACTGGGAAGTAGGATCAGCATGCACACACACTCCAGGAAGAACTATAAACCGCACACTGATGCACTATGGGGAGGAATTTAAAGGGATGCAATCAGTACAACTACATGACAGCTGAGAGAGGCTAACGAGATGAGGAACTGAAAGCAAAACAAAGGAAGCTCAAGGAGGAGGTTCTGAAAGGCATCTGTCAGAGCTTCTCAGATGTCTGGTGGTGACAGGAATATTACGATGGACTTTATCGTGGAGTTACCCTCTTCGCAATCTTGTACCACCATAATGATGGTGGTGGTAGACCGGTGTACCAAGCTGGCCCACTTCATCCCAACCTCTAACCTCCCCACTGCCCAGGAGACCTCTAACCTCTTCCTACAACATGTGTTCAAGCTCCATGGGCTTCCGGATAACATTGTCTCTGATAGGTGTTCCCAATTCACGTCCCGATTCTGGACCCACTTCTGCCGGAGTCTCCACATCAGCCACAGTCTATCTTCTGCATATCACCCACAGACCAATGGACAAACTGAGAGGACCAATCAAACACTGGAGCAATACCTCAGATGTTACTCCTCATATCTGCAGGATGATTGGGTGAGTCATCTCCCCCTGGCTGAATTCACATACAACAACCAACAGCATTCATCCACGGACCTCTCTCCATTTTTTGCCAACTACGGCTACCATCCTATAACCCTTCCGGATCTACCTATTGATGCCCCAGTACTAGAGGTGACCCAGTGGCTCCGAGAACTACAGCGGGCGCTCCTACAACAACTCCAAGTTACACAACGTCACCAGAAGATACAAGCCGGAGGGTAGCAGCCCTGCAGTACAAGAAGGGGGACAATGTGCTCATTTAGTTCTCAGCTGTGGACCTTGCTGGAGGAGGTTTCCAAGCCCACACACGCCTTCACCTGCTATTGGGCCACAGAAGAGAAAGCTTCCTGATCACCTTGGAGACCAGGGGCGGACCCCCCCCCCCCCCCCCCCGGCTATAAAAACGTGATCAGAGCCCTGGCTCAGTGCTGAGTTATTCCACCTCTTGGTGAGACATACTAAGCACCCTAGCTACCTTCCTTGTTGTTTACTTCTGTCTTCCTGCCTCGACCTGGGATTTACCTGAGTATTTTTGTTGAAGTATCCTTGGTGCCTTGTTTACTGGCTGCTACCCTCCAGTAGGTTCCCTCCTTGCTGTTCTCTTTTAAGGCTCATGTGTCAGAGCTTGACACCATCTGATGGCGCTATGCATCCATTTCAGCTTCCATCTGATGGCGTTGTGCATCCATTTCAGCTTCCATTTCAGCCATCAGTTGGCGCTGCGCCTCGATGGCAGCCTCCATCTCAATCTATGCTCTCTTGACAGCAAGTATTTGAGGACTCTGATATGTGGGTGCCACTTCTGCTAGCGAAGGAAATCATACTTGAGATTGTGGTACCACCTAAGGACCTAGCTCATTCATTCCACTTCTTGCTTTAACTTCATCATAGTTTTCTGCCGATGATAGTTCTCTCATGAGCTTTACCAAATCTTTAGTGACCGCAGTACATGTGTCCATGTTCCATACAATATCCTGGGAAGGTGTTGTAAACGACCGCAGGTTGACATATGCTGCCATAAGCTCTGATTCATATTCTATTACCGTCTCTACCATATCACTCAAGTTCCTTTTTATACTTTCTTGCTTTAGCTTTCTACGAATGTCTTTAATGTATGATTTCCACCTATCATACATCCGGGCAAACTTTTTCTTTTTTAATGCTGGTTCTTGCTCTAAATTTTCCAGCATCTTTGAGGTCAGTTTTATGGCACGGATGGGGTCAAAACACAAAGGTGGGACTAGCAATACCATAGAGGTATTTCCAAAAGAGGGGTACAGGTTTGAGATATGGTTGGCTAGGACTGTGTCTGAAAAGTGTTTTAGCAATGTCCTTCTTACTATGGTAAAGTCTTTATCACAGCAAATACCTTATGGACTCCAATATTCGGCCATGCAAATTCTGGACATTCTCATTTTTATCCTTTATCTCTTTCTGAAGTTTTGCAAAAGTAGTGAGTTTTTTCAGGTATGGTTAACTTCGGCATAGTCCTGTGAGGACTGGAGCATATCACAGCTCTCACTCCCTCATCCAACTCTCAACTCGTACCTTTGGAGAATTACACATTCCTTTATAATGGAATCTGCAGTACTCATATTGTCACTCTTCAGTGTGGGAGGGAAACACCACACTGAGCATAGGAGGGAAGGGGGGAACAGGGAATAAGGCCTGAGAACTAGGGAATGGACACCTCCTAATGAAAACCCTAACCAAAATCCTGACCGACTACCAGTATGAGCAGACCCCTAAGGTAGGTGAGTTCATACGCAGGAATACCCAGAGTCCTATCAAGCCCTATTGGACCCTGGTACTAATGGCAGGGATGAGACTACCCATTATTCCAAAAGGAAGGACAAACAGGAGTCTCCTTCAGGCCTAATACAGACAATAGGGAAATGCAACACACAGAACCCAAACAAAGTACAAAAGGGAAAGGAAAGACTTAACTTCAAAGGGGCTATGGAAGCACCAGGAACTCAGCCTAGATTCAACCCCAATCTATCCAAAGGTCCAAACAGAAGCTATAAACCTCACAGCATTGTGGGAGAAGCAACTATAAATAGAGAGGGTTACTGTAAATGACCCTAATAGGCACACCTGGGATAGAAGGTGTGGCAAGCACTAGAAACAACACAGATGTAATTTGATCCAAACGGAAAACATGTCAGATCAAACCACGTGCTACCAGTCTCATTGATCTCCTGCCACCTGTCGTGGGAATGTCCGTGACACATATTCAGCTGGCTCCAAGCAACAGTTTCCATCTTTCTGTTACAAAGGCACATTTCAGATATCTCCTGGCACAGGCAAGTAATGTTCATGTTCTGTCAATAAAGCCTCTTCGTACAGAGTTTCTTAGAACATGAAAAGTTCAAAAGTTCAAAAGCCACAAGAACAAAAGGATAAACACGTATATATTAGATATTACCCTAATAAAACCAAGGACATATAATTGAAACAAAACACCTAAAGAAACTGTTAGTTAATCCAAAATATTACAAAATATAATATATTGTCACGGCCAATTTAGGTTTGACCGTGACGCTGTTGCGTGCAGACTGGTTGCCGGGGGCAACGTGTAGGTTTCTGTTTGCACGTACACTTTTCCTTTATTTGGTGCTTTCCCCGTTTTGGTTGTCACTGGGTTAATTTAGGTGTGTCTGCTAGGTGTGGTGGGTGTGACCTCAGGCCTCTTTATAAGATGGTGTGTTGGAGCCTGTGGTCATTCTTATTTTGTTGTCTGCCTGTATAGGAGCTCTGCTCCCTGGCGGTATGTCTTTGTGTCTGTGTGAGTCACCCTTATTTATTATATTGTTTCCTTACCCTGGCTGTGTGTCCCCTCCGGTGTGTCTCTGTTTTCCTTCCCCACCTGGTGTATGTTGTATTGGTGTGGTTGGTGTATGGAGGTTTTCTGGTGGTGTCTCTGCCTTCGGAAGAGGGTGCAGCATGTATGGCCTGCCATTTGGGGCATACATGCGCGTTCTCCGGAGGGAGAGCGTTATAGGGGATCACCGTTAACGGCACGGTTGGTGGCTTTTTCCCCGCCACCTAGCTAACCGTTGTCCGTGTTGGTGACCCCTCGTCCCTCTCAGGGTTCCTATCTCTGGTCGTCTGCTGGCAGCTTTCCTTTGGTGTTCCGGCGGTGTGCTGGTTGGGGAGTGGCTGCTGGCAGCGACCTGGAGTGGGAGCGTTCCCCGAGTCGGATGCGGTGTCCAATGTTCCTCCTCCAGACTGCTTTGTTGGCTGGCGACCTGGGACTGTTGTGTACGGTCCAGGTTTGTTGGCAGCAGTTCTGGAGGGAGATACGGTCACCTGTCTGGCAGTGCCTCCAGTTGTTCTTCTCTTCCAGTCTGCTTTGTTGGCTGGTGACCTGGGACTGTTGTGTACGGTCCAGGTTTGTTGGCGGCAGTTCTGGAGGGAGACACTGGTGGTAATCAGGCATTGCCCCTCCCCCCCTCCCTGTTGTTTGGCCCCACCAGCTTCCCCTTTTCGGTTGGAGGGGGCTTTGAGGGGTGGGAGTGTCACGGCCAATTTAGGTTTGACCGTGACGCTGTTGCGTGCAGACTGGTTGCCGGGGGCAACGTGTAGGTTTCTGTTTGCACGTACACTTTTCCTTTATTTGGTGCTTTCCCCGTTTTGGTTGTCACGGGGTTAATTTAGGTGTGTCTGCTAGGTGTGGTGGGTGTGACCTCAGGCCTCTTTATAAGATGGTGTGTTGGAGCCTGTGGTCATTCTTATTTTGTTGTCTGCCTGTGTAGGAGCTCTGCTGTCTTTGTGTCTGTGTGAGTCACCCTTATTTATTATATTGTTTCCTTACCCTGGCTGTGTGTCCCCTCCGGTGTGTCTCTGTTTTCCTTCCCCACCTGGTGTATGTTGTATTGGTGTGGTTGGTGTATGGAGGTTTTCTGGTGGTGTCTCTGCTCCGGAAGGGGCGTGCTTTCCCGGAGGGGGTTAAGCGAAGGCAAGACCGTGGGTTTCCTAGCCTGGAGCCTCCGTCCATCTTGGCTGCGGCAGGTAAGAGTAGATTACATTGTTATTTTGCTGTGTGACTTACCTGCCGTACTGCTTTACCCATGTTCTTGCTTCCTGTCTGCCACTGGGCCTCTGGAGACACCTTTTCATCTGTTGTGTAGGATGAATGGGTGGTCTCTGCCCTGTCATCAGGCCTAGGGCGTAGCAGGGATAGCAGGGTCCTAGGTTGGTGAGCATGAGCCCCCTTACCTTATGAGGCGGCTCATGCGCTAGGAGTCTAGGGAGAGCGTTTAGGGTTACGTGAGGAGGTGACCTGCTCCCTGTTCCCTGCTATCTGGCGTAGCAGCCTCAGCAATTGCACGGTGGGGGGTTTTCCCCACTCCCCACCGTGACACATATAAAATTATTTAGGCTACTTTCACACCTGCGCTTTCCCTTTCTGCAATTGAAATCCATCATAGGATCTCAATAGCTGGGGAAACGCTTCAGTTTTCTCCCCATTTATTGTCAATTGGAACAAAACTGAACTGAAGGGAAGAGTGCACCAGAATCCATTCCGTTCTGTTTCATTGTGTTCCCATGATGCACACAAATACACTGCAAGCAGCTTTTTG
This sequence comes from Bufo gargarizans, assembly GCF_014858855.1. Classification (NCBI taxonomy): domain Eukaryota; kingdom Metazoa; phylum Chordata; class Amphibia; order Anura; family Bufonidae; genus Bufo; species Bufo gargarizans. Next base: position 353,406,593 of record NC_058080.1, on the reverse strand, counting down.
AGTGCTTCCTGGGATGCGGAGCAAGATGGACCTGTCATGACTCACATGGTAAGTCAATGGTGATGGATCCGTTGTCTCTGACACAAAAGAAAACAGATCCGTCCCCCATTGACTTACGATGGTTATAGAGACGATCCGTCATGGCTATTTTAGAGATAATACAACAAGAACCGTTCATAATGGATGCAGAGGGTTGTATTATCATGACAGAAGCTTTTTTGCAGGGACCTCCTGCAGTAATAATCATTAAATAGTATACATTACCATTATTATAGAGAGTATAATTAAATAATATCCATTGTCATAATTGTATAATCTGCTAGGTATTAACAAGGAATAATAAATAATGAAACATTGTGCAAACAATTAATCCATGTAAACTAATACTACTTAAAGGGAACCTGTCTCCAGTTTTATGGTGTCCTAACTAAGGGCAACATAAATAAGTGACTGATTCTTTTAGCAAAATGCTGGCTCACTTTCTTTAATTGACCCAGTCAATCTGCCAACATCTTGTATCGAAAACCTCCAGCTGATAATGATGAGTCCTGAATATTCATAATCTCCTGACTGTCCCCGCCTACCGGCTGCAGATTGACAGTTATTTTCCATATGAATCAGCAGCATGTGGGCATGGGAGTGGCTATAGCTCTGAATTAAATATACGCTGGACTCAATGACATCACGCTGGACTCGAATCAGCTCGTTAGCATGCGGCATCTTTGTGTGTATATTATGAGGTAACCATCTGTCACACCAGTAAGTGAATACATCTAAGGTACTTTTTAGTAGTTAATGATTGTATATAATTAGTTAGATTATAATCAAATATCCACATGACAGGTTCCCTTTAAGTAAATATACAGATCAAATAAATGCAGAGAGCCCCTGAGGAGGTAGTGCAGAGGATGGGAATAGTAGTAGCCCTAATAAGATGTGTCATGGTGTACTCCCTCAGGCCATTGCTCCCTGGGGATCAGTGCAGTGAAAATGTAGATTGAAGAATACGGCTAGTCTCTCTTTACTTGCAAAATATAACTTGTGGCACATATTAAAGGCTATGTATACCTTTGGGGACATTTTTTTTATAAATATTGTGAATGGTACTTTCACTTTGTGCTGGTCATCTAATAACCCTTATCTCTAAATTACTAAAAGGTCATAAACACTTATTTAAGTAACATTCTTATCAGTAGAATAGGAACTGAGCTATAATGAGTGCTTATAAGGTTAGATATCAGACATAAGGAGCTCTCAGATCCCTGCCTGATAAAGCAGAGAGAAAATACAGAACCAGATAGTAGGTAAACTCAAAGCTGTGCAGGGAAAACGGCTCACCATTGTTACTAAAGACCATTTGAAAAAAAAATTTTTTAGCTCAAAATGAGTACAATATAATAAATTAAAAAAAATTGCCACTGAAGGTGTACATAGACTTTAAGTGCAAAGTGCAGTTTCTGGCACCAGATGAGGAGGTACAGTATAGTAGCTGGTTGTGTAGCAATTGATCAGCACTAGCAGGCACTTGTGTATATACACCAGGTGTCCACTGTAATACTGGCTTGATATTTGTCTGGCTTGGTGATTGTTTAGGTAGGTGATGGTGTCTGAGCTGTAATCCCTCATCTTGCAGAACTGTCTATATTGCTGTAATTTCACAAATCACTCTGTTGTCTTCTCACACTGATGCTTTCTTGGATGCCATCCATTTTTTTTGGCGGATCCATTGTAACAATGCCTAAAATGGACAAAAATAGGACATGTTATATTTTTTTTCGAGGCTACAGAATGGACATACGGACGCAGATAGCACACGGTGTGCTGTCCGCATTTTTTGCAAACCCATTGAAATGAATGGGTCTGCATCCTATCCGCAAAAAAGACAAAACGGACACAGAAACAAGCAACGTTCTTGTGCATGTAGCCTAATACCAATGGCAAGAGCCGAGAACATCTCCTAAAGAACAGAGAATAACTTCCAAAGAGATTAGAGGTAAACTCCAAGGTCATGGTACATAAGTGTCATCACTGTCTTAGCTGAAGTGACCTGAAGACCTATGAGGAAAACACTGTTGAAAGCAAATCATAAAAAAGCGACACTGGAATTTGTCAAAATACACATTGAAAAGCCACAAGCTTCTGGGAGAAAGTCCTTTGGACAGATGGAGCTTGTTGGCAAATAACATCAGCTATATACTCATTGACTCAAAAATGAAGCATACAAAGAAAAGAACATACTTTGAGACATGGAGATGGCTTACTTATGTTTTGGGGCTGCTTTGCTGTATGTGGCACAGGGTGTCTTGAATCTTGAAAGGGTACAATGAAATCTGAAGACTATCAAGGCATTCTGGAGAGAAATGTGCTGCCTATTATCAGAAAGCTTGGTCTCAGTCGCAGGTTATGGGTCCTGCAAAAGGATAATGACCCAAAACACACAGCCAAAAACATTCAAGAATGGATAAGAGCAAAGCATTGGAATATTCCGAAGAGCCTTCTATGAGCCCTGATCTAAATCCTATTGAACATCTGTTGAAGGAGATGAAACAGGCAGTCTGGAGAAGGCACCCTTTTGCCCACGAGGAGTGGACTAAAATACCTATGGACAGGTGCAGAAGTCTCATTGAGAGTTACAGAAATCGCATGATTGTAGTGATTGCCTCAAAAGGTTGTGCAAAAAAATATTAAGGTACCATCATTTTTGTCCAGGCAAGTTTCATAAATTGGGCACTTTCAGGATATCTGAATCAATTGAAATGTATTAGCATATATAGCAATAGCACTGAGCAACAGTATATATTGGCGGTAATAGTAGACACTAAATATCAATATATATAAAAACACACAACATGCAGTAATATCATATAAAACAACTGGAAAATGGAGATCTAAAAGTGTAATAAAATTCGAGGAATAAAATTGGAATACTCGATAATAAAATGTTCGTATAAATATTCAGCCGAATATTTGTATGGAAAAGTCAGATACTTGTAGCAATAAATGGTGTCCTCTAATATTGACCTATTCGATTTGATCACAGGGGTATCCAAAACTACAGTCCCAATACGTGGTCCACTGAACCAACTTTAAGCGGCATCCCGCTTATCACCTCCACCAGCAGCGTCCCACTGGACTAAAAGACACATGAATAAAGGTGCTGGATAAAATCAAACGGTCTTACCGTCTCTCTTGATAGTTCAACGAAGGCAATAATGTGGTCCTCTGAGTCTGTAGACCGATAGTTCGTCAATAGATTTACACACTGGCAATTGTTTCCCACATGTATTCAGGCCTTCCACATGGACTCAGGCCTTACAGATTGTATTCCAAGTGAGCCATTCGTGTGACAGACGATTCCTTCTTAATGGATATCCAGTCGATTCTCCAGATTCCCAAGTGGTCCAAGTTTCTGGGGTCCTGTCTAGGCTAGACGCTTTTCGGGGTATCACATTACCCCTTCCTCAGTAGCTATCAGTCCCCCAAAGAAGTCCTTTCTTATATAGTGAATAGGCTATTCCCAAAACCAGGATCAAGTATTCCAAAAAACCTGGAGTGGATTGATTGTTTAGTCCACTCTATATCATTGCTTCTATTTTCCTTTCTCTAAATCTTTACAACATTGTATAAAATCCAATTACCTTTAATGTATAAATACACATATATGCTAAATGAAAGTTAAAATAAGTTTCGACATACTACATTTAAAATCTTAATCACAATCTAAAATGTGCTCTAGTTTGGCTTTGCAGCTGAATATGCAAAAACCCTTTCATCCCCATATAGACCGAAGCCTGGTGATTCTAATGCAACAAAAAAAATAATGTAAAAAAACCCGCATCTGACACCATGCGGTTTCCATGCGGATTTGATGCGTTTTTTTTGCGGCAAATGGCTCGGACACCTATTTATAATACTTCTATACTCTTAAAAGTCCGCAGATTCAAAATATAAGGGAAATATACTTTAACTGCCTCCGGACTGCCTAACGCAGGATCGCGGTCCGGAGGCGGCAGTCCCAGGCAGAGTCACGCATATATGCGTCATCTCGCAAGACGCGAGATGACGCGCTTAGCTGGCTTGCGCATGCGCATCGCGGGCCGGCAAAAGTAAGAGGCGGGTCACGTCATCAGCTTGCCAGCCAATGATCGTGGCTGGCAAGCTGATGATTTAAAAAAAAAACGAATCAGAAGCCAGTTAACACATTATATTTGCAAATATAATGTGTTAAATGGCTTCCCTGCTCCTCTGCTGGTCTCAGCAGAGGAGCAGGCATCACAGTGAGTAGCACCAAACACTACACATTAGCCCCAGATCACCCCCCATCACCTCAATTAACCCCTTGATCGCCCCTGTCAATCACCTAGTAAAAGGAAAAAAGTGATCAGTGTAAACTGTCACTTTTTTTTCACTGGTATTGACTGATAGGTTTTAGGATAGTTTAGGCCCCTTAGTTAGGTAGTTTAGCGATTGTTTAGCGCCCAGCCCACCGCACCGCAGTCACTGATTCGCTGATTAGCGTATCGCTAATCAGCATTTGTACTTTTATAGTATCTGTAAGTGATCAAAACTGATCACAGTCAGATCTATAATAGTATTAGTGTCACCTTAGCTCGCCCTCCACCCAAAACGCAGTGTTTGCCCGATCAGGCCTGATCGGTCACCCACACGTGTGTTCACCCACGCCCGCCCCACCGCAGTGATCACTGCACAATCACTTTACAAGCGCTGCGGCTATAAAAAAAAATCAGTTTTGATATTTTTTATCGATCGCAGCGGCCTCTGGTACTTCGCTAGCCTCCCATTTGTAAGACAGGCTTGCTTTTTTTCTTGGGTAGTCTCAGGGAATACCCCTAAATTTAGTAGTCCAAATTTCAAACAGGGGGTATTCTTCTGAAGAGGCCTACAGGCTCTTACAGTCGGATGAGGAATGGGAACCCTCATCTGATGAATCTAGCGGGTCAGAATATGAACCTGTAGAAAGCAGTGGCAGTCTGACCCAAAGTTCGGATGAGGAGGTTGAGGTCCCTGATAGCACAAGGCGTACCCGGCCCCGTGTTGCTAGACCACAGGTTGCACAGGATCCGCTTAAAGGGCAGCAGAGTGGGGCTGGCGCTGTCGGATTACGTGGTGAGGCATACACCAGCAGCGCAGCCCTCCCTGGACCTAGTAACAGCACTGCCGTACAACATGGTGAAGTGGCGAGCACCAGAAGGGCAGTTGAAGCTGGTACGGTGGCACGTGCATTAGTTACCCCGTTGCAGCCACCGCACAGACAGGCCCGTAGAGCCCCTAGAATCCCTGAGGTGCTGGAAAATCCTGATTGGCAGTCCCCAACTTCAGCCGCACCATTAGTTCCCCCTTTCATCGCCCAGTCTGGAGTTTGGGTTGGGACAGCTCAGATCGGTTCGGCCCTGGGATTTTTGGTCGTGGCAGAAACAAACCGGTATGCCACACAATTTATAACCGCCAACCCGGGAAGCTATTATGCCCAGCCTTTCCGGTGGAAACCAGTCCAAGTTTCCGAATTAAAAAAAATTCTGGGCCTTCTCCTCAACATGGGTCTAACCAAAAAGCATGAATTGCGGTCATATTGGTCCATGAACCCAATTCATCACATGCCCATGTTCTCTGCTGCCATGTCCAGGGCATGATTTGAGGCCATCCTGCGTTTCCTGCACTTTAGTGACAATAGCACCTCTCGTCCCAAAGGCCACCCAGCTTTTGACCGGCTCCACAAAATTCGACCCTTCATAGACCACTTCAACCAGGAATTTGCAGATTTGTATACCCCTGAGCAAAACATCTGCGTAGACGAGTCCCTAATACATTTTACCGGGTGCCTTGGCTTCAAACAATACATCCCAAGCAAGCGCGCCCGGTATGGGGTCAAATTGTATAAGCTCTGTGAAAGGGCCACAGGCTATACCCACAAATTTCGGATCTATGAGGGTAAAGATCAGACCCTGGAGCCGGTCGGTTGCCCTGACTACCTGGGGAGCAGTGGGAAGACAGTCTGGGACTTGGTGTCACCCTTATTTGGCAAGGGGTACCATCTTTATGTGGACAATTTCTACACAAGTGTGGCCCTCTTCAGGCATTTATTCCTAGAACAGATTGGCTGCTGTGGCACCACGCAAACTAGTCGCGTGGGCTTCCCCCAATGGCTCGTTACCACCCGTCTTGCAAGGGGGGAGAGGGCTGCCTTGTGTAACGAAGAACTGCTCGCGGTGAAATAGACAGACAAGCGTGACGTTTACATGCTCTCCTCCATTCACGCAGACACGACAATCCAAATTGAGCGAGCAACCAGTGTCATTGAAAAGCCCCTCTGTGTCCACGACTATAATTTGCTTCAATGACCAGATGTTGTCTTCGTATTTAGTTTCCCGACGCACCAGACGCTGGTATAAGAAGGTGTCTGTATATTTAATTCAATTGGCTGCATATAACAGTTTTGTTCTCTACAGTAAGGCTGGGAGAACAGGATCCTTCCTCAAATTTCAGGAAGAGATCATCGAGAACCTTCTGTATCCCCATCCATCAGTGTAGTTAGCCGTCGTCACGAGCGACATTTCCCCAGTGTCGTTGCCGGTACCTCAACCCAACCGTCACCCCGAAAAAGATGTTGTCTCTGTAGCAGGAGTGGAATAAGGCGTGACACCCGCTATTTCTGTCCTTACTGCCCTGACCACCTTTTGGAGAGTGTTTCCAGAAGTACCACACACAGGTACACTTAGCATAGGGATCACATCTCACAGGACAGGCACACAGGGCTATTAGGGCCCATTCACACACAGCTGCTGCAAACCTCTCCTTTCACCTGGGACAAAGTGCATAATGCACTTCGCCACATCTTTGGGCGATTTGAGCTTTGCACATTGTCCCATGGGGAAGGAGAGGTTTGTCCTATAAAGGTAAAAAAAAAAAACAACAAAAAAAAATCACCAGTAAGCAAAAAACTTTTTCTGGGAAGTCTTTATCACCTACTGACACCAATTAGGATAATGGAATCAACACCTTTGGGTATAATTACCAGATGTGGATTCAGTTACATATTTATTCCCTGAATTTTTGTACAATCACTCAGAATTGAGAAAGCTTGTTGGAAGAACGAGTGAAACGTTTTCAAGAAATCTACAGTACGTCCAGTTGCCTTGATTTATTCTTTACATATATATACCATGACCTGGATAAATGAGAACCTTCACAGACAGTAAGCAGAAAAGTTAACGTTCAGTTCAAAAAGTTAAAGTTTATATGTTCTGTTCAAAAGTTATTATAAAGTTAATAAAATTATTGCGTTGCGGCCTGTTTTTTTCTTTTTTGTTTTGTTTTTTTTACCTTCCAGGTGGACCAACCGATCGACTAGCTGCAGCACTGATGTGCATTCTGACAGAAGCATTGCGCTGCTGTCAGATTACACAAAAGTCGGTGTATGCTGCGCTGCAAGACGTGATTTCTACTCTGCAGTAAAAGATACGTTTGCCGAGGCATATGAGCTGAGGAGGCGGCGGTGTTCATATGCTTTGGCAAACACTTTCTATATATAATTTTATTTTATTTTTTATAAAAAATCCCGGCAATGATTTATTCATCCACATCGATTGCTGTGAATGGAGAAATCGAGTTTGCCAGGGCATACGAGCTAAGTGGGTATGGATGTTGGGTGGAGCTCCTATGTCCTGGCAGACGCCTTTCCCCTCCTTTTTATATTTTGGGCAGAGATTTTTTCATCCACATTGATCGATGCGAATGAAGAAATCTGTGCCGTTCATTTTTTCTCTCAGCCCAGAGGCGGAACGAAAAAAATATATATCATTACCTGTATGCTCAATATAAGGAGAATAGCAGAAACGCCTAATGCTGGCCATACATGTAATGATTGCGGAGATCCTTAAATGCCAGGGCAGTACAAACACCCCACAAATAACACCATTTTTTGAAAGAAGACACCCCAAGGTATTCACATGAGGGGGATATTGAGTCCATGAAAGATTGAAATTTTTGTCTCAAGTTAGCGGAAAGGGAGACTTTGTGAGAAAAAAATAAATAAATCAATTTCCGCTAACTTGTGCCCCCAAAATATTTTTTATATGAACTCGGCATGCCCCTCATTGAATACCTTGGGGTGTCTTCTTTCCAAAATGGGGTCACATGTGGGGTATTTATACTGCCCTGGCTTTTTAGGGGCCCTAAAGCGTGAGAAGAAGTCTGGGATCCAAATGTCTAAAAATGCCCTCCTAAAAGAAATTTGTGTTTTGGGGTGTAATTTTACATATACCCATGCTGGGTGAGATAAAGATCTTGGTCAAATGCCAACTTTGTATAAAAAAATTGGAAAAGTTGTCTTTTGCCAAGATATTTCTCTCACCCAGCATGGGTATATGTAAAATTACACCCCAAAACACATTCCCCAACTTCTCCTGAGTACGGCGATACCACATGTGTGACACTTTTTTGCAGCCTAGGTGGGCAAATGGGCCCACATTCCAAAGAGCACCTTTCGGATTTCACAGGGCATTTTTTACAGATTTTGATTTCAAACTACTTCTCACGCATCTGGGCCCCTAAAATGCCAGGGCAGTATAACTACCCCACAAGTGACCCCATTTTGGAAAGAAGACACCCCAAGGTATTCCGTGAGGGGCATGGCGAGTTCCTAGAATTTTTTATTTTTTGTCACAAGTTAGCGGAAAATGTTTTTTATTTTTTTTCTTACAAAGTCTCATATTCCACTAACTTGTAAAAAAAATAAAAACGTCCATGAACTCACTATGCCCATCACGAAATACCTTGGGGTGTCTTCATTCCAAAATGGGGTTACTTGTGGGGTAGTTATACTGCCCTGGCATTTTAGGGGCCCAAATGCATGCAAAGTAGTTTGAAATCAAAATCAGTAAAAAATGGCCTGTGAAATCCGAAAGGTGCTCTTTGGAATGTGGGCCCCTTTTCCCACCTAGGCTGCAAAAAAGTGTCACACATGTGGTATCGCCGTACTCAGGAGAAGTTGGGGAATGTGTTTTGGGGTTTCATTTTACATATACCCATGCTGGGTGAGAAAAATATCTTGGTCAAATGCCAACTTTGTATAAAAAAAATGGGCAAAGTTGTCTTTTGCCGAGATATTTCGCTCACCCAGCATGGGTATATGTAAAATGACACCCCAAAACACATTCCCCAACTTCTCCTGAGTTCGGCGATACCACATGTGTGACACTTTTTGCAGCCTAGGTGGGCAAATGGGCCCACATTCCAAAGAGCACCTTTCAGAATCGGTCAGCTTTTTAAAGTTGCTCCAATTGCCCTTAAAGTTGGTATATAACCCTCTATAACCTCCTAGGACTCATAAAAAATAAACAAGTTTTCCTAAAATTATAATACCCCCCTTCCCAAGCTCCAAAACTTATGCTTTGACAGGGTCATAGTGCCTCACACAAGTGTTGATTGTCAGAAGAAAAAGGGGCTCATTGTGAACAAGCCTAAAAAAATTATCCCTTTTAATTGCTCGTGAAAAAGGGGATTTACCTCCGTTCCCCAAAACGCATTGAGCTTGACTTTAATAAAGCACCTTCATTTATTAAGAAGTCCTCCGGTGCATGATCTGTCAGGACATGGTGTGTTGATAACCACGAGCGATTTCGGCAAAGTAGGGGAGGGTGACAAATGTCATGATCTTATCTTGTACACACCCCCTCCCTGGTGAAGTAAGTAAGTGGCATATCCTGCACTAAATATTAAAATATATTTTCTTGTGTATCATATCCTACTTATACCATTGTTTTTACTCCACTTGGATTTTATTCTTCATTATATACAATATACCCATTATTAGTTTATCCTACACTTTCTGGCGACCCGCACATCTTTCATTTTAATTGGGAGCAGCAGCAGAGCAATGTGCATGTGGAAAGGGTATGGTACAGATATAGTTGCATGCGGCCGCAATAGTGACACATACAAGGCTGTCTATGGATAGTAGTAGCAATAGTAGTACAGTGCTTGCCCTGCTCCCATCCATCTTGTCTATGGCATCATCTGTATGTATTTTTAAACATGTTTCGATATAACTAAATAAAATATTTATTTATTTGGTACATTTCTCTTGTTTTTTCACTAGCAATAGTAGTAGTAGTGGTAGTGGCGGCAAATGCTTTGCATTAATGGTGGTGGCGGCGAAGAGAAGGAACAGCAGCTGAGACAGTGGCAGCTGCAGCAGCCATATGGTACATGTTGGCAGAAAGGCAGTAGCATAATGGAGGCAGCATCAGCCTTATGGAAGATGATTGTCAGTAGGTCACAGCAGTGGCATGATGGAGGCAATGACAGCAGCAGCCATAAAGAACCTGACTGTTGGCAGGTCACATTGGCATGATGGAGGCAGCAGCAGCAGCCGTATGAAACGTGATTGTTGGCAGGTCACAGCATCGCATGATGGAGGCGTCAGCAGCAGCCTTTCAGTAAGTGATGGTGAACAGACAGACAGCAGTGGCATAATAGATGCAGCAGAAGCCGTACAGAATGTAATGGTTGGCAGGTTGCATTAGTGGTATGATGGAGGCGGCAGCAGCAGTAGCCATGCAGAACATCATGGTAGGCAGGTCGCAGCATTGAAATGATGCAGGCAGCAGCAGTAGCCATATAGGACCTGATGGTAGGCAGACACAGCAACAGTGGCAAGATGTGGCACTGTCAGTAAGGTTAGATCTATTAATCGGAATCAGCCGGAGGAGTGTGAAAATCCTCCTGAATCCAGGCTTGGTTCTTTTTGACAAAAGTGATGTTTTGGACACTGGCAGGGGACAACTTGGTCCGTTTTGTGTCATCACGCCCGCTACTGAAAACCCTCTCTGAGATGACACTAGAGGCTGGGCAAGAAAAAAGAGAGTGTGCTGTGCCAGTTAGTGCCACTGTTTCAGTCTTCCTTCCCAGAAATCCGTGGGATCAGGGAACGGGGTATGCGACAGAGAATGGCCATAGTTTAGATAGCTTACTGGTTTCAGCCTGACGTGAAAAAAACTGTTCCATAATGTTGTGGAGACTGAAATGGCTGCTGCTACTGCTGCCCATGGTGTTAGGAGGATGGTGAAGACAGGCGTCTGCTCGCCGTCAGCTGTGGCAAGCCACGTACACAGTGTTTCCTGGTAATAACATAATTTGGCATCACCTTTCTGCGAGAGGAAAACATACACCCATTTTGCCTTGGTAGATAGGGTCTAAAAGCATGGCTATCCAGCAATCATCATACTGCTTGATGTCAACGATGTGCCAGTCACGGCATATGCAAGCAAGCATACAGATCACCATTCTGGCCAGCATGCCAATGGAATCAGTTCTTTCCAGCTCTGCCATGAGACAATTGGGTGTCACCGTCTACATCATCATCTTCTTTCTCCTCCAACTCCTCTTTCTCCTCCTCAAGTGGCAGCACCTCCTCCTCCTCCCCAATGGGAGTTCCTCATTTTGGGTTCCCAACAGCTACAAGACCATCTTTTGCATGAGCGTCAGCATCACTTCAAAAATAGGGGGATGAGGGACATCTGCACCATGAATGGCATTATCTTCCAGTGCCTGACCTGGAAACTACTCATGTTTCCTGCTGAAGTGATCTGGTGCATGACCAAATTGTTTATGGCTTTCCGCTGCTTGTACAGACGCTCAAGCATGTGCAATGTTGAATTGCAGTGAGTTGGAATGTTGCAGATTAAGCGGTGTAGTTGCATAACATTCTGATGCTGCAAGTCAAGGAGAGCGTTCCTCACCAACTGAGAATAGCTGAAAAGAGGGACAGTCTCCTGTACATTGTCAGCACCTGGTGCAAGCCAGTGTACTTAAAAAAATATAATAAAAAAGCTATGCAGGGAGCATGTGTTGTTTCCCCTAGGTTCAGGTTTGTCACGATGTTGCGGCCATTGTCGCTGACCACCTTGCCCAGTTAGAGTCGTCATGATGACAGCCAGCAGGATGTTTTATTTTAAAAGGCCAGGGAGGGAACATGTGTTATTTCCCCCAAGATCAGGGTGACTAGGATGTTGTACCCATTGTTGCTTACCACCTTGCCCAGTTGGACACATGGGCATGTCTCACTATGGCGCCGATGACAAGGAGGAGTCTTAGCAGGAGAAAAAGGTGATGATGATGACAAAGATTCTGTATTGGTTGGGGATTCAGGTCGGCTGCCACAAACAGAACCAGGAGAAGAAGGACAGACTTGTTCTGATTAGAAATTGTGGACAGCTGTAGTTTCCTAAAGGATCTGATTATGCTGCCTCATGTGCTGCAACAGACGTCTGGTACCTATAATTGTGTTTGAACTGCCACTGTTTATTTTAATCCTGCTGATCTTGCACACCGCTGTGGTTTTGTGTGCCAGCCTTCTGGAGAAAAAGCGCCACATGGGAGTTTCTCGCACAGTGCTATAGGCAACCAAGACGGGCTTAGCCCTGCATGTTTTGGGCCTAACCTGCCCAAAGCGCCAGTGTTTTTTGAAAGTTATGTGGCCTTTTTCCACTGATGCTGCACCCCGATCCGGCTCCCAGGTCCTTTCCAGCACACAATCGGAGTCTTCACTATGACTGCCCCCAATGCCATGGCTAGAGGTGCCTCTATTACCACCACCATTAACACAGATATGCATGTTGTCACCAGCCTCCTCCCGAACTTCCTCCTCAGGACGGTGAGGACTCTCACGCAAGCCATCAACAGGGAGACTCTCTTGACTATATGCTGTAGGGGGTGGTGGGATTTTCTAGAGGTGCCCCTCTAGGAATTGTCAGTGGAGACTGAGAGGCCTCCAAAGCCTTCTTTGGGACTGCAAGGTGGAGGCGAAACGCTGAGACCCCTATTTCCATGACATGGTTTCTGACTCTGAAGTAACCTCCATGTTATCCTACTGTGACTGAGAGGAGAAACGAGCCATCCAATCTACAATCTCATCTCATCTTTCTCCACAACTATAATGTTGCATCTTTCCGAAGCCAGCAGGGACAACTGCAGCCTACTGCTACTACTTCTGGCCGGATAGTTGGTGCTATTACTACCCACATTCTGGCACTGGGTCTTTTCGTTTGGAAGCCTTCCATAACCTTGACTCGTTTGGGCCTCTCAGATAATGTTGTGCGTTACCCTTTGTATTGGTGTAGTAATCTTATATACATGCTCTGCTAGTTTGACTATAATCAACGCAAAAAAGGAAAACAGATTTAGGCCTAAATTTGTTATACCTCCCAGATACTTTTGTGTGCTGGCCTTTGTATTGGTGGTGTGGATAAATATATGAATGTTAATGGATAATTAAGGGCAAGCCTCATGTTCAATTTCAAATTAACACTCACAGGTAGATTGCTGCTATACCTTGTGTTTTACTGCAGCAATCATGTATATATGCTGGTTCAATTAAATTGAGCAAGTCCTAAAATATTAATTAAACTGAATATATGGTAATGGACGATTGAGGCCTGACCCTTAATATCGCATTAACACTCCCAGTTAAATTGTTACCATAGCCTGTGTACTGATCACCTATATTCTGGTTTAATTAAATGAAACAAGTCACAAAATTTTTTAATTGCAACCGTGTGGAAACTGGGTAAATATAAACAATAATCGATTGAGGCTTGATGATAAATTTCACGCTAAAACTCACAGATTGCCTCTATACTGTCACAATGGGGAGTGGGGGTATCCCCCCATCGCGCAATGTCCTGCTACCGGGCTGCAATGCACGGGAAATGGAGCTGGTCACCTCCTAAAACTTCCCTCAACCGGCCCTAGTCTCCTAGCCGTATGAGCCCCCTTCAAATGTAAGGGGACTCATACCCACGTGCCTAGAAGTCTAAGTATCCCTGCATTGCCCTACAGCTGATGACAGGGCAGAGAACACCTGTTATCCAGGACACGGATAACAGGCGTCTCCAGAGGCCCAGTAGCTGGCAGGATGCAAAACTATAAACAGTACGGCAGGTAAATAGCACAACACAACAAACGCTATCAACTCTTACCTGCCGCAGCCGAAGAAGGAAAGACGGCACCAATGACAACCCGGACCTCCCTGCAGCTACGAGAAGCATGGAGGTTCCAGGCTGGGGAGCACACAGTCTTGCATATTGCTTAAACCCCTCCAGTGAAACATACACACACCAAAAGTGACACGTCAAGCAGCCATGCTGGTAACAACATCACAAATACCAAACATAGCACACAACACTAGACATACCACAAAACAATAGAGGAAGGGTACAGGAAACGGACACAAATAATAAACAATGACAACTAAGGGTGGCTCACACAGCGTGACACATTCAGCCAGAGAGCAGAGCTCCAACACAGACTGACAAGCAAACTCAACTGACCTCAGGCTCCACCACCCCAACATATAAGGAGGCCTGAGGTCACACCCACTCAGACACACCCAGTGGACACACACTAGGAAGGAAGTTAACCCTTCCAGCACAACAGGAAAGGGAAAACATCAACTTAAAGGAGAAGTGCACACAATACAAACAACACCCTGTGCACACCAATAAAAGGCACACCTATAGGAGAGGTTGCCAGGTGCAACCGCATGCCTACCGCAGCAAGCTGCCTAACACCACTCAGGCTGCACTGCTGCCACATACCCAATGTTGCCAGCGGCAACCACACCAAGACCGCAGGCAACTTCATGCGGCCACAAGAGTCACGACCATGACCAAGGGTCGTGACATATACTTTGTGTTTTGCTGCAGTAATCATGTATATATGATGGTTACTTAAATTAAATTGAATCCCCCTCAAAAAAATCTTTATTGTAACCATGTGCAAATTTAATTCATGGAAAAAGATTGAGGTTTGACACTCAATTTTAAGTAAAAACTCACAGGTAGATTGCTGCTATACCAGGTGTTTTGCTGCAGTAATCATGTATATATGATAGTTAATTAAATGGACCCCCCCTCCCAAAAAAAAGAAAAAAGAAATTCGATTGCAATCATGTGCAAATGGGATTCACAGAAATGGACTATTGAGCCTTGACGCTCAATTTCACATTAACAGTCACAGGTAGACTGCTGCTATGCCATGTGTTTTGCTGCATAAATCATATGTGTCATGGAACCATGAACCAGACGTACAACAAGAGATGAGTGGAAATAAGAAGGCTTTATTGAAAATAAAGCTGTAAGGCAAAAGTCCAAACGGATGGCTAAACCGAAGCAGGGTCTTGTGAAACCAGAGATCAGGAACCAGAAGGGTAGTCAGATGAAGCCAGGATCAGGAACCAACAGGGTAGTCAGACGAAGCCAGGATCAGGAATCAGCAGGGTAGTCAGACGAAGCCAGGATCAGGAACCAGAAGCAGCAGCAGTCTTAGAAGCATGTGAGCACAGGAGGACCAAGCAGGGAACTGAAGCCACAGACCTCCTATATATATGAGCTAGGCATCCAGCTCCTCCCAGTGGGAAGGAGGAGCCGCAGGGTGGGAGGCTACAAGAAACCCAGAAACCAAGATGGCCGCCAGCACATGTCAAACGAAGGAGACCAGCAAGGAGGTAAGACCATGACAGTACCTCCCCCTCAAGGGCCCCTCCTCCGCGGAGTAAGGAACGGTTTCTGAGGGAAGCGTGCGTGGAAGGCTCGGAGCAAGGCAGGAGCATGGACATCTGCGGAGGGAACCCAGGAACGCTCCTCTGGACCATAACCACGCCAATGGACCAAAAACTGCACCCGGCCGCGGACCAGGCGTGAGTCCAGGATATTGCTCACCTCATACTCCTCACGATTGCCCACTTGGACCGGACGAGGCCGAGGAATCGAGGAAGTGAAACGATTACACACCAGTGGCTTCAAGAGGGAGACATGAAACACGTTGGAGATCCGCATGCCAGGAGGAAGCGCAAGGGCATAGGCTACCGGGTTTACCCTGCGAAGCACTCGGAAGGGACCAACAAAGCGAGGCGCCAGCTTGGGAGTGGGCACTCGAAGGTTGAGGTTGCGGGTGGACAACCATACGCGGTCTCCGACCTGGTAGGAAGGATCGGGCGCTCGTCTGCGATCAGCCTGGAGTCTCTGGCGCTGCGCAGAGACCTCAAGGGACCTCTGGATCTGTACCCAAGAAGCACGTAGGACGGAAAGGTGATCCTCCACAGCCGGAATATCCTGGGGAGAGAATACCTCCGGTAACACGGCAGGTTGGAACCCATAATTGGCCATGAAGGGAGACGTCCCAGAGGAAGAGTTCACCGCCGTGTTCCTGGCAAACTCAGCCCAAGGCAGGAGGTCAACCCAATTGTCTTGGTGATCGGAGACATAGCAACGAAGGAATTGCTCCAAGGCCTGATTGGATCGTTCTGCGGCCCCATTGGACTGAGGGTGGTAGGCCGATGAGAAAAAGAGATGAATCCCCAACTGGGAGCAAAAGGCGCGCCAGAACCTGGACACAAACTGACTCCCCCGATCCGACACAATCTCCTTGGGCAAACCGTGCAACCGGAAGACCTCCCTGGCAAAAATCGAGGCCAACTCTTGTGCAGAGGGTAACTTCTTGAGAGGTACACAGTGGCACATTTTGGAAAACCGATCCACTATCATGAGAATGACCGTATGGCCTCGGGATGCAGGGAGGTCCACAATGAAATCCATCCCCAGGTGTGACCATGGACGCTCCCCGGTGGCTATGGGTTGCAAAAGGCCCAACGGAAGGTGCCGAGGGGACTTACTCTGGGCACAAACGGAGCATGCCGCTACATATGCGGCGATGTCGGAACGTAGAGAAGGCCACCAGAACAGACGTGAAACAGCCCAGGACAGCTGATTCTTTCCAGGATGCCCCGCGGCCTTGGAGTTATGGTAGGTTCGCAACAACCGAGTGCGCAACTCCTCAGGCACAAAACACCTGCCGTTGGGTCTCCCAGAGGGAGCACTAGATTGAGCCGCCAAAATCTGCTCACCCAGGGGAGAGGTCAGGCTGGTGCGAATGGCGGCCAGGATCTGATTCGGAGGTATGACCGAAGTCGGAATCGACTCCTCCCCGGACAGCTCGGAGTACTGCCGTGATAAGGCATCCGCTCTGATGTTCTTGGAACCGGGTAGGTAGGAGACCACGTAATTAAAACGTGACAAGAACAGAGCCCATCTGGCCTGACGTGGTGTCAATCTCTTGGCCTCAGAGAGGTAGGTCAGATTCTTGTGGTCCGTCAGGATGAGAACCGGAACCACCGAGCCCTCGAGCAAGTGCCTCCATTCTTTAAGGGCCTGCACGATGGCCAATAACTCCCTGTCACCAATCTGATAGTTGCACTCCGCGGAAGACAGTTTCCGGGAGTAAAACCCACAAGGAAGCAGAGGACCCTCTGGTGTTCTACGCTGAGACAGGAGGGCGCCTACTCCCGTCTCAGACGCGTCCACCTCGAGGACAAACGGCAACCCAGGGTTGGGATGCGACAGAATCGGAGCCGACACAAAGGCGGACTTTAGAGCCTCAAAAGCTCGGATGGCCTCGGGCGGCCAGACCTGGGGATTACTGCCCTTCCTGGTCAGATCCGTGAGAGGCTTGGCTAGCATGGAAAAGTCTCTGATGAACTTCCGATAATAATTGGCGTAAGCCCAAAAAGCGCTGCAGGGCACGAAGACCACTGGGCTGGGGCCACTGTAAGACAGCCGAAACCTTCTCAGGATCCATGGAGAACCCCTCAGCGGAAATGATGTAACCTAAGAAGGTTACCTGGGATCGGTGAAATTCGCATTTCTCAAGCTTACCGAACAGCTTGTTCTCTCGTAACCGTTGCAACACTCGTCTGACATCCTGAATGTGGGCCTCCATGGATTCAGAATATACCAAGATGTCATCCAAATAGACCACCACACACTGCTGCAACAGGTCACGGAAAACATCGTTGATGAATTCCTGGAAGACTGCGGGCGCATTGCACAACCCAAAGGGCATAACCAAGGATTCATAATGACCGGTCCTGGTGTTAAACGCGGTCTTCCACTCATCGCCCGCCTTGATCCTTACCAGGTTATATGCCGCCCTCAGGTCGAGTTTGGTAAAGACCGTGGCCCCTTTGAGGCGATCGAATAGCTCGGAAATCAAGGGTATCGGGTAAGCGTTCTTGATCGTGATGCGATTGAGACCCCTGTAATCGATGCAAGGCCTCAACTCACCGCCCTTCTTTTTCACAAAGAAAAATCCAGCCCCTGCCGGGGACGAGGATTTGCGAATGTGTCCGCGTGAAAGCGCCTCCCTCACGTACTCCTCCATGGCCTCATTCTCCGCTACCGACAGTGGATAGACTTTGCCACGAGGAGGAACGGCACCAGATTGTAACTCTATGGCACAATCGTATGGGCGGTGCGGAGGTAGGGCAACCGCACGCACCTTATCGAATACATCCCGGTACTCCTCGTATTCAGGAGGCAACAGAGAGTCCGAGGAAGTACACAGCAACTTGACAGGCCCATGGATGCAACTAGCCCCACACTGCGGTGACCACGAGAGGATCTCGGCCGATTTCCAATCGAAAGTCGGATTATGCTTCTGGAGCCAGGGGTACCCCAAGACCACCGAGTAGTGTGGAGACGAAATAACCTGGAGACAGACCGACTCTCTGTGAACGGCACCAATGGCCATCCCCACTGGAAGGGTCTCATGAGTCACGTGTGGCGGCAGAAGGGGTCTGCCGTCTATCGCCTCAAGAGCCAGTGGGGAGCCTCGAGGCTGCAGAGGAATGGAATTGGCGGCAGCGAACACACTATCAATGAACAAACCACCAGCACCAGAGTCCACCAACGCCTGGGTCGTCACCGAGCCCCCAACCCAGGAGAGGACAACAGTAATCAGTGGTTTGTCAACATGGGAAACCGGGGACGAGGAGACTCCACCCAAGATCTGCCCCCGACAGGATCTCAGGTGCGAGCGTTTCCCGGACGGTTCGGGCATGCCAACCGAAAATGCCCACCGAGACCACAGTACATGCATCGGCCCTCGCGTCTCCGGAGTACCCTCTCCCCCTCGGACAGGCGAGCAAACCCCAGCTGCATGGGTTCACCCCCAGACAAGTCATCCCCAGGAGGCGTGGGAGGAGAGGGAGGCACGGGTGGGACAGCAAACGTAGGCGCCAATCTGTTAGAAGGCCTCCGCAGGCTCTCCTGAAAGGAAGGTCTCTCCCTGAGTCTGGTGTCAATCAAAATCAGGAAAGAAATAAGAGACTCGAGCTCCACAGGTAGGTCCTTAGCTGCAACCTCATCCTTCAAGGCATCCGAGAGACCATGAGAGAAAGCAGCGACCAGAGCCTCATTATTCCAGCCCACCTCTGCTGCCAGGGTACGAAACTCAATGGCGTATTCAGCTACGGATCGTGAACCCTGTCTGATGGACATAAGGAGCTTCGCAGCAGAGGCAGCACGAGCCGGCACATCGAATACCTTCTGAAGAGAAGCAACAAAACCGGAAAACTCGGCAACCACCGGATTGTTGTTCTCCCATAAAGGGCTGGCCCAGGCCAAGGCCTTGTCCGAGAGCAGCGAGATCAAGAAGCCCACCTTTGATCTCTCAGTAGGAAATGCATGTGGCAGCAACTCGAAGTAAATGCCCACCTGGTTAAGGAAACCTCGGCACTGAGTTGGCTCTCCCCCAAAGCGCTGTGGAAGGGGGGCAGAACCGGTCATACCCCGAAACACCGCAGGCGCAGCAACAGGTGTCGGGGTAGACTCTGGCGCAACAACCGGAGCGGCAGTAGGAGCGGGCCCAGGAGCGACAACCGACCCATCGGCAACGGAAGCTAAATGAGCCGTGCGTTCAAGCAGGGTTTGCAACGCCACAGCGAACCGACCCAACAGGTGATCCTGCTGATCAAGTCTGGCAACCAGCGTAGGTAGCGAGGATGGCCCTGTACTGTCAGAATTCATGGCTTGGTCCTAATGTCATGGAACCATGAACCAGACGTACAACAAGAGATGAGTGGAAATAAGAAGGCTTTATTGAAAATAAAGCTGTAAGGCAAAAGTCCAAACGGATGGCTAAACCGAAGCAGGGTCTTGTGAAACCAGAGATCAGGAACCAGAAGGGTAGTCAGATGAAGCCAGGATCAGGAACCAACAGGGTAGTCAGACGAAGCCAGGATCAGGAATCAGCAGGGTAGTCAGACGAAGCCAGGATCAGGAACCAGAAGCAGCAGCAGTCTTAGAAGCATGTGAGCACAGGAGGACCAAGCAGGGAACTGAAGCCACAGACCTCCTATATATATGAGCTAGGCATCCAGCTCCTCCCAGTGGGAAGGAGGAGCCGCAGGGTGGGAGGCTACAAGAAACCCAGAAACCAAGATGGCCGCCAGCACATGTCAAACGAAGGAGACCAGCAAGGAGGTAAGACCATAACAATAAACTGAACCTCCCTCCAAACAAATTTCAACAATGTGCAAAATGAATACACATAAATTGTGAGGGTGGCAATAGCATAAAGAGTCACATTAGTAGCCCCGGAACAGAGTGGGGTGGGTAGCAACAGCATGAAGAGTCACAATAGTGGCCATGGAACAGAGAGGGAGCGGGGCGCAATAGCAGTGGCAGTAACAGCACAAGATGGTGGCAGATCAGAGTAGGGGCAGGTGGCAGTAAAGTTAACTGGCATGTGGCATCATGCGGGTGGCAGCATCAGAGTAGAGGCAGCAGCACATGGGCAAAAGTAACGGGCCATTTGGCACAATGTTCTCGTGTGGCAGCACATTATAGTCAGATCATTACTGCAAAAATGATGTAGTCTGTTTATTCATCTTTATAAAGGTTGTCTCTCAACATTTTGTGTTGAAAGGCGAGTTCTCTTTGGGGTAACCATGCTCTGGTGCCCCACTACTGGCCAGACCCGAAAGCTTGCCCAGGGCAAACTAGGCCAGTTATGGCAAACTTCAAGTTTGGCTGCCCAGTAGTCCAGGGAATCTTGGATTTGTGTTGACAGGGTGCAGTCCAAGTATGCCATCACCTGCTGGTTCAGGTTCTGCTCCATATCCTGCTGCTGCTAGGTGGTTTCTTCAGTAGGCGGGTGTAGAAAAGTGCTCAGAGACTCAAGACTTAAGTTGCTGCTAATGGAGCTAATGCTGCTCCTGCTCCCCCCCAGCAGTCATGGCAGTAGAGTGTGAGCTCAGTGGGTCTCCTGGGTTAGACCTTCATGAGGATAGACGATGGTGCACATAGACAGCAACCTACTGACTACATAGGAAGCCTCAATAGTAGTTACGTTTTTTTATCCCTTTTATCATCTTTTATCAGAAGGTGTAAAATAGGCCCCAATTTGGACCGGTAACGAGGTTCTAACATTTTGGAAAGCCAATAGTCGCCCCTCTGCTTAATGGTAATAATGCGGCTGTCAATATGCAAGCAACTCAGCATTTATCTGGCTATGTGCGCAAGGGACTCGGAGGGACTCCCTGCCTCCACCTCAATTGCATACTGCCATGGTCTTCAGGGTCATCTGCGTCAACTTCATAGTCGCCCTCTAGCTCCTCATGCCCCTCCTCCTCTCCTGTCACTTTGACAGATAAACCACCTAGTTCTGTGCAGAATTCCTAGGTGTTTAGGTCCTCCTCCTCCAACCTGTGCCAGTTCAGCCTCCACAGGGCTCAGGTGGCGATGAGATGAAGGCACCACGTCTTCTGTTCCCCCACCAGTCAGATTAATCAGCATCCCCTCCAGGAAGGGAGAAGTGGAATGACATCATTCATCCCGTAGTCCTGGTGAATGACAAATAAAGTGGACTCCTTAAAGGGCCTGAGCAAACTGCAGGTGTCACGCATGAGCTACCACTGTCTAACATCAAAGTCATACTGGAGAGTAGTCCTGTAGTCAGTCACAGGTTTCCTCTGCTCATACAGTCAGTCCAACATGTGGAAATATTGCATATG
Source organism: Bufo gargarizans (assembly GCF_014858855.1). Lineage (NCBI taxonomy): Eukaryota > Metazoa > Chordata > Amphibia > Anura > Bufonidae > Bufo > Bufo gargarizans. The sequence goes on along the minus strand of NC_058080.1, from coordinate 353,384,725 downwards.
AGGTGAAGTAGGAGAGAAGACCATTCTAGCTTTGTAGCTCAAGGCAGAAGTGTTTTGTACGGTAAGAGTGGCTAAAGTGCATGCAGTTTCCTGGACATTTTTAACTACTCTTGCAATTCAGTGGGAGACTTGAGATACTGGGTGACAACGAGATTGAAGAAATGTGCCATGCAGGGCGCATGAGTCAGCCCTCGCTAATGCAATGCAAACAAAATGTTCTTCATATTATCAGTGACCACAGTTCCTCCAATTGGCGACGGAACTGCCAGGATTCTATTTCTTGGTTGATGACACAGAGCAGTTCCTCCCTAGTGTAACTCCATTCACCCAGGCTGACCAGGTGCAGAACCATGTGACAACGTCATGCTTTGCATAGGTGGTATGCTGCAGGACCGCTCTGAACTGTACCTACAGTGGAAGCAGAGGAGGACATTGGGGCATAAATCTCATGATTACAACACGGCATTGACATTACCTGACCAAGTTGCTGGTGTGCCTTGGTCAGAACCACATTAACCCAGTGGGCTATAAAGGACATATATTGTCTTTGACAATAGTTAAAGCTCCACAAGTCAGCGTTGGCATGAACTGTACCAGACACCGACAGGCTCAAGGACTGGGCCACCTTCTGCCCACCATACGTGTGCAGGGCAGGTACAGCTTTTTTTTTTTAAGTAATGACGACTTGGGACTCTCTGAAATGTTCAGCCCACAATATGGAAAGGGAGGGAATGTAGTACCAGCAACTTGGCAAAGTGCACGTTCAGCTTCTGCGCCGTTGGACGCATACTGCTGTCTCTTTGCAATTGCCTCAGTGTTTTTATTGCTTTCGAAACACGTGATGAGGAGTAGGGGAAGAAAGAGCATCAGCAGCAATAGACGAAGGGAAGGAACAACAGCTTTCTTCTACTGAGGTTGAGGAGCCCTGACTGCTGGAGAAGGCGTGTGGGCCGCTGGGAGATGCACAGCAGTTGCTGTGTCAGGCTGTTCCACTACATTAGTGGCACGGTTTTCCCAGGCCACTTTATGGTGACGCTTCATATGTTGACGCAGGGCCATGGTGCCAACATTAGCACTCTGACTGTGCTTCTCCTTCTGCCCACATATCCTGCATACAGCCATGCTAATGTCCTCCAGTGACTTGATTAAAAATGTCCATAGTGTCGAGTATATATTTGGCTTTCAGATTAAATTTATGGAAAAAGTTAAAAGTTCAGGCTATAGTTATATTGTATCATGAAAGTAGGACATTTAAGTAGAAGCATGCAATGGTAATTTCCTGATTTTATTTTATTGATACAAAAGTCAATAACAGTGGTGGATATACCACCAAAAAAAAGTCAATGTCTCAATAACGTGACCTTGAGTATCATAGAAAAACATAGAAACATCTGTAGAATGTGTCAGCAGATAAGAACCATTTGGCCCATCTAGTCTGCCCAATATACTGTATCAATTACAGCTTGACAACAATGTCTCTCTCATGCTGTTTTGCAAGTCAACTAAATGGTTTCAAATGGTCTGACTTGACACTTGGGTGTCTCTAAATGTGCCTGGGGTTGTGTGGCATTCATCATCCAGTTCCACAGTGTATTGTTCACAATGAAGAGGTCATCAGTGTGGGATGTGGGACGTCCACTTCTATGCCTTTCTGTGACTCTTCCAGTCTCTCTGTATCTCTGTTGCAACCTGCTGACTTTCGTCTAAGAACATCCTGCTTGAAGCCTCTCAATGGCGAGGTACTGTTCATCAATTGTAAGGCGTCGTCTTGGTCTCATGATGTCAAAATGTGAACAGCATGATGAGGAGGACTGTTTAAATACCAATTCTAATTGATAAATATATATGATGGGTGCTACTAACTCAGAATTGGGTGCCCAGACCCAAAAATGGTTTGAGGAATTTAAAACAAGAGAGAGAGTGAGCACTCGCGACACCTGGATCATAAGATATATAGGATGTTTTAATTTTAAAGATAGGACCTACACGGTCAAAAGGGTAAAACAATTATACACCATTCACAATATAAAATACATACAGAATAAAATGTTACAAATAGGTACCACTGCGAGTGCTCACTCTGTCTCTTGTTTTAAATTCCTCAAACCATTTTTGGGTCCGGGCACCCAATTCTGAGTTAGTAGCACCCATCATAGCTACTAGGTGAGAGCCACCCACTTATATATTTATTTATACCTTTTTCAGCCCGTACTTGTGGGTGAGCTCCCCGAAGTATACTATGGACATCTGGCATCATATGGATACTAAAAGGCTGAAAGCTGAGAATTATAAATTTAATGATCCCAATTACAGTGAAACTCCAGAGAACAACTCAATGACAGAGAGTTTTAGAAATCTGGAAAGCCTATTACAAAAATAGCTGCGGCAACATTGGGAGATACGCTCCCTAAATCATTATGTAGAGGAGACCAAGATCCCAAAAGGATTATTAATTAATAAAAATCCAGCCCAGGATCTCATTAGTGATGAATTCACTAGAGAGTGGAACAATTTATTGATCAACCAATCAGTTGCTATGATGAAATTGATCATTAAAAGGAGAATGGAGATCCTGGGGGGATCTGAACATAAAGATTAATAAACTAAGGGAACACATAGAAAAATTCCCCAAAAATACAGAATTTAACACATGGCAGGAGAGACTTTGTAGAAGTTTGGATAAGTTGGAGGTGGATATAATTAATATAAAAAGTAAGAAATATATAGAAGTTTATAAAAGTAAAGAACAAGAAAGACATACAGAGACCCTGGAAGATGAGATAAATTCTCACCAGGGATTGATAGATATTGAGTTAGGCAGAGAAGAGAGAATAAATAACTACAATGTGCCAGTTAGTAATAGGTATGAAGAATTGGCAGGACAACATTTTTTAGATCTTACCCCGACACATCACAGAACACGCACGAGATACAGAGACCAAACACCACCACGGCACAGGTCACCATAAAATTTGAGGCACAAGAACACCAGGTATCAACACCCCACAGGGAAGAATTTTCATTCCAGTCATCAAACACGGAGTCAGTACGCACACTATCACAACAACGACACAAATCACCAACAATACCGGCACTCAGAAAAAGGAAGACCAGGAGAAGTAAGAGAAAGGGAGTCACAACACCAGAGACACTCACAAACCCAGAGATGGGATCCATAATTAATTTAAGTTCTAAAATCCTCACCACTTCACAAATTAATTTATTAAATAAGGGGTTAAAGTTTGCCCCGTCTAATACTGTAGATAAATTCTCAACCTTCATAGGTGTCCAAAAATTTATTAGGAACCTCTGCCTTTGGAAATACTATATAAGGAATCCTCTAACTAGAGAATCAGTTGATAAGAAATCAATTGATCCATTCAAACATACCGTTTTAAAAAAGAGATCCAAAATGTTCCCACGGAATGAGATAAGTAGGGAAATTGCAACTTTTCAAAAATGTGTTGAAGATGACCTAAGAAAGATGAAAGTCAGACCTCCTACTAATAATAACCTAACGAAACGGGAGATTCAGGCCATTAAATCACTCCAGAAAGATAACATGATAACTATACGTCCAGCTGATAAAGGTGGAGCTACAGTGATTTTCGACACTGATCAATATAATAAAGAATGTCTGAGGCTGTTAGCTGATCAGGCGACGTACTGTAAAAGAGTGATCCGATACAGAGTTTTCATCAGGGTTTGGAGGATCTATGTAAGAGAGGACTGGAACAGGGCATCCTCCTAAAACAAGAATCAGAGTTTATCTTGGGCACAGAGAGAAGGTTACCTACCTTCTACTGTTTGCCCAAGGTACACAAGAGTTTGACGGATCCTCCGGGACGCCCTATAGTGTCCGGAATAGGATCCGTCACTTCCAACCTATCTAGATACATAGACTTACAGCTCCAACCTGTGGTGAAAAACACACAGATTATCCAGATTCTGGAAGGATTAGTAACTGAACCGGGCTGGATTATGGGAACTTTGGACATCCAATCCCTATATACAGTTATAGACCACCAACTGGGATTGGAGGCAGTTGAACAACAGTTGATAAAAAATGGTACATTTGAAGTCCCCCAAATCAAATTGATACTGGATGGGATCCAATATATTTTACAACATAATTATTTTTATTTTGAAGAGGAGTACTACTTGCAGAGATGTGGCACCGCCATGGGGACCAGATTTGCCCCAAGTTACGCCAATTTATTTTTGGCAGAATGGGAATCCACTACCATCGTACCCAGACTTGGGGCGGATCTGGTCCTATGGCGGCGCTACATTTATGACGTGATATTTATTTGGAAAAAGGGAGAGACAGAACTATTGGGGTTTCTGGAAGAAATCAATAGTAATAATCAAAATTTAGTTTTTACATACAATATTAAGGAGGAAACTGAATTTTTAGATTTATTGATAAAGAGAGAGGATGGCCATTATTCCTGCAGTACATATCAGAAACCGACTGCGAAAAATGGCTTCATCCTCTTTGACAGTTGCCACCTACCAAGGTGGCTACTCAATGTCCCATTAGGACAATTCCTGAGAATTAAAAGAAATTGTACTGAATCTGACAAATTTGAAGAAGAGGCAGCCAGAATGAAATTGCAATTTTTAGACAAAAAATACCCAGTAACAATTTTGGATGAATCCCTGAATAAGGTGAGAGAACTTGAAAGAAAGTCCTTTTTTGAAGAAAAAACTAAAATTGAGACAAATGACGACTCTAAGATTGACTTTAAAGTAATTTTGACTTTTAATAGTGATTATAAAAAAATTAAAAATATTATATCTAAACATTGGCATCATGTCCTGAGTGACAAGGTAATCGGCTCACAACTGCCTAATGTACCAAAGGTAATATATACAAAGGCCCCAAACTTAAAACTTAAAATAGCCCCGTCAGTGAAAGAGAAAAGGTCCACAACAGCTAATCTAGGATCTTTTATGAACCTAAAAGGTTTTTTCAAATGCGGGAGATGTATGGGGTGCAGGATGAGCCTACAAGAAAGAAAAATAACCACAGTACACTCAGCACACAATTCTTTTGTCTGGGAAATTAATAATTGTCTCACCTGTAACTCAATGGGAGTTATTTATTTGATACAGCGTCCATGTAAATGCCAATACATTGGTAGAACGAAAAGATTACTAAAAACCAGAATTAGTGAACACGTGTCAAATATTAAAAAGGGCTACTTAAAACATTCACTCTCGAAACATTATGATGAAGTGCATAATAGGGATCCATCCAAATTGTTTTTTGTGGCTTTAGAAAAAATTGATAAGCATTGGAGAGGGGGCGATTATATTAGGAGGATGTCCAGAGCCGAATCAAAACACATCTATGAATTTGGCTGCTTATTACCAGCAGGCCTAAATTCGGACCTGGAGATCTTTGGTTTCCTGTAGGGTGCTGGTCCCTTCTCTGATGGGGGGTACCATAGTTAGCCGTTTACCGGCTCTGGGACCCCCCCTCGGAGTGGGGATCAGCACCCCTAACCTCTGAACCCTACTTTCTACATTTATTTCATTGGCAGAACCTCTACCCTTCATTATTTTTCATTATGATGTCTTTTATCTTTTGACCTCCCTCCCTATTTATATGAATAGTGCCCAACGCAAAATTCAGCCGATGTTTATTAATGAGATTATAGAAAGGGTTAGTATGATAGATATGTATGTTATATTTATTTATTTTAAAATATATGTTTTTATATTAAATGTTTTAAAATGTATTAAATCTATATATTTTTAACCTTAAATACTGAGCCGGGGAGAATCTTGCAATGTGTCAGGTGTAATTTTAGGAAAAATGCAATGGAGCTAAAGAAACAGCAACCATATCGCACCAAAACCGCAATGGAGGAATTTTATTCAAATCATTCAGATTCCTGATTTTCTGGATTACCGAACACAGACTATAAAAGGTGGAGAACAATTAATGGCGCTTTGACCATTGAGGAAGGGGTGTAGACGCCCCGAAACGCGTCTGGTAAAAGAGAGGAAAAAGCGCCCACCTAATTTACCGGACCCTTTTATAAATTGCATGGCCATGCGAAAATAAATCTCCAGTGAAAAACTACAGAATCAGTTTGGAGCAGCGGATACCACCGATCAGGTATTACCTTTGCCTGTTGAATCCCCGCGATACTGTGACGTCACCGACCTGAGACGTGCGGTGCAAGACGCCTGAGCAGCCGGTATCACTCGACTCGTCTCGTGGAAAGGATCGTAAGACACCACACAGCGGGACATACTACCAGGAACCAGGTAGGAACTGCCAAACTGTTCTTTCTGAACACGGACCACGCCACTATTAACTTAGTTGGGTGGTTAATAAAGAACTAAGTACCCTTGGAGGGACTGTTCAGTACAGTGACTGTCTGCACCGGAGATAGGCGATTTCTCTGAGGAACTTTTCAGGACGTCTCTATTTGATGTATGGTGTGTGGTATAGGAGGCAGTGGCAGTGACCGGACACTGCTACATATAAATCCCTATTGTGGCACTAGGATTCTACCCCGACATCAGTACATAATAGTTAATGGTACCTATTTGTAACATTTTATTCTGTATGTATTTTATATTGTGAATGGTGTATAATTGTTTTACCCTTTTGACCGTGTAGGTCCTATCTTTAAAATTAAAACATCCTATATATCTTATGATCCAGGTGTCGCGAGTGCTCACTCTCTTGTTTTAAATTCCTCAAACCAATTCTAATTGAACCAGGAAATCTATTGGGCAATTCATGGATCAAACACCTGTTATAAATTTTTCTGTTAAGCTCCTTGTTGTAGAGAACAAAAAGTTGGGCCAAAAGTACTGAAACATTGAACAGCTGGACATGGACATGTGCATTCAAAAATTCAGAGAAAGTCACATTAAGTTCACCTGTAAAGGTAAGAGTGCATTTTAGGTTCACCCTAAAATTTCACCCACATGACCAAATTATTGCATAAATGTATAAATTGCATGTTTACTGAATCATTTCCCACAAAACGGTATATAAACCTGCTCAGCTTTTCCTGCTCTAAAGCATGGTGCTTTGAGATTACATTGCATTTTGTTGTGGCAGGTCCTCTTTAACCACTTCAGCCCCGCTAGGTGAAACCCCCTTCATGACCAGAGCACTTTTTACACTTCGGCACTACACTCCTTTCACCGTTTATCGCTCGGTCATGCAACTTACCACCCAAATGAATTTTACCTCCTTTTCTTCTCACTAATAGAGCTTTCATTTGGTGGTATTTTATTGCTGCTGAAATTTTTACTTTTTTTGTTATTAATCAAAATGTAACGATTTTTTTGCAAAAAAATGACTTTTTTCACTTTCAGCTGTAAAATTTTGCAAAAAAAACGACATCCATATATAAATTTTTCGCCAAATTTATTGTTCTACATGTCTTTGATAATAAAAAAATGTTTGGGCAAAAAAAAATTGTTTGGGTAAAAGTTATAGCATTTACAAACTATGGTACAAAAATGTGAATTTCCGCTTTTTGAAACAGCTCTTACTTTCTGAGCACCTGTCATGATTCCTGAGGTTCTACAATGCCCAAACAGTAGAAAACCCCCACAAATGACCCCATTTCGGAAAGTAGACACCCTAAGGTATTCGCTGATGGGCATAGTGAGTTCATAGAACTTTTTATTTTTTGTCACAAGTTAGCGGAAAATGATGATGATTTTATTTTTTTTATTTTTTCTTACAAAGTCTCATATTCCACTAACTTGCGACAAAAAATAAAAAATTCTAGGAACTCACCATTCCCCTCACAGAATACCTTGGGGTGTCTTCTTTCCAAAATGGGGTCACTTGTGGGGTAGTTATACTGCCCTGGCAATTTAGGGGCCCAAATGTGTGAGAAGTACTTTGCAATCAAAATCTGTAAAAAATGACCGGTGAAATCCGAAAGGTGCACTTTGGAATATGTGCCCCTTTGCCCACCTTGGCAGCAAAAAAGTGTGACACATCTGGTATCGCCGTACTCAGGAGAAGTTGGGGAATGTGTTTTGGGGTGTCATTTTACATATACCCATGCTGGGTGAGAAAAATATCTTGGTCAAATGCCAACTTTGTATAAAAAAATGGGAAAAGTTGTCTTTTGCCAAGATATTTCTCTCATCCAGCATGGGTATATGTAAAATGACACCCCAAAACACATTCCCCAACTTCTCCTGAGTACGGCGATACCAGATGTGTCACACTTTTTTGCTGCCAAGGTGGGCAAAGGGGCACATATTCCAAAGTGCACCTTTCAGATTTTGCAGGCCATTTTTTACACATTTTGATTGCAAGGTACTTCTCACACATTTGGGCCCCTAAATTGCCAGGGCAGTATAACTACGCCACAAGTGACCCCATTTTGGAAAGAAGACACCCCAAGGTATTCCGTGAGGGGCATGGCGAGTTCCTAGAATTTTTTATTTTTTGTCACAAGTTAGCGGAAAATGATGATTTTTTTTTTTTTCTCTTTTTTCCTTACAAAGTCTCATATTCCACTAACTTGCGACAAAAAATAAAAAATTCTAGGAACTCGCCATGCCCCTCACGGAATACCTTGGGGTGTCTTCTTTCCAAAATGGGGTTACTTGTGGCGTAGTTATACTGCCCTGGCAATTTAGGGGCCCATATGTGTGAGAAGTACTTTGCAATCAAAATCTGTAAAAAATGACCGGTGAAATCCGAAAGGTGCACTTTGGAATATGTGCCCCTTTGCCCACCTTGGCAGCAAAAAAGTGTGACACATCTGGTATCGCCGTACTCAGGAGAAGTTGGGGAATGTGTTTTGGGGTGTCATTTTACATATACCCATGCTGGGTGAGAAAAATATCTTGGTCAAATGCCAACTTTGTATAAAAAAATGGGAAAAGTTGTCTTTTGCCAAGATATTTCTCTCACCCAGCATGGGTATATGTAAAATGACACCCCAAAACACATTCCCCAACTTCTCCTGAGTACGGCGATACCAGATGTGTCACACTTTTTTGCTGCCAAGGTGGGCAAAGGGGCACATATTCCAAAGTGCACCTTTCGGATTTTGCAGGGCATTTTTTACACATTTTGATTGCAAAGTTCTTCTCACACATTTGGGCCCCTAAATTGCCAGGGCAGTATAACTACGCCACAAGTGACCCCATTTTGGAAAGAAGACACCCCAAGGTATTCCGTGAGGGGCATGGCGAGTTCCTAGAATTTTTTATTTTTTGTCACAAGTTAGTGGAATATGAGACTTTGTAAGGAAAAAAGAAAAAAAAAGAAAAATCATCATTTTCCGCTAACTTGTGACAAAAAATAAAAAATTCTAGGAACTCGCCGTGCCCCTCACGGAATACCTTGGGGTGTCTTCTTTCCAAAATGGGGTCACTTGTGGCGTAGTTATACTGCCCTGGCAATTTAGGGGCCCAAATGTGTAAGAAGTACCTTGCAATCAAAATGTGTAAAAAATGGCCTGCGAAATCCGAAAGGTGCACTTTGGAATATGTGCCCCTTTGCCCACCTTGGCTGCAAAAAAGTGTCACACATGTGGTATCGCCGTACTCAGGAGAAGTTGGGCAATGTGTTTTGGGGGGTCATTTTACATATACCCATGCTGGGTGAGAGAAATATCTTGGCAAAAGACAACTTTTTCCATTTTTTTATACAAAGTTGGCATTTGACCAAGATATTTTTCTCACCCAGCATGGGTATATGTAAAATGACACCCCAAAACACATTCCCCAACTTCTCCTGAGTACGGCGATACCACATGTGTGACACTTTTTTGCAGCCTAGATGCGCAAAGGGGCCCAAATTCCTTTTAGGAGGGCATTTTTAGACATTTGGATCCCAGACTTCTTCTCACACTTTCGGGCCCCTAAAAAGCCAGGGCAGTAGAAATACCCCACATGTGACCCCACTTTGGAAAGAAGACACCCCAAGGTATTCAATGAGGGGCATGGCGAGTTCCTAGAATTTTTTTTTTTTTTGCATAAGTTAGCGGATATTGATTTTTTTTTGTTTTTTTTCTCACAAAGTCTCACTTTCCGCTAACTTAGGACAAAAATTTCAATCTTTCATGGACTCAATATGCCCCTCACGGAATACCTTGGGGTGTCTTCTTTCCGAAATGGGGTCACATGTGGGGTATTTATACTGCCCTGGCTTTTTAGGGGCCCTAAAGCGCGAGAAGAAGTCTGGAATATAAATGTCTAAAAATTTTACGCATTTGGATTCCGTGAGGGGTATGGTGCGTCCATGTGAGATTTTATTTTTTGACACAAGTTAGTAGAATATGAGACTTTGTAAGAAAAAACAAAAACAAACAAAAAATTTCCGCTAACTTGTGCCAAAAAAAATGTCTGAATGGAGCCTTACCAGGGGGGGGTGATCAATGACAGGGGGGTGATCAATGACAGGGGGGTGATCACCCATATAGACTCCCTGATCACCCCCCTGTCATTGATCACCCCCCTGTAAGGCTCCATTCAGACGTCCGTATAATTTTTACGGATCCATGGATCGGATACGCAAAACACATGCGGACGTCTGAATGGAGCCTTACAGGGGGGTTATCAATGACAGGGGGTGATCAGGGTGATCACCCCCCTGTCACTGATCACCCCCCCCCCTGTAAGGCTCCATTCAGACATCCGCATGATTTTTACGGATCCATAAAACACATGCGGACGTCTGAATGGAGCCTTACAGGGGGGTTATCAATGACAGGGGGTGATCAGGGTGATCACCCCCCTGTCACTGATCACCCCCCCTGTAAGGCTCCATTCAGACATCCGCATGATTTTTTACGGATCCATGGATACATGGATCGGATCCACAAAACACATGCGGACGTCTGAATGGAGCCTTACAGGGGGGTTATCAATGACAGGGGGTGATCAGGGTGATCACCCCCCTGTCACTGATCACCCCCCCTGTAAGGCTCCATTCAGACATCCGCATGATTTTTACGGATCCATGGATACATGGATCGGATCCACAAAACACATGCGGACGTCTGAATGGAGCCTTACAGGGGGGTTATCAATGACAGGGGGTGATCAGGGTGATCACCCCCCTGTCACTGATCACCCCCCCTGTAAGGCTCCATTCAGACATCCGCATGATTTTTACGGATCCATGGATACATGGATCGGATCCACAAAACACATGCGGACGTCTGAATGGAGCCTTACAGGGGGGTTATCAATGACAGGGGGTGATCAGGGTGATCACCCCCCTGTCGATGATCACCCCCCCTGTAAGGCTCCATTCAGACATCCGCATGATTTTTTACGGATCCATGGATACATGGATCGGATCCACAAAACACATGCGGACGTCTGAATGGAGCCTTACAGGGGGGTTATCAATGACAGAGGGGGATAAGGGTGATCAGGGTGATCACCCCCCTGTCACTGATCACCCCCCCTGTAAGGCTCCATTCAGACATCCGCATGATTTTTTACGGATCCATGGATACATGGATCGGATCCACAAAACACATGCGGACGTCTGAATGGAGCCTTACAGGGGGGTTATCAATGACAGGGGGTGATCAGGGTGATCACCCCCCTGTCACTGATCACCCCCCCTGTAAGGCTCCATTCAGACATCCGCATGATTTTTTACGGATACATGGATACATGGATCGGATCCACAAAACACATGCAGACGTCTGAATGGAGCCTTACAGGGGGGTTATCAATGACAGGGGGTGATCAGGGTGATCACCCCCCTGTCACTGATCACCCCCCCTGTAAGGCTCCATTCAGACATCCGCATGATTTTTACGGATCCATGGATAGGATCCACAAAACACATGCGGACGTCTGAATGGAGCCTTACAGGGGGGTGATCAATGACAGGGGGGTGATCAGGGAGTGTATATGGGTGATCACCCGCCTGTCATTGATCACCCCCTGTAAGGCTCCATTCAGACGTCCGCATGTGTTTTGCGGATCCGATCCATGTATCCATGGATCCGTAAAAATCATCCGGACGTCTGAATGGAGCCTTACAGGGGGGTGATCAATGACAGGGGGGTGATCAATGACAGGGGGTGATCAGGGAGTGTATATGGGTGATCACCCGCCTGTCATTGATCACCCCCCTGTAAGGCTCCATTCAGACGTCCGCATGATTTTTACGGATCCATGGATACATGGATCGGATCCACAAAACACATGCGGACGTCTGAATGGAGCCTTACAGGGGGGTTATCAATGACAGGGGGGTGATCAGGGAGTGTATATGGGTGATCACCCGCCTGTCATTGATCACCCCCTGTAAGGCTCCATTCAGACGTCCACATGTGTTTTGCGGATCCGATCCATGTATCCATGGATCCGTAAAAATCATGCGGACGTCTGAATGGAGCCTTACAGGGGGGTGATCAATGACAGGGGGGTGATCAATGACAGGGGGTGATCAGGGAGTGTATATGGGTGATCACCCGCCTGTCATTGATCACCCCCCTGTAAGGCTCCATTCAGACGTCCGTATGCTTTTTGCGGATCCGATCCATGTATCCGTGGATCCGTAAAAATCATACGGACGTCTGAACGGAGCCTGACAGGGGGGTGATCAATGACAGGGCGGTGATCCATGACAGGGGGGTGATCAGGGAGTTTATATGGGGTGATCATGGGTGATCAGGGGTTTATAAGGGGTTAATAAGTGACCGGGGGGGGGGGTGTAGTGTAGGGTGGTGTTTGGTGCGACTGTACTGAGCTACCTGAGTCCTCTGGTGGTCGATCCTAACAAAAGGGACCACCAGAGGACCAGGTAGGAGGTATATTAGACGCTGTTATGAAAACAGCGTCTAATATACCTGTTAGGGGTTAAAAAATTCGGATCTCCAGCCTGCCAGCGAGTGATCGCCGCTGGCAGGCTGGAGATCCACTCGCTTACCTTCCGTTCCTGTGAGCGCGCGCGCCTGTGTGAGCGCGCGCGCCTGTGTGCGCGCGTTCACAGGAAATCCCACCCCTCGCGAGATGACGCGTATATGCGTCGTCGTGCGCAGGGCTGCCACCTCCGGACCGCACATCTGCATTAGGCGGTCCGGAGGTGGTTAACAACTTGCTTCTGAGTTACCCTTCACCTGCTTCTCTTGATGAGACTTTGACATTAGCTGTGAGTTTAGACAGACAACTAAGAGCACGCAGAAAGGAGCATGCATCCATATCTGCTCCATGTTTTCTCAAGACAGAGGTATAGTTCCTAGATGGGACAAACCCAGGCATATACAAAAATATATATCCAAAAATATATCTTTATTTAAAGTGATAAAACAAATAAATAGATGCATAAATTGGCAAAGACAAACACAACCACATGGAGAGTGCACGTCTGGATATAAAGTTATAAGCATTGTAAGCAGTGGAAAAGGTGGGATGCAGGAAAAAGTATAAATAAATACAAAATCATAGCATGTGGCTCCCTCACCTAGATAAAAAAAAAACATGATTCATAACATATACTGTTAAGGGCTCTTTCACACCTGCGTTATGGTCTTCCGGCATAGAGTTCCGTCGTTGGGGCTCTATGCCGGAAGAATCCTGATTAGGATTATCCTAATGCATTCTGAATGGAGTGAAATCCGTTCAGGATGCATCAGGATGTCTTCAGTTCCGGAACGGAACGTTTTTTGGCCGGAGAAAATAGCGCAGCATGCTGCGCTTTTTGCTCCGGCCAAAAAAACTGAAGACTTGCCGCAAGGCCGGATCCGGAATGAATGCCCATTGAAAGGCATTGATCCGGATCCGGCCTTAAGCTAAACGTCGTTTCGGCGCGTTTAGCTTTTTCTGAATGGTTACCATGGCTGCCGGGACGCTAAAGTCCCGGCAGCCACGGTAAAGTGTAGCGGGGAGCGGGGGAGCAGCATACTTACCATCTGTGCGGCTCCCGGGGTGCTCCAGAGTGACGTCAGGGCGCCCCAGGCGCATGGATGACGTGATCGCATGGCACGTCATCCATGCGCATGGGGCGCTCTGACGTCATTCTGGAGCGCCCCGGGAGCCGCACGGATGGTAAGTATACCGCTCCCCCGCTCCCCGCTCCTACTATGGCAACCAGGACTTTGATAGCATCCTGGGTGCCATAGTAACACTGAAAGCATTTTGAAGACGGATCCGTCTTCAAATGCTTTCAGTACACTTGCGTTTTTCCGGATCCGGCGTGTAATTCCGGCAAGTGGAGTACACGCCGGATCCGGACAACACAAGTGTGAAAGAGACCTAAGGGAAATATGGCTTTCAGCCAGTACCTCATCCTGATGACCACACAAATATGCCTAATAATTGGACCAAGTGGTATTCACCCATTCAGTATGGCCAGTAGCATTGCGTCCCTTGTTAGCATATCTAAGGCAGTTGAACAACATTCTCTTGACCAAGAGATGGGGGAAGATATTTGTGTGGTCACAGGGTGGAGTCGATGGTGGGAGGCTGGGACACAGCAAGATATAGGTGAAAGTTGGGAGTGAGGCAGGGTTTCTCTCGCTTCCTGCCACCCACTGGACTAACAGCACTTCAGGAGCAAGCTAAGTTATATGTGTGCGTATGTGGGTACGTATATTAGTATAATATCCCAGTAGACTTTATATGTTTATGCAGGACTCTCTATATGTACATGTACTAATGGTCAGGTACTGGATGTGAGTTGGTTAGAAGAGTAGGTCCAGTAGACTGTATATTGGTGGACTCTGGATATACTGTATATACATACACATTATTAGCCACATTTGCTTAGTATCCGGGGTGGGCAGGAACTGAGGCAGCTGTGTGTGGTGGTGTCCTCTATGTATTGTGTTATCTGTATCTCTATGTATAATGTCCATTGCTTTGTCATCTTTATGTTATCAGTAAACTATTTTTATATATAAGTATCTGCAAGGATTGTGTGTTGCTCCTGGGGTATATGAAGGACTGGAGGAGGTGTAATTATACACTAAATAATCGGGTTGTATGGGAAACAAGTGCAACATGCTAGGAATAGAATAGAAGGGATGGAAAACGGAGATATACATAAATCTCCATTTTCCAAGAAGCAAAAATCCCCTCTTCATACACAATACAGACCCAGCTAGTGGCACCTTACTTTTTAAAGTAATAAAACAAAAAAAAATGTATGTTTGGTATTGCGATAATCGAATAGACCCGCAGAATAAGGACGTCATGTCATTTTTAACACACAGTGAACCCATTATGTCAAAACCCAAAAAACCTTGGTGGAATTGTTTTTTTTTCTTTTCCAATTTTACCCCACAAATAATTATTTTCCTGTTTTCCAATACAAGACATGATAAATTAAATGGTGCCATTAAAAAATAAAACCTATCCCGCAAAAAAAATCCCTCATATGGCTATATGAACAGAAATTCAAATACGTTTTTTCTCTTTGAACGTGCAGAGGAAAAAATGGAAACGCAAAAAAGAAAATGTGCCTGGTACTTACTGTAAAGGGTGAAGTGAACCTCCTTTAAAAAAGAGAAGTGAACCTGCCTTAAAGAGGGGGCATATTAAAGGTCCTTCCAGTGTAGTTCAAAGAAAAGGAGAGAAACTTTCGGGGGTGGGGAATCTGGTATGGCCACATTTTAACTTAGCTCCCAGCTCCTCTGCACAATCAAGCAACCATCGCTGCCATCCCGCCACCAGGGAATACTACATATTATTGCCAGCAAAGGGCACTGCAGGAGACCCAGACCAAGAGCAGGAAGTAGACAGGTCCTCAACTCAAGCTGATACAGGGTAAAGGGGGAAGACCACCCCTACAGGATCTGCCATTATAATACCCCCATATAACTTACTAAAATTGGCTTGACTGAGGCTATTTTCTTAGGCATAAACTAACTGAGTTACTGCTGCCACCTAGTGGCTACTTGACACTTGAGGCACACTAACTTGCCTTTGTCTGCTATCTACACTAAATACCTCACTGTTCAAGGAAAATACTGTCAAACTGGCAATCAATCCTGCCCACAGAAACTAATAACCAAAGTTGTCCAAAAAGACATTACCAAACACCCAAACCACAAGATATATTGCTTGCACTTGCTTGGGTACCTTGATACCCCAATTGTCCAGGCGCCCCCTGTGGATTTTCTCTTTGACAAAGAGAGAAACCACAGGATAGCATGCAGGTAGCTGAACTCCGTAATTCAGTTGCACAGTATCTGAATTCTCAGGCGTCTGGTTCCGTCAGTGGGAACCAGAGCAACCTTGAACCTAAAGTCGCCCTCCCAGATAGGTTTTCTGGGGGGAAGTGATCATTTTGTTCGGTTGAGAGAATCTTGTAAACTGTATTTTCGACTGCGTCCGCTCTCCTCTGGGGATGAAAATCAAAGAGTGGGGATTATTATTTCTCTGCTGAAAGGTGATGCTCAGTCCTGGGCCTTTTCTCTACTGATCGGTTCCCAATCCCTCCGATCGGTGGATTAATTTTTCAGAGACCTGGGGCTTTTTTATGATGACCCAGACTGGGTTTCTCTGGCTGAATCTAAGCTGCGTAGTTTGAGTCAGGGAGAACGTTCTGCAGAGTCATATTGCTCTGAATTTAGGAGATTGGCGACTGATTTGGAGTGGAATGACCCAGCACTTTGTAGTCAATTCTGTCAAGGGCTGTAGAGGTGCAAGGTTCCTCTCACTTGGGATGCACTGCCATATGGGAAAACAGCCTCTTCTGTCCCGCGGGGTACAGAGACACTTGAGCTCATATCTGGTTAAAAAAAAGAAGGGACCCTTAGACTGTGTTTAGACTTCCAGAAGCTAAATCGAATCACTGTCCGTGATCCTTATCTCCTTCCCTTGATCCCGGATTGATTCAATCAGATTGTCAGAGCCAAGGTGTTTTCCAAGTTGGATTTAAGAGGGGCTTATAATCTGATAAGAATCAGGGAAGGGGACGAATGGAAGATGGCCTTTAATACCCCTTAGGGCAACTGTGAGAACTTGGTCATGCCCTTTGGGTTGACTAGTGACCCGGCGGTCTTTCGGCACTTTATCAATGACATTTTTCAACATTTGGTGGGGAGGTTTGTTGTTATTTACCTCGATGACATACTAATTTACTTGCCCGATATGGAAACTCATCAGTATCATTTACGACAAGTATTACTGATCCTCCGGGAGAATAAGTTATATGCTAAGTTAGAAAAAATGTGTGTTTGCTGTTCAGGAGCTGCAGTTCCTGGGTTACCTGCTTTCTTCCTCAGATCCCAAAAAGGTCCGTGTAGTATTGGACTAGGATCGACCTGAGAATCGCTGATGCAGAAAAACTACAGAAAATGTATCCTGAATAATTCTACTGTTGTCAAGCCTTTGACTGATATGACCAAAAATGGTGTGGATTTCTCAATCTGGTCTGAAGAGGCATTACATGCTTTTTCTGCAACAAATAAATGTTTTGCTTCTGTTCCCATTATGGTGCAACCTGATGTGTCTCAGCCTTTAATTGTGGAGGTTGACGAATCAGAAGTGGGAGTCGGAGCAGTTTTGTTGCAGGGTCCTTCTCCTGGCAAATGGCGCCCGTGTGCTTTTTTTTAAAAGAAAAAACCTCTCCTGCCAAAAGAAATTATGATGTTGGTAATAGAGAGTTGCTGGCCATTAAATTGGCGTTGGAATAATGGTGTCATTGGTTAGAAGGAGCAACTAATTCCATTACAGTGATTACTGATCATAAGAATCTGGTTTACCTGCAATTGGCAAAGCGTCTGAACCCAATGCCAGATGGTCATTGTTTTTCACCAGATGTAATTTTGTGGTCACTTATCGCCCTGGGGTCACAAACGTCAAGACGGATGCTTTGTCGCGTAGCTTTCCTGGGGAAGGGGATTCAGAGGATCCTGCATTTATTTTGGCTGACTGGGTGGTGGTTTCTGCCCTTTATCCGAACTGGAGGTGTTGGAAGCTCAGGGTGAGGCACCTGATTCCTGTCCTCCAGGGAGGTTGTTTGTTCCTCCTGGCTTCAGCACAAGGTGTTCAATGAACATCATGATACTGTCCTTGCGGGACACCCTGGAAGCAGATCCACTGTGGATCTAATTTTCCGGAGATTCTGGTGGCCAGGTTTACGTAAAGGTGTGGAGGGTTATGTGGCAGCCTGTGAGACCTGTGCACGTGCCAAGGTGACTCATCCTCGGCATTCAGGATCTCTTCTTCCTTTGTCCATCCCATCCCGTCCCTGGATGCATTTGTCCATGGACTTTATCACTGATTTGCCTAGTTCCTTTTGGAAGACAGTGATTTTGGAGGTGGTGGACCGCTTCAGTAAGATGTCGCACTTTATACTATTATCAGGTTTGCCCAATGCCAAAACTCTCACTCAAGTGTTTATTGATAACATTGTGAAATTACACGGCATTCCCTCTGATGTGGTGTCTGATAGGGGGATGCAATTTGTTTGTTTCTAGATTCTGGAGGGCATTCTGTACTGGTCTGGGAGTTCAGTTGTCCTTCTTTTCGGCTTTCCACCCTCAGTCGAACAGACAAACTGAGCACACTAACCAGAATCTGGAAACTTATTTGAGGTGTTTTGTCTCCGAGAATCAGGAAGAGTGGTCTTCATATTTGTATTTGGCTGAGTTTGCCTTAAATAACCGTAAACAGGAGTCCACTGATAAGTCACAATTTTTGGGTGCATATGGGTTTCACCCTCAGTTTGGTACCTTTTCTGGGACTGAGTCCTCTGGTATACCTGAAGAGGAAAGATTATCTTCCTCATTGTCATCTATCTGGCGGAAGATTCAAATCAATTTTAAAAAAATGGGCGAAAGATATAAACATATGGCTGACAAGAGACGTAAAAACATTACGCGAAAGGTACCCTCTTGGAAGTTGGGCTTACAAGATCTCTGCCATTATTAATCCGGTTGCGTTTCGTCTCCAACTTCCGCAGGCTTCGAAGATCCATAATGTGTTTCACAGGTCTTTGTTGAAAAACTATGTGGAACCTGCTGAACCATCTCCCTTGCCACCATCTCCCTTGCCACCATCTCCTTTCTTGGTAGATGGTAATCTGGAGTTTCAGATCTCCATAATAATTAACTTGCGTATTCTTCGTGGTTCTCTTCACTACCTCGTACATTGGAAGGGTTACGGTCCAGAAGAAAGAATGTGGGTTCCAGCAACTGATGTCAGTACTAGTCGCCTTCTGAAGGCCTTTCACTGGGTGCAACCGGATAAGGTCGGTCCTGGGTGCCCGGAGGTCACACATAGGAGGGGTACTGTCACTGCCTGTCCTGTGAGAGATCTGAGAAGATCGGATAGACTTGCAGGACTTGAGTCTATCTGACAGGTCTTTCTGTGTTTCCTTTCTGTTTGTTGTTCTGGGCAGGATCGCCTCTTACTGCTGACTTTGCAGTTGATATTTTCCTTCTGGAGTTCTATACTGGTTGTTTTTGGATCCTCTACTACCCGCTCGTCTCAAGTTAAGTCCTCCTGTTTTCTCTTTTGTGCATGTGTTTCTTCTAGGTCTCAGGGAGACGCTGGTCCCTTCACGGTGGAAGGTACCATCTGTCTCCTTCCCAACTACCCAAGTTAGGGTTTGCGACAGTGTCAGCAGGGCTTAGTTTCCAGCATATGAGTTTGTTCACCATCAGGATTTGCTCATACTGTCAGCAGTCAGGAAGAGGTTCAGAGATTGTTAGGAGGTTACCATTCCCGCCTCCCTAGCTTTGGGGCCTAGTCTGTTTACCTGTTGCTGTTTGTTTACTTGGCGTTCCTCTTATCCCCACCTGCCGTGATATCATCCAAACCTCAATTAATACAGCTGTACAACAGATCACAAAAAAGATTGTGGGGCTGGAGAATCGCACATCCTCCTGTGAACACTCCACACATCAACTAGAGCATTCAGTGGCCCAGTGTCTCACTAATACCAATGCACTTCAGGACAAACTTGATGACCTAGAGAACCAGGAGAGACTAAATAATTTCAGATTTATCGACATGCCCGCAGTAGTAACTCAAGACTTATTGATTGCATACATGACCACTGACCTGCCACGGGCATTAAATCTCCCCTTTTGATCTGCTAACTATAGAAAGGGCCCTCCGTAATGGATCTTCAAAATACCAGGGAGGAGGATGTTTGAGACCAGTGATAGCAAGATACCACACTTTGACTACCAAAGAACAAGTTCTTAAAGCATACTGGCACTCCGCTACACTGATTATCCAGGACTGCATCCTTATCTCGTAGGACTTCTCAGCCTAAGTGACGATGAAATGGAAGACATTCAACATGATTTTCAAATTCCTACATGACCACAACATTCGCTTCCAACTCCTTTATCTGGCTAAGCTACGTGTCATGGAACAAGGAATACCTCGATTCTATGAAGACCCTGCGTTCGACAGCTGTTACTTCAATCTTGCTGCAAATGACTGATTCTTAATACTATATACCATAATGGTAGGGAATGCCCCCATACAGGGCCCTACGCTCTTTTGCTGAATTAGACCTGAATTTGTTATGCTGGATCTCCTATTCTTTGGCCCTCGGGCTGCTAGAATACTCTTTTACATATCACGGTTGAGTACAGTTATCTGTTTGTTTGAGGTTTATATATTGGCTGCCATAATTGCCTACAACTGATTCCTTCCAGGACATATCTGTTTTAGGTCCCACTTTATAGACCTGATGTCCTCTGTCGTGTTTATCCCTGATACTGAATCCAGGATGAGTACTACTATCTGTGACCCTACCTTTGATTGTTCTCTTTCTACTGATATACGGTTCCTTACATGGAATGTGGCAGGCTTTCATTTTCACGGAAACAGCAGAAAGGTCCCTGACACATCTTAAAAGATTAAGGCCAGATATCTGCCTACAAGAAACTCATTAAAAAATGATCACTTTATCCCTCTTAAGGCACAGTGGTTAGATCCTCCTATAATAGCCAAGCATTCCTCCAAATCTAGGTGAGTGGTGATTTATTTCAGATGCGGCCTGCCATACTCCATTGAGGATACCTACATAGATCAAGGGGGGCGATTTATTTACTTGACTTCAATGCAGGGACCGACGATTCTCCTTATTGAACATGTATGCACCTAACCAACCTGTCCACAACTTCCTTATCTAAATTCTGGTGTTCCTATTGCAGAGAGATCTCTGGGATCTGATAGTTAAGGCAGATTTTAATATAGCCCCGATCCCATCAATAGATCGTTCACCGCAGCCATGCACTAACTTGACCCCCCCACCCCCAACTAACCATTCTCATGTCCCAACTTGCGTTTTGTGACCCGTGCTGCCTCCTACATCCCACTACTAGTAGTTACCCATTACTCTTAAGTCTATGATTCTTTCTCTAGAATAGATTTACTACTTACCTCGGATAACCTGTTCCAAGACATATCAGAAACTTGCATTCATCTGATAGTTATATCGGATCGTGCCCCAGTCACTGCACGCCCTGTCACTAAAATATGGAGATTCCCTTCCTATCTTTATGATTTAGAGGATTTTCAATCAGTTGCGATTAAGAAACGCATCAACTGGAGCATTGGTGAAGGATTATGTCTTTGTAAGTTATTTGCTACAAAAAATAAATAAAGTGCAATCAAGATTTTATAAAGGTGCTGGAATTTACTTTATTATCGATTTTAGATGGGGCAACAGGGTATGTTCACTTCTAGCAAAATTGACCTGAACAGACACAACGCACAATCCTTCAAATCAGTGATCCAACTACAGGACACCTGAAGACCTTAGAGACTGCCTGGGCTCCAATATTATGGAGATGCGTTGCATGATTACCACATCAAATAATGGCAAAACACCAGACCCAGATGGATTCCCGGCTGAAGATTACAAACTACGATCACCTGACAATATTCCCCACTTGACACGACTATTTAATGTGATATACAAAGAACAGATTCAGGTTCATACCTTTATGAACTTTAGGACCATACTTCTCCCAAAGCCTTACAAAGACCATACATTTCCCCAATCATACCGCTCGATATCTTTCCTTAATCAGGACTTTAATATATTATCAAAAATTCTGGCCAATAGATTGTGATTGATACTTCCCTTAATAATTAATCCTACACAACAAGGGTTTATAGCAGGCGTGGCCAACCTGCGGCACCATGCCCTGCTGTAGGCTGATAGCTGTAGACTGTCCGAGCATGATGGGAGTTGTAGTTTTGCAACAGCTGGAGAGCCTCAGGTTGGCCATCCCTGGTTTATAGCTAATAGATATTGTACTAAAAACATTAGCGGCCACAATAGTAGCGGCAGATAAAAATTATCAACAGTCTATGTTACTAGGCCTAGATGCAGAAAAGGCCTTTGACAAGGTCTCATGGTCCTTCCTAACAGCCACATAGAAACATAGAATGTGTCGGCAGATAAGAACCATTTGGCCCATCTAGTCTGCCCAATATACTAAATACTATGAATAGCCCCTGGCCCTATCTTATATGAAGGATGGCCTTATGCCTATCCCATGCATGCTTAAACTCCTCCACTGTATTTGCAGCTGCCACTTCTGCAGGAAGGCTATTCCATGCATCCACTACTCTCTCAGTAAAGTAATACTTCCTGATATTACTTTTAACCCTTTGCCCCTCTAATTTAAAACTATGTCCTCTTGTAGCAGTTTTTCTTCATTTCAATATTCTCTCCTCTTTTACCTTGTTGATTCCCTTTATGTAAAAGAGGCTTTGGCTCGGTGGTCAGCCAATATTTAACACACGTCTAAACTCTGTCCAGTACCTCTCTTTTTATAAATGGTAAACAATCTGCCACAAAAGACCTATTTAGCGGCACTAGATGGGCTGCCCCCTATCCCCTTTGCTTTTTAATATCTCCCTTGACCCCCTCCTATGCTACTTGAAAGTCCCCAGTCAGCCCCTATGGACAGAAAGATGGTGTATCAAAACACTTAAATACCAGAGGGTAGAAATCACCCTTGCCATCCAATCTATACAGTCACAATATCAAAAAGTATATCCACTCCCTTGAAATCACCTTGTCCACATGGAAACATCTTAATCTATCCTTTATGGGGAGAGCTAATATACTCAAAATGATAGATTTCCCGAGACTGCTCTATTTATTGCAATCCCTTCCAAATTATTCCAATCTTCATCCATGCAATAAGAAAATAATGAACTTCTTGTACAGCACGTACATTTGGGAGGTGGGGGTTGGGCCAGAATACCATACCACATCCTTCCACAACCAAAACTAAATGGTGGACTCAATTTCCCTAATGTACTTATGTACAATCTAGTGGCGTTGGCTAGATACTTGATAGATCGGAGACAAGGGTCGTCCCTCTACACTGACACCGAATTAGACCAAATCTTCACCCCTCAAACTAATCTGACAAACTTTATGCATGCACAATGCCCCCCCCCCTCCCCCCAGTGCACATACGAGGGCAACCCCCTATTGATTACTGCCTGGAGGGCTTGGCAGAAAATGACAATCATAAAAGGATTACACCTGAATTACTCCACCCTCCTCACCCTGACTAATAACCCACAATTTCAGCAGGGGCAATCCCATAGCTAATATCATCTATGCCAGAGGCAGGGCATCACGTGAACTGGCCAACTGTTAGACTTCTCACAAAAAAGAATGCTTACCCTTTCAGAAATACAAGACAAATTTCTGACTGTAACAGATCTCCTGGCACCCCGACAGGGTACCTCCGTCGATTGATGCGCCTAGTGCTTTCCGAGGACTCCAAGCACTCCACTTGACACCGTACGCCCTGCAGACCCCACGAACCGCCGCAGCTTGGTTGGGGTCTCACCGTCCTCCACCCACGCTGGACCCAAGACCGGGCTTCAGCAATCCCCAAGAGTGTAGTTATCGCATTCCCCAAACATGAGCCAAAACTTCATGAAGGTATAAAGCAGCAACACTTTATTGAGGGCTACCCACCCGTATTTATGCAGGTCCCCATCTGGTGGACACGCCCCTAGGGGACCAGAAGGAAGACTGACACAGGACAGATATGTAGCAATTCAGTATACACAGACACAATACATCCCCACAATGCATCATGGTTTCCTCCTCTCTGCCCTGGAGACACCTGAGGAGCAATTCAATTATCTCTCAGGACAAAGGGAAATCGCCAATACACATGTGGAGACAACAGGACATAAAACACCATTTAAACATACAATGTCACACCCTTACAGTAAACACAGACATTTAACATATCCCCAGATAGCTCAAGTCTGAGTGCATATTATTAGGTGAATGGCACTCAGACTACACGAATACAATAAAATTAGCTATCTGGGTACCCTCACAAAACATAAAATACAATTCCAAAGACAGATTTAAGCTGTGCGGCCGATCTGTCTTCTCCTTTAAAGTTAGTATGGGCCATAATCCTGAGGCAAGAGGCTGGTAAACAGGCCCCTCCAAAACCCAGTGGCGAGGTTGGTTTCGCCACACTGACCATTTTTTCCCCCACTTCCTACAAACAAAAAAGCTATGTGAGAGAGATGTTACAAAGGTTATCCCCCCAGGAGTGGACATCATCTTTCACTACCCACCTTACGGCTACTTTCACACTAGCGTTTTTGCTGGATCCAGCAGGGCTCAGCAAAAACACTTCCCTTACTGATAATATAACCATGTGCAACCATTATGAACGGACCCAGTAGTATTATCTTTAACATTGCCAAGGCAGATCCGTTTTCTATTGTGGCAGAGAAAACAGATCCATCCCCATTGACTTGCATTGGGGGTCATGACGCATCCCAGTACGGACAGCAAACTACAACATGTTATGGTTTGCTCTCCGGTATGAGAACGCAACTAAACTGAACGGAATGCATTTTGGAGCATTCTGTTCAGTTCAGTTTTATCTCCATTGAAAATGAATGGGGACAAAACTGAAGCCTTTGCCACAAAACACCTCATACCACAAGCCCTATTAGTCTCCACTTAAGCTATTTTTAGTTTCATAGATAAATATAATACACCTTAAAACTGCTACACAATAGTACACATAGTGGCAGCAGCCGCCCGCAAAGCTATACTACAAGTATGGAAACAACCCATACCCCCCTTGTCAACTCTATTTCAGGCTAAACTGTACTATGTAATGAAAGTGGACTGGGAAGAGGCAGTGCACAATAAAGAACATCACATAAAACACTTATTTGAGGTCTGGGGAAAATTCAGAGCTCTTTTGCCTCAGACATTTCAATCTAGACTGCATACTTGTTTTTCCCCTACTACATGGTATCAAGAGAGAATTCTATTGGGGAACCATCCTATTCCAAAACTTAGATAACATGATGCTGAGAGACCATGTGATGGATCATGTGACGGACCATGTGATGAGCGCAGTGACGTCACCACAGGTCCTTTTTTCTCAAAGAAGAAGAAAGAATAGAAGCTGGGCTTCTGGAACAAGTGGATTAAGGTGAGTTCATTTTTTTTTATTATTATTTTTTTTTAACCCCTCCATCACTATTTTACTAAGCATTCTGTATTAAGAATGCTATAATTTTCCCTTATAACCATGTTAGAAGGGAAAATAATAATGACCGGGTCCCCATCCCGATCATCTCCTAGCAACCATGCGTGAAAATCGCACCCCATCCGCACTTGCTTGCGGATGCTTGTGATTTTCATGCAGCCCCATTCACTTCTATGGGGCATGCGTTGCATGAAAAATGCACAAAATAGAGCATGCTGAAAATGCGCGAAAATCGCTGCTCACGTGCACAGCCCCATAGAAATGAATGGGTCCGGATTGTGTTGTGTATGGTTACCTAGACTGCATCAATGTGTAGGAGCTATATGATTTTATTTTTATTATTACTTAAAGGGATAGTATATGTCACGGGTGAGCATGTTTGTACAGGTGTTTCGCATGGACCTAGTTGATCTGGTGTCCACCCTGTTTTCACAAACCCCTCCCTGGGGGTTGGGACACCCGAGTTGGACCCTATTTCAACTCGGAGCA